>NW_027069526.1:736016-958813 GCF_002906115.3 Quercus suber | reverse complement strand
TTTATTTAAAAAAAAAAAAAAAAAAAAAAAAAAAAAAAAAAAAAAAAAAAAAAAAAACAATACCTTTTTTTTTCTTTTTCTTTTTTTAATTGCCATCCATGGATTCTTATATCCCTATTCCTAATTCTCTGTACTCAAAATGAAAAAATAGTTTCTTTTTTTAAAAAATAAACAGATTTTATTAAAGTAATGTACTAATATATTTTTTGGAAGCGTGTATTTTTAATGATCCTAAAGTTACTCTACTCTACTCAGGGTCTAGGAAGCACAGGTTCACCGATTGTGCCAACGCACCTGAGTTGGATACACATGAACGCGTCATGCAGCTGCACACACGTCCATGGCTAAACTTTTTTTTTTTTTTTTTTTTGTTTCCAATTCGGCTCGATACGATTTGATTCGGTTTGAAATAGGCCTCGAATTGGTTTGATTCAGTTCGAAACAGGCCCCAAATTGGTCCAATTCAGTCTAAAACAGGCCAAAATAGGCCCCGAATCGGTCAATTTTTTTTTTTTTTTAAACCTTGAAATGCACCGGAGGAAGAAGAGAACAAAAGAAAAAGAAAAATAAGAACAAGACTAGAACAAAAGCTTGAAACGCACTTGAAGTTTGAAGCCACTGCCTTTCCACGATACAGAGGCAGTAGAGAAACTAAGAAAAGAAAAAGAAAAATAAGAATAGAAATAAGAACAAAGTTTAGTTACAAAATCGATTGTAGCCTTAATCTACAAACTCACTCAATATCTTTTTATTGGAGGTGAATTTTGACAAATCCACCACTGGATTGCATCTTCTTCTTATATCCCTCATGTTTGCAAAATTTCAAGAAAATTAAAGATCAATAGCTATGTCATCAATAAATTTTTAAATTGCAAGTTTTTGTAATTTAAAATTATATATAAAATATAAGATTATAAATTATATAGTAAATGATATCCGATTGACACAAAAATTGATATGTGCATTAAGAGCGTAAATAACATGTAATTTAACGGTTAAATTTTCAAAATATGCAGTAATATTTATTTTATTAAGTAAGTTTGTAACTTAAAGTTACAACCAATTTTATAGCTAAATTTTTTCCTAGAAATAATTACGGATTGGTTATGTGAGAAAGAGTAGATGTGGTTGAGTGGTTCACGTGGGTAGGTTTGGGAATTGGGAATTGGGAAAAGTGAATTTCAAGAAGTTTCCTAGTTCCTAATTACTCAAAATGTTGATTTTATTTAAAATGCCATTAATGATTTCTTTTTCTTTTTCTTTTTCTTTTTTTAATTTCAAAAAACCATATAATCTCCTTTATTATGATTTTCTTTTTAAACTATATTAAACTCATTAATTTACTTGACTTTATAATAGCCATTAGTAAAAATATTATTCTATTAATTATTAAATAGTAATACTAATATAGTAATATGTATTCACTTTAGTATCTACTATTTCTCTTAAATTGATTATATATTTACCATTATATGAAAAAATTCTTAGCAATATATAGAAAATATAAATAAAAATATTTGTAATAATTAATTAATAAACGTATCCTGCTGCACTTATGTCCTACTTTTTCAAAAATTGCCATGTTACTGCACCACACACACACCCGCACTCAAACCCGAATCCACACCCATGCTTCCTAGCTCAGAGTTTATCCTAACTTTGCCCTTGAAGTATGTTACGGGTTGACATGGTATTTGTTTCATCATGATTTATGAACGATCAGCTAATTAAAGTTAATGATATATACTATTATCTCTAGTAGGTTTGTAATCATATTAAATTGGCACATTTTCATGCACAAGGTGCTTGGAGTTTAGGGAGAAATGACCGAGCTGTGAGATTAGTAGTATATTGTAATTATCTTTAAAAAAAATTATTGCAATCCTATTTAATTAAGGGAAAATGTTGTTTTAGACTTTCTTTTAAAATAAAATAAATACTAATTATACATATCTATACAAATGTTTAGCCGGGAATAAGGGGCCAAAATCATATATTTTCTTTAAAATTTTTTTTAAATTTTTTATTACATTTTCATTTTCCTGTAAAAAGTTTCCTAAAATTGTTTACGAATTAGTAAAACCCTTTTCTTTAAAAATGATAAACTTGCTGGAATCACTATTATACAAATATATCTGGGGCTGTGCAGTCAACCTACCACTTGATGCTAATGCTCTTTTGTGTCAATTCAATTTTTAATATTTAAAATGTGTTAATTTAGTCCCTAACTTTTTAATATTATATTAAAATTGTCTCTACAATTAAATTGGACGAAAAATACTAACGTGACTAACAGTGACATTTAAATATTAATATTGATGTCATGTGGATTACCACATGGCCTTTATTTTTTTTAAAAATATATTAAGTCTTTCGTTATCGTATAAGAGATTTAAATTTCAATTCCCGCCTCTACCAAAAACCAATTAGTGTTTCTTAACTTAATAATAAAAAGCAATCAATATGGAGCAGAAGTAATAAATTTGAAATATTAAAGCATATTTTAATTAAAAAAAAAAAAAACCAATCCATCTAAATTTGAAATATTGAATTTGGATCTCAAATCCCTAAATCATGACACACACAAGATGAAGGGTGAGAGTCTGTTTAATTATTCTCATAAACTATGCTATTGGCAGAATCTAAATTTAATAATACAAACCCCTCATTTAACCAATCACAAGAGGTGAGCATGAACAATCAACAAAAAAAATCTTTTAAAAAAATTTAATTAATTAACCAAATTTTAAAGTGTAAGCTATAAAAAATATTTGACAAAACCATGGGTTTCACAAGAGATCAGGTGGTGAGTAATGAAAACTTATAAGTATTCTAGTTCTAGGTAGTGAAATTTTCAACCAGAAACAACATTGGAAGAAAACATTGATTTCTAGATAATGGAAACAATATGTACAATGTTCACACTTGTTTATCCTTCTTTTTTTAGTACTCTTGTGGTCCTTTAAGGATCAAGATCCTCTAGAGTTCTTAGGGTACTTTATCAGATAGAATTTGTTTAATCTCCACCTTCCTTTTTGTTGGGTCCTGAATAATATTATCACCAATATTATCAATCCCAAATAGCAATCACACAAGAACATAAGTATTTACGTGGAAAACCCTTTCTACTTGAAGGGAAAACTACAGGACAAACTCCAAATCAATTTTACTATTCTCAAATCAATTACAATGCGATTAATTAATACACCTAATAGCAAATGGCACAAAACAAGATTTTGGGTTGTTCATGAAACTTGCTTTTCATTTATATTCTTCTTTCTTTCTACATATATTTTTTGGGACATTTGTAATTGCCCTTTTCAAAGTAATATTTATTTCTAGCATTCCATAATGCCCACGATGTCATCGCCCATCTATCCAACTTCAGCTGTGGAAGCCGATCTACAAGCATTCGGAATAGTGCAAAAAACTCTTTAGCATCATTGGGACATTTTTTAATTTTATCTTGACAGAGCACCTATATGTTTCTTGCTAAAAGACATTACCATAGAAGATGGCCAGTAGACTCTAGTTTCTAACAGCATATCACACACCATGGGTCGACCTTAACCTTCTTCCGATGCAAATTTTCTCTCGTAGGCATAATACTGGAGCAAGCACGCCACACAAACATACCAACCTTGGGTGGAACATTTAGAGCCCAAATCTTTTTCCAGGTGGCTCGATCAGAACTTGCTCTTGAGTGCTTGATTTGTGATCTCTCCTTAAAGTGTAGAGCAACTTGGTATGCAGTCTTCATTGTAAAAATGTTTGCAAAATTTTCCTTCCATACTAAAGTGTCTCCTGAATTAGTCCAAGGCAGTGGAATTGCCAAAATTTCCATTTGAGTCTGATTAGCAAAGAGGTCAAAAACCTTTTCTCTGTCCCACTGCATTGTAATACCATCAATCAGATCGCTCACATGCAGGCTAGGCTGATTCTCCCCCAAGAAAACAGGTTTATGTGGCAGCCACTTGTGGGTCAATACTTCAATATACCGACCATCCCACAGCCTCCACAATGATCCTTTAGTGATGACATCTTTTGTTGTAAACAAACTCCTCCAAACATATGATTGGTTATTACCAAGCTCTGCATCCATAAAAGAACAATTGGGGAAATGCCTTGATTTGTAGACCCTATAGAACAAAGAGTGTATACTGTGAATCAAACTCCATGTTTGTTTAGAGACAATTTTAATCTTATACAACTGTTGCCATTTTGGATTGTCCCACGCAATACCATGTCNGGGGGGGGGGGGGGGGTGGAATGGCACCCCTCAGCCCCTTACTAGTTCCGTCTCTGGTTAAATCCCACTCCTTCCCCAATTGAAAGGTCACTGTCGCGGTGTTATTGCCACCGCGAAGCTTTATACTGAGACCTACCCTTTTAAAATCCCCAACTCGAACTAAGCACTAAACCAATGTTACAAACTGCCTATAATTTTCCAATGGACATTATGCCACTTATAATTGATTAATAGGTTCCATTTCGCCAC
The DNA here is from genome assembly GCF_002906115.3 of Quercus suber. Taxonomy (NCBI): domain Eukaryota; kingdom Viridiplantae; phylum Streptophyta; class Magnoliopsida; order Fagales; family Fagaceae; genus Quercus; species Quercus suber. The sequence continues at coordinate 954,315 of NW_027069526.1, read as the reverse complement.
TAAAGGTCCGTTTGGATACAGCTTATATTACTGAAAACTGAAAATACCGTAACAAAATAATTTTTAAATGTGTAAATAGTACCATAGGACCCATTTTTAATTTTTTTCTGAATAAAGTGGTTGTGGGTCCTGTGAATAGTGTGTGACAGTGCATGAACAGTGCACAATATTTTCTGCATAGTGTAATTCACGTGCATGAACAGTGCAAGTTACTATTCATCTACGCGTTTCAGCTGGCACTTCTCAGTGTTTATTTCATTTTACTGTAGTGTGGGTCACAGTGTTAATAAAACGCAAACGCACGTGAGGAGAAAATGCAAATCATGCTCACTAAGTTAACTTATTACTGATCTTGGTACTACTATTGTAAGAACTAAGAAATAATAGGTTTAATATAGAGAAACAAACAATATTGGTTTTGGTACTACGGTAAGAATTATGCAATTAAAATTTCATACTTAATCGCTATATGGCTATATGGCCATGTGAATTAAAATTTCTTGTACGGTGTTTTTTGTCAAAATGGGAGGTTTGACTATGGTGGCTTTGTGGGGGTGTTCTTTAGTAGATGAGTATGGTTTGCATATTATTGAAAATGGTAGTGTGCTCTTATAGTCAAGTGAAAATACCATTGTGTACTCATAGTGTGATGGTTATTCTATAAATACAAAGCTCTTATGGAGTGAGGGGTAAAAATCGGAGTAAAAGTCGGGGTTCAAGCTTCTAAGTAATGGCAAAACCAAGAATTTGTCTTTAGGTGGCTGAATTTAAAAAAAATGAGAGGATTTTTATTTTTTTTATTTTTTATTATCTATTGTTCTATACTACTACGTCCATGCATGCTTAGTATAATAATTAAAATAGTATTGTAAACATGTGCTACAAAAGGTGTATTTATTTATTGACGGAACAAGAGGTGTATATATTAAAAATAAACAATCATGTGACAAGTATTAGATTAAGACGCCAATCGGTTTTTGGTGTAGGTAGAGATTGAACTCCATACCTCTTATTCAACTATTAGAGATTTTACCAGTTGAGCTAAATATAACTCACAATAGATTTAATATTTTCAGCTTATGTATAATCAACTATCACTAAGATTGAGACAAGATTGACAAAAAGATTGGAGTAATATTTTTTTTTTTTTGAAACCGATTGGAGTAATATTTCAAACTTACGTGTAATCAACTATCACTAAATATCCCATCAAGAAAATAAAAAACTATCACTAGATATATAAAAAAAAAAACGAGTAATAATATTAAAAGTCAAATATTTTTATTCAAAACTGTAATTATTACTCTTTAAGAGAGCATTATCAATGTTTCAAAAAAAAAGAGAGCATTACCAAGTATCGAATTAGGAGTGAAATTCTAAATAATTTTCCTTTTATTATAAACAATCTATTAAGTATAATAATGTCTGAGATTTAAAAATTGCTAAAAATATTAGACAAAATATATTTGTATCAGTTCTAATAATAGTTTATTATATTTATATATTATATAATAGATTAATTAATTTAATGACTAATAACGAAGGTAAGAAAAATCATACCTAGGGTCCCACATGTAGGACTTGTAGCAAACTATAATCTAAATTGAAGTGTAAGTTGGGTAGTTACAGTATATCTTTGCTTTGGAAGACAACTTGAAGTGCAGCTCTGCCAAACCACCGCGACTTAAAGCATATTGTAATCTCAAATCAGTAAAAAAAATTCTTATCTTAATAAATTGGCGGACTGGACGAAGAAGTAAAGAAGGACACAAGTTTTATCCAGTGTCTAGTGTCCATTTCAATTCGACGCGTTAAAATGTGAACACATGAAAAAATAAAAAGCAAAGCAGACTAACTAACAAGAGAGTCTAATTGTTGGAGATTTAGAAATGAAAGAGAGAGACAGAGGATGAAAGAAACACTATGTGACTGTGATTGTGCTCTAATTTTTTGCCCAAAATTCTAAATGCAGATCAACGGAGCTTTGTGGTGCTGTTTGTGACTATGTAATGCTCAAATTTTGTGAGGATGAAGAAGAAACCCTCCACCATTAATTCCAAACTCCAAAGTAAGCTAGAGAAAATTTTTCAATGAGGAAGGAGCAAAAATTACTTTTTTTGGATATTTGATTTCCTTTTATTTTCTTTGTAAAAGTTGTTACAATAACAATGTGTTCATCATGATTTATGAACGATCAGCTAATTAAAGTTAATGATATATACTATTATCTCTAGTAGGTTTGTAATCATATTAAATTGGCACATTTTCATGCACAAGGTGCTTGGAGTTTAGGGAGAAATGACCGAGCTGTGAGATTAGTAGTATATTGTAATTATCTTTAAAAAAAATTATTGCAATCCTATTTAATTAAGGGAAAATGTTGTTTTAGACTTTCTTTTAAAATAAAATAAATACTAATTATACATATCTATACAAATGTTTAGCCGGGAATAAGGGGCCAAAATCATATATTTTCTTTAAAATTTTTTTTAAATTTTTTATTACATTTTCATTTTCCTGTAAAAAGTTTCCTAAAATTGTTTACGAATTAGTAAAACCCTTTTCTTTAAAAATGATAAACTTGCTGGAATCACTATTATACAAATATATCTGGGGCTGTGCAGTCAACCTACCACTTGATGCTAATGCTCTTTTGTGTCAATTCAATTTTTAATATTTAAAATGTGTTAATTTAGTCCCTAACTTTTTAATATTATATTAAAATTGTCTCTACAATTAAATTGGACGAAAAATACTAACGTGACTAACAGTGACATTTAAATATTAATATTGATGTCATGTGGATTACCACATGGCCTTTATTTTTTTTAAAAATATATTAAGTCTTTCGTTATCGTATAAGAGATTTAAATTTCAATTCCCGCCTCTACCAAAAACCAATTAGTGTTTCTTAACTTAATAATAAAAAGCAATCAATATGGAGCAGAAGTAATAAATTTGAAATATTAAAGCATATTTTAATTAAAAAAAAAAAAAACCAATCCATCTAAATTTGAAATATTGAATTTGGATCTCAAATCCCTAAATCATGACACACACAAGATGAAGGGTGAGAGTCTGTTTAATTATTCTCATAAACTATGCTATTGGCAGAATCTAAATTTAATAATACAAACCCCTCATTTAACCAATCACAAGAGGTGAGCATGAACAATCAACAAAAAAAATCTTTTAAAAAAATTTAATTAATTAACCAAATTTTAAAGTGTAAGCTATAAAAAATATTTGACAAAACCATGGGTTTCACAAGAGATCAGGTGGTGAGTAATGAAAACTTATAAGTATTCTAGTTCTAGGTAGTGAAATTTTCAACCAGAAACAACATTGGAAGAAAACATTGATTTCTAGATAATGGAAACAATATGTACAATGTTCACACTTGTTTATCCTTCTTTTTTTAGTACTCTTGTGGTCCTTTAAGGATCAAGATCCTCTAGAGTTCTTAGGGTACTTTATCAGATAGAATTTGTTTAATCTCCACCTTCCTTTTTGTTGGGTCCTGAATAATATTATCACCAATATTATCAATCCCAAATAGCAATCACACAAGAACATAAGTATTTACGTGGAAAACCCTTTCTACTTGAAGGAAAAACTACAGGACAAACTCCAAATCAATTTTACTATTCTCAAATCAATTACAATGCGATTAATTAATACACCTAATAGCAAATGGCACAAAACAAGATTTTGGGTTGTTCATGAAACTTGCTTTTCATTTATATTCTTCTTTCTTTCTACATATATTTTTTGGGACATTTGTAATTGCCCTTTTCAAAGTAATATTTATTGCCCACGATGCCCCATGTTCCCCCCCCCCCCCCCCCCCCAATTTTTTATTATTATTAAAAATAGTAATAGTATACACATTTAATTAATAGTTTAACAATTGCACCCAAAATAATTATTTTTGGCCCCCTTCCTTCCAATAAGTTATAAATTGGCCCATGAAAATGATAAAACCCAATTGGTAAAACAACTATACTACAACATCTATGTTACTGTGTTGACTGTTTCTTACTCTTTCTTCTTAGATCCAAGCTAATTTTTTATGAGTGTTAAGATTGACTATTTGAATTTTCGAGAAAAATATATGACTATTTTTGCTAAAAAGAAAAAAAAAATGTGCAAAGAAAAAAAGAAGAAAGATAGATGAATACAAATTACAAACCAAGTTAATGTACTTGTAGTGAGTGAGAGTGGGGTAAGTGGGTGGCCGTTAATCAGTGTATGAGGTGGGATGGTAGGTGTGTTTGGCTATTAATTTTTAACTTAAAATATTTTTTTTTTTAAAATTTAACTTACTACTTACTAGTTGGTTGTTTATTAGTAAATTAGTTTAATTTTATGTGGGGTATTATATAATTGAATAGTTGCGTTAATAAATTGGCTCAGTCATTAGTATTACAAATTTTATTATATAAATTTTATAAATTCATGTATCATTAATCAAAAGAAAATTAGGATTGAAAGGGAGATTGTTGCAAAGTTTAGTACAAAATCAACTATAGATGATTTTTGTTATTTAAAAGAATGTTGAATTCTATTTTTAAATTATTAATTTAAAATGTATTAATAAGCAGTTATATTATTTCTCCTCTCTTTTGTTGATATTTTCTTAACATTAAATATATGCCAATTTGTATTTTAAATAATTTTTTAATTATTGAGGTTTTGGCCACTTCTAAATTTTGATCCTAGCTAGTTCCGTCGTTCCTGGATTTAACTATGTAAGTGAATCTATAGGGCTGTGTGCATTCAACTTTCAAGTGATAGATTGCGATGCACTGAAGTTAGTAGTTGATTGCTTAATGCTTATAAGAAAAGAAAAAAAAAAAAAAAATTGAGCACCTATGAATAGTACTTCCCACAATCGTTTGCTATAAAAATTAGCACCAAAAAAATTGTGATAATTTTAACGTCACAAACTCCTGACAAAGTGAATAAAGTACTCTACGAGAAGAAAATGATAGATTATGTTAAATAGAGAGATTATGTTAAATAGAAAAGCAATGGGATCTAATAATTTTTGTGGCTACCTCAAATTTATGATTATTTTACGGTGTGTTTCAGGACTTTTTAATTTTTTTGGTTGATATCTTTTTCTCTTTTTTATTTTTTTGGTTGGGTTTGCTTCTTCTTTCTATTTTACAATGTTGATATAATAAAAATTTATCTTTATTTCTTGGAGAATTATTCAGTTTTTTTTAGCACATTTTTTGTAATTTACTTATTTGTGCATTCAATTGGTATATATGTGATATATGTGCTTAATTCTCATATATATATATATATATATACACATTTATGGGCTTAAAAAATACCAAATTAACATGTTGTTTTTTCTACCACGAAATTAAGAACAACTCAAAAGTCAAATCCAAACTTTAAATGGGCTTTAATACTTACCAAAAAAGAAATAGACATTAATAAATTAATAAATATATGTATCTTCTCTTCTTCAAAAATAAATAAATAAAAAAATTCATCCACAAAATTAAGAAAAACTGAAATTTAAAATCGGAATTGACACGTTTCTGCTTTGGGACCCAACCTCTTTCCCTTTGCCAATTGTCACCCATAATTCTATCCCCCATTTCCCAAACCCACTGTACCATTTCATTCCTTCACTTTCAGGCAATGTGAGAAAAACTGGCAGTGTCGTGATAGCCCTTTGACTGACACTGACAATAGAAAGTTTCCCTTACCGAACTACAAAAATTTGCAAAAAGAAAGAAGCCCATCCCATTCCAATTATCAAAGCACCAGTCATAATCTTCTAATTCCAACAAAAAGCTTAAAAAACTAGGAATGGCAACGGGTTGAGTTCGGGTCGGGTTTTTTCATACCCGGATCCGACCCGCGGGTCTATCCCAAAAACCCGAACCCGGCCTGTTTATTAAACAGGTTTTTTTCTTAACCCCAAACCTGGCCCCTCGAGTTCAGCGGGCCCCGCCCGCCCTGTCACAATTTGGGCTTAAACCGCGGCCCAGTCCCAAAATATTTTTTTTTTTTTTTTGCCTGAAGCCTATACCGTGGCCCAATAATTAAAAAAAAAAAATTGTTCGGTCAAATCATTATTTTTGAAAATGTGTTTGCCCAGATTCAAGCCTTGAATCTGGGCAAACATAATTTTTTTTTTTTTTTTTTTTATACTAGCAGGAGTATACTTAGGTAGAGAAAATCAAAAGAAATCAAAGAATGAAATATCCACATACAAAAATTGTTGAAAAATAATAAAGATCTGAGGATCGGCAGAGAAAATCAAAGAATGAATTTGAAAATTTGAAAAATAAAAAGACCCATCATGAAATCATGGATGAACAATGACCAAAGATTTATGATTTTCCCTATCAAAATCACAAAAAGAAACACAAATCCTAACACAAACACAAAAACAAAAATTTCAAATTTATAATTTTCCCATTCAAAATCACAAACACACACAAATTTAGATTTATGATTTTCCCATTCAAAATCACAAACACAAACACACAAACACAAACATAAAATTTCAGATTTATGATTTTCCCTTTCAAAATCACAAAACACAAACACAAATCCTAACACAAACACAAACAACTCACATAATAGAGACGAAATGAACCCAGAAAGAAAAAAAAAAAAAAAAAAAAAAAAAAAAAAAAAAAAAAAAGAAGAAGAAGATAGAGAACGAGGTGGTCCGGTGGAGAAACATGGAGGAAGCGAAGCGGCTGGACGTGCAAGTGATGGCCGGCGGTGACAGATCGGTGGGGGTTGCGTAAGAGGGAGTGACTGAGTGAAGAGTGGGAGACGAGAAAGAGAGCAAGGAGGCAGCTGAGTGAAATGGGTATGGGATTAGGGCTTTTTTTTAAGTTATATATAGGGGGGGTATTTTAGTATTTTCAGTTATATACATAAACGGACCGGGTCGGGTCCGGGTTCGGGCCAGGTTTTTGCAAAAACCCGAACTCACTTCGGGTTTTTTTTTAAACCCATACCCGACCCTATAATTTATTGGGCCGGGTAAAATCCAACCCATTAGGGTCGGACCGGGCCGGATATCCATGGGTCGGATATAAATTGCCATCCCTATAAAAAAACAACCCCAACAATTCCTGAGAGAGAGATTAGAGATATGAGGAGTAGGAGGACAGTTTTGGTAGTGGGAGGCACTGGCTATTTGGGACAACACATATTGCAAGGCTTTTCAGAGATCCAAGGCACCCCATTTGAATATGATCTTGCATTCACCTACCACTCTAACCTTCCTCAACCTTTGCTTGATGTCCTTCCTCATTTGCTTGCTTTCCTTATATGGTCCTGGAAGTCTTAAGATACCAAGAGTGTAGACCTACGTCTTATAAGAATTAATATCTGAAGCCTGACCTATTCATCAAAAAAATATCTGAAGCTTGAGATTAAGCCTTATTAAGCTGCAACACAAACCTGTCATTTTAGAGGTGGCTGCAATTCTTTACTCAACTCAAAAGCCTAAACACCAAACATGGCAAGATTAAAGTACATTCATAGGCCTTTATTGCAATTGAGTGAATTGACCACAACACTTTTTGGCTTAATTCCTCATTTCTCAAGTCTCATCTTGTACTCATCTGACTTAATTGGCCCTACCTTTTGAAACACCACCATTAGATATTGGGGCAGTTACACATTATGATTTTTTTCCATGTCAATGACAGGATGCATATAAGTTATATAACATAACGGTGCAAGTAAATACAGTAAATAAGCTTTCTTGTGTTCTGGTCCAGGCATTTTCTTTCCATTATTATTAGTCATCTAAGCCTAGTTTCTCACACCTGAAAAATTGTTAGTACCTTGACTAGCTGGATTGTGAAATTACACGCACCTAGTGGATCTTGAATCCTTGTCTTCACCCTCCACCTTGTTCTTATGGCAAGAGAAAGTGCTATTTGAGCTCTAAGTCATTGACCTTTTCTATTTTTTATTAAGCTGGACAAAACAAATCTCAGATACAGCTATTCCCTATCTTATCCATTTATCTTTCTATTTGGCCTTAAAATATTTGTGGCTAGATTGTCTATGATGTAAGTTCCCAAACAGTTTATGAAGGGGTAAAGTCCTTCTGCAAGGAAGAAGATGCAACTGTTCCTGTGAACGTTTATGAAAATTTAAACGTGGCAGCAGAGCAATTTGTTTCTGAATTTTGAGAAGCATTATCATTTTTGGGCCACAGACTGGCTCACCTGTTCCAAAATCGCTTCCAATTTAGGTGTAGGTAGAATGTAGACCTTATGTGGTACCTTCACAAGTTTATTGGCTATTATCTTAGATGCATCTGATTAGAGACTGCTAAATGTAGTGGCTTTACAAGTGAATGGAAGAATAAATTGTCTTTCTCACACCAGGTCTGAGTTCTTGTTACTGATGGCTATGTTCTAAGCAAACGCATTCGTTTTAAAGTTCTCTTATTGTTGCTTTCAGTGTATAGTTTGCCCATATTGTTCTGCAACCTGCCAAATCCTTGCTATGAGAATGATCCCTTTCTTTATGAAAGTGTCGTCCATTCCTTGTAGTCATCATTTCCCAGGTTTAAAGTTTAAACTCTTCTGTGTTGAAATTTTGCCTCTTTATTGTCTATAAAATTGGATATACCATTAATAGAATTATTCGAAACTGATCTTGTTTGCCAATTCACTGTCTTAAAATAGAGAAAAAACAAAAATAAAATAAAATTACAATCATAGGTAATCCGATTGAGTTACCTACTTACCTTGATCTCATAGATGCTAGAACAAGTTGTGTTTACTGGCTTTTGACTTATTTATAAACGATTTGTGGGGAATTCTTCCGGCTTTGAACTGAATTGCACGAACATGCAAAGTTTACTCCATTGATGTGTTGCACACCAAAGCTAAATTATAGTGTTGACTATTCTTGGCTAACATTTTTGTGGCCAACATGTAAGGCTGTAAATGAACCAAGCCGATCATGAACAACTCAGGTTCGGCTCGATAAAAAGCTTGTTTATATTTGTTTGTTTATGAATAAACCAAGTTTAAGCCTTAGTTATAGGCTCGTTTAATAAACAAGCCAAGTCCAAGCAAAAAAATTTGTTCATAAACAAGCTCGTGAGTTATTAAGCTTGATACACAGTAATTCAAGCATAGATTCATTTATACATTTATATGTGTTAGCTAAATATATTCATCACACATATCTTAATAATGATATTGCCAACATGAGACCACTACCTATATTACCTTAATTTTTTCCTTTCTTTAAACTGATCAAGAACCACTTTAGACTATAGTTACATTTAAAAATAAATAAATAATTAAGTTGGCCACATATGATCCTTCCCTATCAATCATCTAAAATAAAGTTATGAAATATGTTAGTATTTTCTCATTCATAATAGTTACAAATAGGTATTTTTTATAGTCCTTCACCATCTAACGTGAATGTAAAAATTGTATTTTGAACAATTGCTAAAGTTGTAGACAAGGAATGATGAATGAATGAATTTAATTATGTAAATTATTAATTTGAATAATGGCTAATCATAAGTAGGACTAGATGCATGATAAAATGAGTATACTATTTTTTATATCTTTTTTCTTAATTTTAGAAATTTAAGCATTTAATAATGTAATTTTTTTTAGACCTCAAGCTCAAAAACTTGACCTGAGCTCGAATTTGAGCTTGATATTGAGCTTGATATTAAGTTTGAGTTTGGCTTGACTAATTAATCAAGCCAAGCTAAGCCAAGCTTAAACTTTTTGGCTTTCCCACGAGCTCAAGTTCAAACATTATTTTTAGACTTGTCACAGGTTTAAACCAAGTTCAAGTTTTTTATTTTTCCTGATGAGCCAAACTTGAACATGCACTACTCGATAAAGTTCAGCTCGTTTAAGCCCTACGGCAACATGACAATTGACAACATAACAAAAGGTTGGAGTTACAGATAGTGGAATTGATTTGTTGGAGATGTGACTAATAATAATATAAGCACTAGCTATTTTTCATGTAATTGGCAATTACCATCCGGTGGAAACAGCAACAGCCAGTACTCGGAAAATGTTCTCTTTTTTACCTAAATGGTTTTAGTCTAAGGAAATTGAAGCTATAGTTTTCAGTTTACGTAATGCGTGTGACGAGTCAATACTTTTTCAAAGTCATATATTGTTGTTATTGACTTTTCAAGTGACTGGTTTAAATGTGTGGCCGTGAGACAGGTCTGACTTGGAGAGAGAGATGGGGGAGGGGGGTGGGGGGGGGGTACCTTTTTATAGGATGGGTACATTACAGATATAGAAAGTTTTATTGGGATGATTATATTTTTCCAGCTTCAGAAAGCAGTTGATAAATGGGATATTATGATTACTTTGTACATGACCAAAGGAGTGGCTCTTAATTGATGCAGTGGATTGATGGTGTCCTCTCTAAAGGAGAAAAGATGGATTTCTTCCATGATGAGTTTCGCTGCCCAGTGTATGTCAAGGATGTTGTAGCTATCATACTAGCTTTGACAAGCAGATGGATATCAGGTATAATTTTACAGTGTTGAAGTTTAAATACTGGTAACATAGATGATAAACTGCAGCATGTTATTTTGTTCACCTCATCATTCATTTGGTTCTTACATTCAGGATATCCATCTTCAGGTAAAGGACAGTCTTGATTAAGGTGTGGGCCGTGTGGCAATATCAAAATTGCCTTCTATTTTATAACACCATGCTAATGATACTTTTGAATGCTTTGTTTGTGGAAGAGTATCCCTATGAAAGGAATCTAGAGCCTTTATGTTTTATTTGTGGTTATATTTTATGGATGTTGCCAACCTTCTGCATTTCTATATGCCTTGACATCTCTCTCTCTCTCTCTCTCTCTCTCTCTCTCTATATATATATATATATGCTGAATGTCTTTATTAATGATTTTGACAATCAAAATTGTTGAACCAGAGGGTAAGCAAATGCAATTGCTACTAAATGTTGGTGGACCAGATAGGGTATCTAGGGTACAAATGGCTGAGGCTGTGGCGGATTTCAGAGGATACAACACATCATTAATCAAACCAGTGTCTGCATCTTCAGTATGTATAGCATTTAAGATTTAATCCTTAATTTTTTAAATGCCTGAGAACCAGATTTTTGACCTGCCTTTTCTTCATTTGCTGTCTTGATCTTTGTGCACCATCTCTTTCATTTCATCCCCTAACCATCTATCAACTCACTTGTTGGATGCACATTTCTTATTATATTTACTAGCTTATGATAATTCACTTATTGGATCATGCAATCACATTGATTATTATGTATAATTTTTGTGGTGATTTTTGTTCTATAAATAATTCTTCAGGTTGATCGAGGTGTCAAGTCCCCAGCTGACATATCCATGAATTTATCCAAACTAGTTCAGACTCTAAAATTTTCTCCCACTTCATTCACAGATGGTGTCAAATTGACACTCACTACTGGGGCTAAATCTTGAGGACGTGAAGATGTTGTAATTTCTGTAGTTTCTAGTTTGTACAAGTGCTATTGCCAGGGGTATAGCATGAACGATGATTCTCAATACTAGGCCCCAATTGAGACCACGAGTGTCTTTCCAAGTCCACTGCTCTTTGTGGAGTTCATAGATGCTTCTCATGTCTTAAAACAAAGAGAGAATAAAAGTGTTTTTCTTTTATCACCCTTCCCATAATTTTGTTTTCCTTCAAGGGGAAAAAATGTATGAGTGTTATAGATATGTGTCTATCTGGTATGGTTTCTTTTTCAGCATTTTGCAAATAGGTTGTATGAACAAGTTGAAACCTTAAAAAATAACTTTTGAATTGCTTGAAAAAATTATTTTCACATACTGAAGCTGGTTGTGAGAAATTAGTTTATTTTCTGCTTCCTTGAACTTTGTTGAAACTGCCTGAAATTGATTTCCATTTAAAACCTCTCTAATATTATAGTTTTTATTTTTGCTAACATTGAAATCATATGTTTGAGTGTTAATGTGTTCATTTTTTGGAGCTAGTTGACTGACACTCTTTAACTATATCAATATTTCTCAGATGCATAATATGATCAAACATATATTCAAACCTCAAATTGAGATGAATAGAAAATTATGACAGTAAACCAAAAAAAAAAGCCTCATGTATGCGTGGAGTGTAGAGCGCTTGTGATGAGGCTAGTAATTATAACTATTATAACCATTCTTGAATCTCTTGGGAGATAAGACCAGTGCTAAATATAAATACTAATGCATACCGTGCATCAATATGGCGGTGTAAATAAAAAAAAAGCCAGGGAATAAAGGGCAGTAAGCAGTGAATGATTAGTTCAAGCCCACCAAAGATAATGGGCTAATTCCCTTTTGAGATGCCACTTCTTTAAACTCTAGGCCCAATACAAGAAACGAACCACTTGGGTTAATATTTGTCCTAGCTGCTCAAGCTAACCATTTCACACGCTAAAAAAGTATATTATGAAATGGTTTTGTGAGAGGGTGGTCTCTTATAGTATGCATGATTTGTACATGTTGTAAGATGGTGGTCTCATGAGATACATTCTTCTGACTTAGTATAAGTGTTTGGATGTATAAACAAGTTATACTTTCCTACTAATTTGTACATATACAATATTCTTTATTATTATTATTATTTGGGAAATTGCAATTTGTCCTCCTTGTGATAGCCACTTTACTAGTTCACATTCTATACTCTATAGACCCTAATAAATCTTTCATAGTCTTAGTGATTAAAAATAAATAAAAAGAAGTGTTATACGGATTATGTGGGTTTAGGGATGGTAAAAACTTTCCTCCCTATCTTGCTTTGTCCTACTTAACTTTTTTCTACCTTGAAAAAGTAATGGAACAATAACAGGTTTTGCTCACCTTACCCTATCTTTACTTGAAATTGTCAGATTAAACGGTAGGTTTCCTTTCCAACTGACTCTAACTGTCTCATGGACAATTATACTTACTTTCTCTCTTTCTTTTAATACTCTCGTAACTACTCCTCCTTATTTACTTTCATTTTAATCTCATTAATGCTAAAACTATCTTATTAGAAATGACAAAATCCTTCCAATTTACCTCGCTTTTGACCTACCTTATTCTTACTTCATGTAGATTTTACCTATCTCAAAACGGAGACGAGACATCCCTGATTTGACCCGTTATGCTTGTTGCCATCCTTACCTATAATATATATATATATATATATTAGAAGTATATATATATATATATAGAGAGAGAGAGAGATCATAGTCTTAGTGATTAAAAAAAAAAAAAAAAGTATTATACAAATTGCATGAGTTTAGAGGATGGTAAAAAAATTTTCCTACCTATCTTACTTTGTCCTACTTTACTTTTTTCTACCTTGAAAAAGTAATGAGACAATGATAAGTTTTGCTTGCTCCACTCTACTCTTATTTGAAACGGTCAAATCAAGCAGTAGGTTTACTTTTCAATTGACTCTAATCGACTCATGGACAACCATACTTACTTTTTCTCTTTCTTTTGGCACTCTCATAACTTCTCCTTGTTCACTTTCATTTTAATCTCATTATTGCTAAAACCATCTCATTAGAAATGACAAAATGCCTTCAATTTACCTCGCTCTTGACCAACCTTGCTCTTGCCTCATCCAAATTTGCCCATCCCAAAAAAGGATTCAGACACCCCTGATCTGACCCGATCACGCTCATTGCACACCCCAAATACCACACTACTCTCAATTTCTTCACAAGGTTTTATTAGCAAAATTTTGTAGTGGCTGTTTACTATTTTTCTAACCAGTACTAATGAATCTGGCACAGCACAAAATTATTACAGTGAAAAAATCAGTCACTAACTTACAATTTTGCTTCTTTGCTACTTTTTCTTGACATTTTCGGCACATATATATGAGAAAAATTTCATAGAGTGCCTTGAATGATGTCCCAAATCTGTCAAGATTGTAGACAGGACTTAGGTTGAACCACTCCAGAATTAGTGCCATGGGCATTAGCACACGCAGAGATGACTTGCTGTCCAGATTTATCTGATTCAATCTTTATGTTGCTCAAAGTTATTCCAGTGCAAGCAACAGATTGACTGCAATTGAGGTTAATTGCTTCTTTTGAGCTTGATGTTCCAACTATGTCATCGTAGGTCACTTCGCTTATGTGAACTCCAGTTGACTGTAGTTAGAAAAGTTAAATTTAATTAATTTGCATCACATATATCTTACAAGAAATTAACTACTATTCTTTCTAAATATAACAGGGTTTTGAATGATTTACCTTTGATTCACAATTACCTCTTGTACCATTAATATCGCAGTAATTTTGATCGATATATATTGGGTTTTTCACTGATTCTAAGGTGATGTGCTCGAATGAAATATTTCGCGCGTAACCTAGTCCAATCTTTTTACAAATATTGTAAAAGTATTAGATATAAATAACAAAACATTATAATTATTTCTCTAAAAAAAAGAAGAAGAAGAATTGGTCTAGATTTACTACCTGCCATGTCTTGATCCGAACTCCATTTGTTGTTCCCTTGAAATTAACTTTCTTCACATGAATGTTTTCGACTTTGACAGAATTTGCATACTTGCCTAAGCTTCCAATGCTGTTTTGAAACAAACGTGAATATAAGAAATTAATCACTTGTTACAAACGTACATGCCTAAGGTGATAAATTAATATGGTAACCAACACGGAGTTAGGAAATTGCATTCTAGCTAGCCTTTTTGTTTATAGTAGCCAATTGCATGCAAGAAGTTTCGCTTTCAACAACAAATCTTAGACCCTTTTTTATTCTTAATTTGAATGATTATCTTATCTAATTAAATGTAAAAAAAAATATATATTAGTCCTTGATGTGGAAATGCTTTATTATCACTTTATTTTTTAGATCCTAATTATTAGCATATTTTCTCCGACAGAACGAGGGGTGAATCTGTAGACAAAGTAGTGTATGATAAATATTTTTTTTTCCAAAATCAAAAGAGGATTGGATTGAAGAAATAAAGGATATTTTTCTTCCCCAGACCGGATGCGCTACAGTAATACCAATGGTAAGTATCGATATATTGTTAATTTTATTTTTGTACTATACGCATTGGTATTTATTTATAGATATGATAGAATTCAAATTTATAACATCTACTCTATGTTGATTATTCTTTGTTATATGCATGGTGTTTTTATGATTAATTAAATTAGTGCAATTTCTTAAAAACATTTTTACTATATATAATATCTATTTGTACGGTGTATTGCAGGCATTGAGTATCATATCTTGCAAGCGAAGTACTATTAGTGACATTTACACCATTGACAGTGCCAAATTCCATGTAGTAGTAAATCAGAGTAGTGATATTTTGGTTAAGAATATGCATGTAACAGCTCCAGAAAATAGCCCTAACACTGATGGCATTAACGTTGAACTCTCTAAAAATGTCCTTGTCAACAACTCTGTCATAGCTACAGGTAAGAAATTTTAGTCACTTTTGTTCAATCAAACTAATTAATATGCAATCAATTATAAAAGATTTATAAACTGACATGACAAAGATACATGAATTCACTCAACATTGCATTATCAACAGGTGACGATTGTGTTTCCATTGGGCGANTACTGTAGCGCATCCGGTCTGGGGAAGAAAAAAGAAGGAGAAAGAATTAGATATTGAAAAAAAAAAAAGAAAAAAAAAAAGACGTGGAATAGTGAATTATAAAGATTAATTTTTTTTATAGAGAAAATACAAAGATTAATTATGATTGAACTTTAATTTAAAGATGGTTAATACTAATCATTATATATATATATATATATTAAGATTTGCTGTTTGGGTTTTATCATTTTTAAACTCTCCAAAATACTCTTATTTTAAATAATTTTAAATTTAAAAACATATATTTGTTAAAAGAGTAATTTTCTTTTCTATTTTTGAAAAAATTTCTTAAGTTTTAGACTTCAAACTTTTATCAATTCTTGTGTAAAACAAAGATCCTATAAATTAAGATACTATTTCTATCTCATTTTTAAATATTATTTAACTAAATCTAAGATTAAAAAAAAAAAAAAAAAAACTAATTACAAAGCGCAAACGACGATATATATATAGGATTTGTATCCATATATTCCGTACCATATTAGGGTGATCGGTACAAGACAGGTCCCACCATTCCGAGCCATGGCCATTAAAGGTGCCGTTGCCAGTGATATGGAGTCCGGTCACACCATGAAATATTAGCCACCTTCTTGCGTTACGCCCCCTCCATACACTTGGTGAGGATGGCGCATTAATTGTTCCTTTTACCTGTACAAATTTCAATCATTTACATTATTTTCTTTATTGTTTAATAGAATATATATAAACATTTTTATAGAATATATATATATATATAAATAAATGAGAAAAAATAAGTACAATATTTAGATTATTCAATTGAATTTGAAAATCCAATTGTACTATTAAATTTGATTTTTTTTAATGCTAAAATACAAAATTGACTATCTAACTTTCTTCATATTTCATTTCAGTTCTCTAACTTTTTTTTCGTTCAATTTAGTCTTCTAAATTTCAGATTTATTCAACCAAGGTGTTTCTGTTAACTTTTGTTAAAATTTTTTGAAAAAAAAAAATCTGGAAAATATTTTTTAATCATTAATTGAATTTATTTTAATTTAAAAAATTTGAAGAAAAATTAATGAAATTGAAAAATTAACCACAACATATAACAAAAGTTGATGAAAAATGCTTAATTGAATAAACTTAAAAGTTAGAAAATTGAGATGAACAAAAGTAAAGTTAGAAAACAAAAATGAAATCTAAAAACACTTAGACGGCCAAATTTGCATTTCATCCTTTAAAAAAAAGTTAACATTACATATATTATAGGTCAATACAACTTATTATTTAAATTTAATTAAAGAATATGTATCTAGCAATTGCATCTAAATTTTATCGTAAAGTAATATATTCTGCACTATTCATCTTTCTCGTTACCTGAAATGAAATGTTGCTAGATTTGCATGGACCCTGAAAAGTAAGAGGATAAACCAAAAAATCCTTGCTACGTGGCACCACGACTGTAGGATTTTGAGTTGCTGCGCTACATGCAGCCTTCCATGCTGCCGAAAATGCCTGTACGTAGTACATAATTTTTAGCAATTTATATATACCAGCTAGGCTTTATATTTATTAGAAAGAGAGGGAGAAAAGAAACTAAAATTCACAAGGAAATTAATAAAATGTACATTGGAATCATCTGTTTTCCCATCTGCCTTAGCACCATAATCTAACACGTTGAAAATCGTTTGGGCACTTGAGAAAGGCAGATCAGCAGAAAATAGCCCAAAAATGAGCATCAAAGCAAACACAACCTGCAAAGAGAAAAGTAAATATTAATGTCTATAGTTTTAACCAACCTAGTATTATTATCAAAATCCCAAAGGGTACAAGCTTCTCAGTTCTCACCATGGCTTTCATTATTGATTCTGAGACGTACGTACAGCTCGACTAAAGTTGTAGAATTAGTGGGTCATCTACAAGAAAAAACAAGGAAAATTGAAGATTAGTCATAACTGGATAAATTAATAAAGAAGTAATAAGAGTTAAAATATTGTTGGTAAATAAAAACCACTACGTGGAAATCTATATCTTTATTTTTTATCTAATTCCCTTGTATAATTTGCAACCAAACCTAATAATCATTCGACATTCTCAAAACTCTTAAAACATTACTAAGGTTTGCATTTTATTTGTAAGAAACTCCACCGAGGGGTATACATTTTCTTTTTTAGAAACTCTCAACTAAAAAGAAAGAGAAGCAAAACCCCACACACAGAGAGAGAGAGAGAGAGAGAGAGAGAGAGAGAGAGAGAGAGAGAGAGAGAGAGAGAGAGAGAGAGAGAGAGAGAGAGAGAGAGAGAGAGAGAGAGAGAGAGAGAGAGAGAGAGAGAGAGAGAGAGATATGATTACAGCTATGGTGCTCAAGTTTGGGATTGTATGTGTAGAAAGACAATCTTTATTGAAACTATTTATACGTGATCTAAGATAAGCAAGTGCAATATTTTACAAGAAGAAAAAAGTTGGTCAAGACAGGTATTATTATTGAGAGAGAGAGAGATGATTGCAGCTATGGTGCTCAAGTTTGGGATTGTATGTGTAGGAAGACAATCTTCATTGAAACTATTTATACGTGATCTAAGATAAGCAAGTGCAATTTTTTACGACAAGATAAAAGTTGGTCAAGACAGGTATTATTATTGTAGAATAATAGCAAATTAACAGCGTCTAAGGTCTAGAAACATTTAGGGGAGAAAAAAAAAATCTAGGAATATAACAAATTTAAGGGAGAACAACAGATTATTACTATGAATATAGCAAATTTTATCCTGCAAAAACGGATTTGTCTATCTGTAATTTGTAAAGACAAGTCAAAAAAGGAAAATGATGAAAATAGAACAAATAAAAACTAACTTACTAATCAAAGAAAATAATTCATAGTGGTTGTAAGGGGCGAACTTGCAGCCTTGCCCAAGGTTGAAATTGGGTTGGATTGGAAAAGAGACCCAATACAATTAATTTGTAGAGGTAGATGGTCAAGGTTAGCCTTTTAAGCCCTAGTAGCCACGGTTTAGTAATTTAAAGGAAGAAGGTTAGCAAGGACAATAGTTGTAGCAAAGAAATAGAGATTCTTCATCAAGTTCTTCCTCAAGCTGACCGAGGAGCAATGATTGCTTAAAGATACGGTCCTCGGTTTTACAGTGATTACTTTCTCTCTCTATTTTTCTCTATCTCTGGACTTTTTTTGATCCTTTGGATGGAGGACCTTCCTTCCTATAAATAACTGTTTGGATTGCATCTCAACCCTCCACTTGGCTGGTCTTTGATCTTTCATTGGATACTTGTCTCATTATTGCATTGCTGGTGGCAATAGAGTAGGCTGCAAGCCGTGGAGATATTGTTCAAAGGTCATTCTGCTATTAATGCGGCAGACTGAGCTGGTATAGTGCATTAAATGTGGAGGTGGTAAATGCTTTATCTGAAAGCTTCCTCATGCTCTTGCTTATATGTCACTATTGACTTCCTCGATATTCAACCTTATAATCTTGGTGGTTTATTTCTGGTCTCCTGAGAAGTATCCACTCACTACAAAAAAGGGGGCTATCCCAGTGTTTTCAAAACCGCTGGGATAGCCCCAAAAAGCACTGGGATAGGGTCAAAATTCCTATCCCGAAGTTTTTTTTCCCGGCGCTTCAAACTGCTGGTTTTTAAATGTCGGGATAGGGTCGCCGAACCTGTGCCAGTGCTTTTCAAAAGCACTGGGATAGGTCTCGACGCTTTTAGACCTTGTTCCGGCGTTTCTACTTGTGTCGGGACAGCCTTTATGAAAATGTGAATATAACCTATGCCAGCGCTTTTACTACCTGTGCCAACACTTTTACTACCTGTGCCAGCACTTTCTAAAGCGCTGGTATAGGTCATGAATGAATAAATTTTAAAAGGCCTATGTCAGCGCTTTTACTACTTGTGTCAGCGCTTTCAAAAGCGTTAGTATAGGTCATGAATGAATAAATTTTAAGAGGCCTATGCCAGTGCTTTTACTACCTGTACCAGCGCTTTTGAAAGCGCTGGCATAGGCAGTACCTATTCCAGCGCTCTGGAAAGCGCTGGTATAGGTCTCGAATCAATATAATTTAAAAGGACCTATGCCAGCGCTTTCAAAAGCACTGGCATAGGTCATTTTTTTAAATTTTTTTAGCACCTGTAATGTACCTAAAATACATATTTTTCAATACCTATTTTATAGCAACTGTAATGAACTACAATTCATATTTTCCAATAGCAAATACCATACCACATTAAACCAAGAAACTAAATATATTTAATTACACCATCTCAATAATTACATCCCAAATGTCTAGAAATTTATACAAAAAATAATACATCCCATAAGGCAATGGAGGGACTTGTCCCAGTGCTTTCAAAAGTGCTGGGACAAGTCTTTTCCCATAAGGGAAATTAGTAACCCTATCTCAGCGATTTTGGACTTCCTATACTAGCGTTTTTGAAAAATGCCGCTATAAGCCTCCTATTGCAGCGCTTTATAAAGCACCGGTTTTGAGTCGTCATAATAAGATTTCCTATACCAGCATTTTCAAAAAGCGCTGGTACAGACTTATCTATTACGGCGGTTTGGAAAAACGCCGGGAAAAAAAACGCTGGTACAGGCCGATTTTTTTGTAGTGACTCCTTGGGCAAGTTGTCCTCCTAGGTTTCTCAAACTGGACTTTCTAGGCTGGACTAGGCATGATCTAATGAGTAGTTAGCCCTAGTTGCCCCTCGGATGGATTCCACTTGATGATTCCCTCTCTTCAGACTTTCCCCTCCCACAGTGGGGATGCAAATGTTTAGCTTACATATTCGTTATCTAATTTTCCAAGATAAGTGGATAAGTTGCAAAGTTGATTGAACATGATATCAATATTGAGAACTATTCCACATGATTATTGTTTTGTATAACAATTAAGTTTATGTGTGTGTGTATGTTTGTTTGTTTCTCCAAAAAAAAAAAAAAAAAAAAGGTATAAATTTAATTGTTATACAAAATATAACCTACTTCCATATTGATATTAATTCGTTTAGGGTTTGACTGACATTTTCTATGTTCTCTATTTTGTTAGAATGCCCGTGAATCATAAATTCAAGTAACTTGTTTAGGATTAGATCTTAGAGTTTTTGAAGTGTTTTAAACATTGCTCAGGTTGATACAAGTCAAGATTGAAGAACTTACAAGCTACAGAAACAAGAATTCAAAATTTGTCAAGCTCGAGAAATGCGGGACTTATGATAATGAGCATTTTACAAAACGTTTCATAATTTAGGAATTTCCATTTGGATCATGCAAAACCATTTTCTTAAATAAATGACAAAAATGATTAAAAGAATGTAGCACCAAGCTTTATCAAAATATTTCAATATGAAACTATACTATTTACTGTGAGCTATCAAAACACTCTTTTAAAACCTGAAAATTCAACCCAAGGTCACATAACAAGCCGCCATAAAGGCGTTAGGTATGCCACAAAGTCATCAGTTCGCTACAAAGATAGGGTGCCAAGATACCAATATCACAAAGACTACAGCATCTGGTTGGGTAATCACCAGGTAATCACATGTCACGGCCCAAGGGTAAAAACATGAAGAGCTCACAGTTTACATGAAATCAAAACATGGTTTAATTTCAAGTAGTTTCACAAAAACCTTTGAAATACCCAATATATTCACAAACTTCTCAAATTTTCCAAAATCATTTCTTGTCAATAACATTTTTTATCAATTTCCCAAATATCACAAGTCAAGATAAAACATCTTTAGAATTTGCAAATAATGCAATAAATCCATAAAATCCATTCCCAAGAATTATATCAAAGAGGCATATCTCTTCTATACTAACAAATCATGCGTTTCCCCATATGCAATATTAAACATAATGCGCTTTTCATATATAATCATATATAACAAGGTCACAATACAATACTTTTTAAGAAAACATAGTTCCACAAATAATTTCCAAAATGTTTTTGACCGAAAAACAAAGTTTATTCAACGTGGTTATTTTTCAAAAATCCCATTAAAAAGCTACTTACCTCAGCAATCCAACCCAAATTTACCTCAACTGGGCACCGCATTCAACCAATCAAGTTACTAGTTTCATCACCAAGTACCTTGGAACCCAGAACACAAGTATCAAGCTTATTAATAACAAGGCCTACTACAAATTACACTATCAAAATTGTCTCCATAAATCAGAAAGGATTCCCTCAAAAATCAAACCTAGGGCCCTAAAGCCAAGCTTGACCATCCCAAGACAAGTACCCCTACCCAACTGGGAACTAAACAAGCATACAATAAACTTGTAGGACTATAACACAACCAAAGCCTTTAATTTCCGGGCCGCAAACAATGTGCATTTACCAACATGATACAAAATATGTCATTACCAATCCATGATAAAATTAGCCAAAGTAAAACACTTGTCAAAGAAAGCACATATGAACTTACAAGCTAAACCACACAACAAAAGCTTGGAGTAATTTCCTTAAAGTCTCAGCATTCTAATCACACTTTCAAATAACTTGCAACATGTCAGTCCTTTTTATAAAATTCATTTGGTCCACTTAGTGTTATCCAAAAAGCTTGAAATTAAGTAGGGAGAAGCCTTTATACGTCTAGTATGTACCACCAAAAAATTTAGCTCAAAATGATTTTTCTATGGTTTATTAAAAATCACGTAATGCAGCTTACTCAAATTTGTTAGGGATAGATTTTCAATCCCAAAATAAAATTACTATAATCTTAATACCATATCAAAATTACTACATGTTTTAGCACATAATAACAACTAGGAATGCAACCCATAACCTCATATTACAGCTATCACAACACAAGTCAAGAAATTTGATCCTCTAACTCATATAGGCAATTTACCAAACACTTAGCATGCAACAAGCAGATGCATTTACATATATCAAAGTCATTCAAATGCAAAAGAAACACTTTGAAATCAAGTCATACAACAACAAAACCCATATAGCTACTCTAAGAAACCAAATCTCAAATACTATTAATAAAATAGACAACCAAAACACCTCTTCAAAGCAAAAATCCCCCAAATGGGTTGAAAATTTCAGATTTAAATAAAAACCTTGCTACCCAAATTGTCACCCATAATTCTATCCCCCATTTCCCAAACCCACGTACCATTTCATTCCTTCACTTTCAGGTAATGTGAGAAACACTGGCAGTGTCATGACAGCCCTCTGACTGACACTGACAACAGAAAGTTTTCCTTACCGAACTACAAAAATTTGCAAAAAGAAATAAGCCCATCCCATTCCAATTATCAAAGCACCAGTCATAATCTTCCAATTCCAACAAAAAGCTTAAAAAACAACAACCCCAACAATTCCTGAGAGAGAGATTAGAGATATGGTAGTAGGAAGAGAGTTTTGGTAGTGGGAGGCACTAGCTATTTGGGACAACACATATTGCAAGGCTTTTCAAAGATCCAGGGCACCCCATTTGAATATGATCTTGCATTCACCTACCACTCTAACCTTCCTCAACCTCTGCTTGATGTCCTTCCTCATTTGCTTGCTTTCCATGTTGATTTGAAAATTGGGCAAGGATTTGAACCCATTTCACACTCATTTGGCCAAGTCTGGTCTATTCTGTTTTCACCCCAAAACAACAACTATGTTCACTATTGTTAGTCTAGTTTTGATTTCTGGATTGCAAATTAGAGAAATTTATGAATTTAGTTGGTGGATGTTTTTGTTCTTAACTTCATAATGTGGTCTAGGAGATCTGTGTGTTAAGAAAAAATATGTCTTGAGCTTTTTTAGCTTATTAGTAATAGATTATGGGCATTTTCTGCATGCTGCATTATGTGTTTAAAAGTGCACGTGAAACAAACAACTCAAAGTACCTGTACCTGGGAATCTTTAGTCGTTTTTATCGATTCTATTAATTCATACTTTTTTTTTGGCCCCAGGAATTTATTGGAAATCATGAAAGTAGTATAACTGAATTGCCATCTTCCTTTTTCATTGTCAAGTTCAGAATTAAGAATTATCCAACTTTTAGTTACCACCAATGGAGGTCCATATGTCTTAGTCATTAGTCGTCTAGGCAGAATTCAAAAAATCTGAAATTCTAAAAAGCTTTGTCTACTGACAATTACCATATATTTGATATAAATCTAATGTGTTGTTTTTGATTTTTTTTTAATATATATAAATAAATATATAAGAAGAATAGATTTTTAAATTTTAAAAATAGATGAACTTCTATCTATACTTTCAAGTACTGACAAGTATGTCATACTTGGAATGCCAACCTAATGTGGTCGTGAATTGTGCGGCACTCTCGGTACCTCGATGTCTGTGAAATGGATCCTGCTGCTGCACTCTCTGTTAATGTGCCATCTTCTCTTGTTGATTGGTTATCAAACTTAAACGAGGGTAGTACCCTTTTGATTCACTTGTCAACTGATCAAGGTAAGTACTGCTAAAATTACTGGAGGAAATGAAAGCAGAAAATGTAATTACCATGAATTGTTACGTATTCTTCCTGTTTGTATATATGGTCCTGAAGTCTTAAGATACCTAGAGTGTAGACCTACGTCTCATAAGAATTAATATCTGAAGCTTGACCTATTTATCAAAAAAATACCTGAAGCTTGAGTTTAAGCCTTATTAAGCTGCAACACAAGCCTACCATTTTAGAGGTGGCTACAATTGTTTACTCAACTCAAAAGCCTAAACACCAAACATGGCAAGATTAAAGTACATTCATAGGCCTTTATTGTAATTGAGTGAATTGACCACAACACTTTCTGGCTTAATTCCCCTTTTCTCAAGTCTCATCTTGTACTCATTTGATTTAATTGGCCCTACCTTTTGAAACACCACCATTAGATATTGGGGCAGTTACACATTATGATTTTTTTCCATGTCAATGACAGCATGCATATAAGTTATATAACATACCAGTGCAAGTAAATACAGTAAATAACCTTTCTTGTGTTCTGGTCCAAGCATTTTATTTCCATTATTATTAGTCATCTAAGCTTAGTTTCTCACACCTGAAAAATTGTTAGTACCTTGACTAGCTGGATTGTGAAATTACACTTGCACCTAGTGGATCTTGAATCCTTGTCCTCACCCTCCACCTTGTTCTTATGGCAAGAGAAAGTGTTATTTGAGCTCTAAGTCATTGAGCTTTTCTATTTTTCATTTAGCTTGACAAAACAAATCTCAGATACAGCTGTTCCCTATCTCATCCATTTATCATTCTATTTGGCCTTAAAATATTTGTTGCTAGATTGTCTATGATGTAAATCCCCAAACAATTTATGAAGGGGTGAAGTCCTGCTACAGGGAAGAAGATGAAACTGTTCTTGTGAACATTTATGGAAAATCAAAAGTGGCAGCAGAGCAGTTTGTTTTTGAATTTTGAGAAGCAGTATCATTTTTGGGCCATAGACTAGCTCACCTGTTCCAAAATCGCTTCCACTTTAGGTGTGTACGTAGAATGTAGACCTTATGTTGTACATTCACAAGTTTGTTGGCTATTATATTAGCTGCATCTAATTAGAGACTGCTAAATGTAGCGGCTTTATAAGTGATGGGAAGAATAAATTGTCTTTCTCGCACCAGATCTGAGTGCTTGTTACTGATGGCTATGTTCTAAGCAAATGCATTCATTTTAAAGTTCTCTTATTGTTGCTTTCAGTATATAGTTTGCCCATATTGTTCTGCAACTTGCCAAATCCTTGCTTATGAAAGTGTCATCCATTCCTTATAGTCATCATTTCCCAGGTTTAAAGTTTAAACTCTTCTGCGTTGAAATTTTGCCTCTTTATGGTTTATAAAATTGGATATACCATTAATAGAATGATTTGAAACTGATCTTGTTTGCTAGTTTACTGTCTTAAAATAGAGAAAAACCAAAAATAAAATAAAATTACAATCATAGGTAATCCAATTGAGTTACCTTGATCTTATAGATGCTAGAACATGTTATGTTTACTGGCTTTTGACTGATTTATAAACGATTAGTGGGAAATTCTTCCTACTTTGAACTGAATTGCACAAACATGCAAAGTTTACTCCATTGATGTGTTGCACACCAAAACTAAATTATATTGTTCACTATTCTTGGCTAACATTTTTGTGGCCAACGTGACAACTGACAACATAGCAAAAGGTTGGAGTTACAGATAGTGGAATTGATTTGTTGGAGATAGGAGTAATAATAATATAAGCACTAGCAATTTTTCATGTGATTGGCAATTACCATCCAGGGGAAACATCCACAGCAAGTACTCGGAAAATGTTTTCTTTTTTTACCAAAATAATTTTAAGTGGTCTAAGGAAATTGAAGCTATAGTTTCAATTTACGTAATGTGTGAGACGAGTCAATAATTTTTCAAAGTCATATATTGTTGTTATTGACTTTTCAAGTGACTGGTTTAAATGTGTGGCCATGAGACAGGTCTGGCTTAGAGAAAGAGAGATTTTGGGGGGTGGGGGGGGATACCTTTTTATAGGATGGGTAAATTATAGATATAGAAAGTTTATTGGAATGATTATATTTTTACAGCTTTAGAAAGCAATTGATAAATGGGATATTATGATTACTTTGTACACGACCAAAGGAGTGGCTCTCAATTGATGCAGTGGATTGATGGTGTCCTCTCTAAAGGAGAAAATACGGACTTCTTCCATGACGAGTTTGGCTGCCCAGTGTATGTCAAGGATGTTGTAGCTATCATACGAGCTTTGACAAGCAAATGGATATTAGGTATAATTTTACAGTATCGAAGTTTAAATACTGGTAACATAGATGATAAACTACAATATGTTATTTTTTCACCTCATCATTCATTTGGTTCTTACATTCAAGATATCCATCTTCTGGTAAAGGACAGTCTTGATTAAGGTGTGGACCATGTGGCAATATCAAAATTGCCTTCTGTTCTATAATACCATGCTAATGATACTTTTGAATGCTTTGTTTGTGGAAGAGTATCCCTATGAAAGGAAAGAGTGTCCAAATCTGGAGCCTTTATGTTTTATTTGTGGTTATATTTTATGGATGTTCCCAACCTTCTACCTTTTCGATATGCTTTGACCTTTCTCTCTCTTTGCTGAATTGTATGTCTGTATTAATGATTTTGACAATCAAAATTGTTGAACCAGAGGGTAAGCAAATGCAATTGCTACTAGATGTTAGTGGACCAGATAGGGTATCTCGGGTACAAATGGCTGAGGTTGTGGCAGATTTCAGAGGACACAACATGCCGTTAATCAAAGCAGTGTCTGCATCTTTGGTATGTTTAGCATTTAAGATTTAATCCTTAATTTTTTAAATGCTTGAGAACCAGGTTTTTTACTTGCTTTTTCTTCATTTGCTGTCTTGATCATTGTGCACCATCACTTCATTTCATCCCCTAACCATCTATCAACTCACCTGTTGGATGCACATTTCTTATTATATTTACTAGCTTATGATAATTCACTTCATTGGATCATGCAATCACATTGATTATTATGTATACTTTTTGGTGATTTTTGTTCTTTAAATAATTCTCCAGTTTGATCGAGGCATCAAGTCCCAGCTGACATATCCATGAATATAACCAAACTAGTTCAAACCCTTAATTTTTCTCCCACTTCATTCACAAATGGAGTCAAATTGACACTCACTACTGGGGCTAAATCTTGAGGACGTGAAGATGTTGTAATTTCTATAGTTTCTAGTTTGTAAAAGTGCTATTGCCAAGGGTAGCATGAACGATGATTCTTAGCACTAGGCCCCAATTGACCTCGAGTATCTTTCCAAGTATCATAGATATGCTTCTCATGCCTTGAAACAAGGAGAGAAATAGAAAATAAAAATGTTTTTCTTTTATCATCCTTCCCATAATTTTGTTTTCCTTTAAGGGGAAAAAATGTATGAGTGTTACTTTTAGATATGTCTATTTGGTATAGTCTCTTTTTCAGCCTTTTGCAAATAGGTTGTATGAACAAGTTCAAACCTTAAAAAAATAACTTTCAAATTGCTTGAAAAAATTATTTTCACATATTGAAAGGGTTTTTTTTTTTTAACTACTTGAAATTGATTTCATTTTTAAACCTCTCTAATATTATACTTTTTATTTTTGCTAAACAAACATTTATTATAACTAGTAAGTTACCCTTGCAATACACAGATAATGTTATAATGTTTTATATAAGATGGTTTTGGAGAATGTTGTATATGTATTATAGCATAATTATTATAAAACTCTATTAGTAATGAGATCATCATAAAAATAACAATTGTAAATTACACATACATATCCACTATAATTATTCAATTGAAGTAATGAAAAATAATATAAAAAATAACTTTGGAGGAATATTATAAAATAAAAGTTGATATAGAATGTGTCTTTTTTTTTTCTCTCTCTTTCTCCTTAATTCTAAAATAAAATACACATCCCAAACACCCATAATTAATCACATCATTTACAAAACCCATAAATCACCTTAACATCTAAATCGTAACTGCTGTTGTTACTCAATATAAAATGTAAGCCCTCATTCCTTGGTTGTAACCAACTCATACAGGTTAGAATTAGATGAAACAATAAGGTTAGATCTAGGTAGGTGTTGTTGAAAGATTGAAAGTAAATGACATCATTTTTGGTCTATGTCTATTTGATATGGGATGACATGATGGCTATGAATAGGTATACATAAAGGGGTTGAAGTGTAAGAGGTGAAATTGTGAATTAAAATACAAAGAATTTTGTATGGATGCGTGAATGTTGAAAAGTCTGGAAGTATTGAACCAAATGATACAAAAAATATTTATTTTTTAATTAGGAAAGTCTTGAAACATTGAACCAAATGAAAGTCAATATTTAATTTTTTTTTTCTTATCTCTGATGTGGCACTTGAGAATATTTCAATTTTCTTTGCATAAAATGCACCACTTGGCAGAACTTTATGCTTTTCCACATGAGGTTTCTGCTTTTATATATACTAGTTGCAAACTCGTGCTATGCATGAGAACCAACCTATTTGTGAGGTAGACTAAAATAATTTTATAAAAAATTTAAGAAACTACACCGTTGCATAATTTGCTCTTGTATGACTTCAATTTGTGTTACAACTTGATGAATAAGTTATTGCTTAAACGTGCAATGAATTATAAAAAATTTGTCAGAAAATTTCAGATACTGCAAAAAATAACTCAAAAATCAAGATATTAAAACTTCTTAAAGACCAAAAATTATTAAAGAATCAGATGATTCACTGCTTAGAAATTATTGAAACAAAACAATATATATATATATATATATATATGACTAAACAATAGAAAAATATAAGAGAAAGATGGGTTACATTCGAAATAATAATTTCAATTATTGTATGCTTTTTTATCTTGTAAAAAACGCATAAAGAGAGTTTGTGATTCATGTACGAAAATTACTTTTTAAAAAATACATGAAAAACCATAAAAAAAAAATTAACAAAATAGAGGAGAAGAAAATAACATAAGAAGAGCTCATACCTCTACTTGGCTTAAAATATATATATATATTGGTGTTTGCTTTGCTTTTATAGTATTCATGATTAACCTCGCAAATTTGGAAATAAATTATCAATGTTTGAATTTGAGTGAATAATTTTATTTAAATATCATGCTGACTTGGAAAATTGTGAGAGTTTCAGAGGATTCAGTTTTATATATATGTATATATATATATATAATAGGCCACAAACTGAATAACCCCTTGTGATTTAGCCAATTAATTAATTAACCAAGTTATTAATTAATCAATTTAACATGCAAACGCGTGGTAGCACAAACAAATCACCAAATAACTAAATATACAGTGGAAATTAAATGACACGGTGATTTGTTTACGAATGGGGAAAAACCTTACGGCAAAAACCCCAGCGGGTGATTTTCAGGTCACCACTCCCGAAACTCCATTATTATCACAATAAGCGGTTACAAGTAAAGGAATCACAAGCATGGTTTTCAGACCCGGACCGGACCGTACGGTTCGACCAGGAAAACCTCAAATCGCTCATTTTTTCGGTTCTTTTAGCGTCAGGAACCGTTCTATGTGAAAAAAGCAGAGACCCGTGAGAACTGCGGTCAAACCTCACGGTTTTGAGAACCGTGATCAAACCATTCCCCACGGTTCCCTACTTCCTTTGAATCTGAACTTATAAAAAATAAAAAATAAAAAACAGAAGAGGAGAGATTGTCGTTGAAAAGAGCGATCTGGACGAGCCAGTGAATGATGGCAAGAATGGAAGGCTAGTGGTGAGGAGTACCAAGGGCTTTGAGAATGGATTTGTTGAATTTGAAAGGGTAATTTAGGGATTTGAGCAAGAAGGGGAGATCCTCGTCAAGTTTGGAGGAGGAAGGGAACTGGAGATGAGAGGGGAGATCTTCTGGCTTTGTTCTCCGCTGGTGATGTGTGTGTGACAGGGTGAGAGTTTGAGAGAAAGAAAATGAGAAAGAAGGCTAGAGATGAAGAAAGACAAAAAAAAAAAAAAAAAAAAAAAAAAAAAAAAAAAAAAAAAAAAAGAAGCCAGAGAGGACTGAGGAGTCAGATGAGAGGAGTGGGATGGGGATGGGGAATGGGGAAACGTGTGTGGAGGATAAAAAAAAAAGAGAAAAAAAAACGTATGGTCTGTATGGATGCAAAGAAAGAAAGGAAAAAGAATAAAAAATCACAATAAAATGTTACCATAATATTTTCACAATACTTCACAATAAATTTTAAGTAATAGATAGTTATTAGTTAATATTAATAAGTAAAAAAAATAATTTTAATGATGGGTTCAAATTAAAACTAGTGATAACTTTTTATATAAATTTTTTTGTAAAAGTATTGCTAAAAATATTGTAAACTTCTTCACTGCTTCTGAATAGTTTTTCTTTGCTGCTGCGTGCGTAATGCTTGCTTGCTGTCAACTCCTTACATGTAATGCTTGCTTGTTGTCAAGCACTTCCTTCTTGGGTTTTGTTATTTATTTAACTTTAACAATTTTTAAATGCATGGACACCTTCATCTAGCTTTTGATTTTTTTTTTTTAATTCATAATAAATGGTGAACATTGACTATTCAAATGGGCTTGGGAGTTGGGGAAAAAAAATGATCCGTAGTCAAATGGGCTTGGCCATGAGCAAATGAACTAATTTGTCTCTTAACTATTTTATTGAGTTTCATAAAGTAAAAATTATTGGGTACTAAAGTGTACTTTGTCATGACTTAAAAATAATTTAAAATTTTAATAGCTATTTATGTTTTTTTAGAATTTAATAAATCTTATTTGTATTAAGAAAGTTATGTTACAAAAAATACTATCTATATTTGTTTTGAATTTTTTTAGTTAAATTTTCAATTTTTATTTATTTAATATATTTATTTATAATTTAAATAATTATTAAATTAATTATGACATCATCACGGTTCAACCCCGATTCGACCTCGGTTTGACCTCAAATACCTTGAACATCTCCCTTTTACGGTTCAATGAACGGTCCGGGTCTGAAAACCATGATCACAAGTACCTTACTAACCTACAGTTGAACCCTTACCCCAATACCCAATTGGACTTGTTCTATAGTGACAGTTTCCCACCTTTGATGCACGACTCCCAAGTACGTGACTAACCAATGCACGGATCCCAGTATGCGACTTCAACATCAACTTAGAAGAAGAGGTTGGCTGCAAAGTTTTTCATTTCATCCTACACGATGAAGATCAAGAAGATGCTTGGTCACAAAACCCTTTGGTGCAAATACACAGCAACTTCTTCAGAAGAGATGAACTAGGTCAAGAACTTTGTCTTTTATCACAAATTGCTTGAATAGAGTTTGTTCAATGCTTGTGCAACTTGTATACAATTTGACGGCTCTTAAAATAATCATTTTATATGTCTAGGGTTAGGAGAAAAGAAGGCCTAAAGACACATTCACGGATCCCAAGAAATCAGATCAGAAATTTTGATTTTATAAATCTCAACAGATAGCAAAATGTTGAAGAGTTATCGAGTAGGTGTCGAGCTTTAATGAATTTGCACTTCAGCTTGTTTTTTTTTTTTTTTTTTTTTTGGACAGACTTGATGACTTCAACACTTAATCTTGAAACCTTATTTCTTGAAGTATTAAAAACACCTAGAACTACCCAATTACAAGTAGAGTGCATTTTGTCAAAGGATTAGCCAATTTACATAAACAAATGACATATGTTCTTAACAAGTAAAAACACATATGTCCTAACAATCTCCCCCTTCGGCAATCCGTGACAAAACCACAACAAACAAATGAACATATGAGAAAAGTCATAAATCACTCAACTCATATTCACTTGTCGAAAACAATAAAATCCATCCTATCACAAACCCTTGAAAAACTTTGCAAGAAAAAAGTTTATGGCAAGTAGACTTTGACAACCTGTATTCCTGAAACACTTTAAACAAAACTCATCAAGGCATCTTAGTGTGAAACAGAAATAATAGATTACATACAAGTATAAGAAACATGTGTATAAAGAAAGAAAAGAAATAACACATGTAAAGGTAGGTGAAGAAGACATACATCAGCATATAAAGAAGATAAGTACAATGTATGTAAACAAATGGTCACAAGACCCCATTTACAAGAACAATGTATCTAAAAAGTAGAAAAGAAAAAGATACATCAAATCCTCACTACATCCCTCAAGTATCAATACTCCCCCTAACAAAACTATCCTATACTAACTCTCCCCCTAAGATGACTTCTTTTATATCCAAAACTACTCTCCCTTTTTGTCACGAGTGACAAAGGGTAAGTGTGTCAAGTAGACATCTCATCAATAGAGCTAGCATCTCCATTATCATCCGAAGCGTCATCGTCATCACCATCATCATCAGAATCAGAAGCCGCTAGAGGAGGTGGTGAAGGAGTAGCCTTAGAAGCAAACCCACCCATGGTCGCCTGCCATCGTGCAATACGATCAAGACGAACATTCACCTGATACAACTCAGTAGAAAGCATATCTAAGCGAGCATCCATGTGTTGCAGTTGCGCCATGATGTCTCAAAGAGATACATCGCCCATAGAGGAAGAAGGGCAGATGTAGACGGAACAGTACGAGATGGAGCGGAATGGGAGGAAGGAGTGGAATCCGGCTGTCGTGACCTAAACTGCGCTGCAATACATTTTACGGTAGCAGCGTCTATGTCACAAATGTGAGTGAAGTGGTTGAACATAGGAAAAGGGACAGAAAAATGACATAAGATCTTCATGATAGCAGAAGGAAAGATGAGCTTATCATGGGACGCTGAATCTAAATGAACATCTATGATAGAAAGAATGAAATGAGAAGGAAAATCTATAGTAAGATGCTCAAGAAGAGATAACAAAAATCGAGCGCGAGACTCTGTGATGGAGTTGTAGTGAGAGAGAGAATGGAGTACAAAAGTCATCATCATGTTTAAGAATCTAGGACCTTTAGCAAAAGGTCTACATGATGTATACTGATGTTCACCCCAATCAGCAGGGTGCTCACAAAAAGCAGAAATAAGTTCATCTTTAGACACAGTCCTTAGACACTCATAAGAAGGATAGTTAGGAAACTCTATCCTAGGAACCTGAAGCACATCCGCAACTAGCTGCGTTGTGATAGGGATGTGCGTACCTCGAATGCGAGTGAAAAAGAGAGGTACTGAACGATCAATCCCGTGCATGTTGGAGTAAAACTCCTGAATAAGCACGAGAGGACAAGTGATTGGGACGTCACACAGTGACTCCCATCCCCTACTGTGAATGACAGAGGGAAGGTCAGTGTCGGCGAAGTCTGCCAAAGTGACTTGGCATTCCGAATGAACACCTCGTCTAGAGAAGTTCTCTGAGAATGCCTTGTGGGCATTATCATCACGGAACTGAAGATTAAGAGGAACAGAATCAGAAGAGGAGGAAGCTCCAAAACGAAGAGGGTTCCGAGCAGGAGTGGATTTACGCTTAGGTGCCATAAACACTACTAATATAAACAGAATGAGTCAGAGAGAAAGAAAGAGACAATCAAAAAAGTCTCAAAACAATTCAAATATATCAAATATATTGAATAAAAAGTATGTATGCATAAGGAATGCATGAACATGTGGCATGCAACAAAAATTTCACCATGGGCTCAGCCCAATCCAAACCTACCAGCACACAAACATAGTTCACACATCTAAATGCATGAAAATACCATTCTAATGCACATGTGATGCAATGCATGAGATTTTGAACACATTTAAATGAAAACCCGTCCCAAAATTTCATGAAAAACTCATCAATTTTGAAAATCCCCAAAAATTTTCAAAAAACCCCAAAACCTAAGATTCAAAACATGAAATGCATGAAGAATGAAGGAAAAAGAGATCATACCAAGTGATTTAAAGCAAGGAAGGGCCAAAAATCACGTGGGTTGAAGGTTTTGAGTGAGAAAAAGGATTTTGGGAGATGAACAGCCGCGGACAGATCGAGAGAGATCGAGAAAATGAGAACCGGATCGCGACAGAAGCTTATATAGGAGGATCAGTAATTCTCGACAGATGAGGTATCGAGACATCTGTCGAGGTAGGTCACAAACTGAATGACCCCTTGTGATTTAACCAATTAATTAATTACCAAGTTATTAATTAATCAATTTAACATGCAAATGTGTGGTAGCACAAACAAATCACCAAATAACTAAATATGCAACAGAAATTAAATGACACGGTGATTTGTTTACGAATGGGGAAAAACCTTACAGCAAAAACCCCACCGGGTGATTTTCAGGTCACCACTCCCGAAACTCCACTATTATCACAACAAACGATTACAAATAAAGGAATCTCAAGTACCTTACCAACCTACAGTTGAACCCTTACCCCAATACCCAATTGGACTTGTTCTGTAGTGACAATTCCCACCTTTGATGCACAGCTCCCAAGTACGTGACTAACCAATGCGTGAATCACAATACGTGACTTCAACACCAACTTAGAAGGAGAGGTTGGCTGCAAAGTTCTTCAATTCATCCTACACGATGAAGATCAAGAAGATGCTTGGTCACAAAACCCTTTAGTGCAAATACACAGCAACTTCTTCAGAAGAGATGAACTAGGTCAAGAATTTCGTCTTTTATCACAAATTGCTTGAACAGAGTTTGCTCAATGCTTGTGCAACTTGTGTACAATTTGACGGCTCTTAAAATAATCCTTTTATATGTCTAGGGTTAGGAGAAAAGAATGCCCAAAGACACATTCACAGATCCTAAGAAATCAGATCAAAAAATCTGATTTTATAAATCTCGACAGATAGCAAGGTGTCGAGGAGCTATCGAGCAGGTGTCGAGCTTTAATGAATTTGCACTTCAGCTTATTTTTTTCTTGGACAGACTTGATAACTTCAACATTTAATCTTGAAACCTTATTTCTTGAAGTATTAAAAACACCTAGAACTACCCAATTACAAGTAGAGTGCGTTTTATCAAAGGATTAGCCAATTTACATAAACAAATGACATATGTTCTTAACAAATGAAAACACATATGTCCTAACAATATAGATTACATGCAATGCTCAAAATTTTCCATTTCCACCAAGTTCATATATGCTATCCTTATCTGTATTAGTGTGTACACTAACAACCAGCTAATATACAATGCCCCAACAGTTTAGAAGAAAATACTTAAACTTGTCCATTTTCTATCCTTTTCCTGCAATTTCTTATCTACCAAACAAAAATTAAAACAAAAGGGTCTCAAAGTGCAGAATTACCTTCCAACACTCCCACCGATTCCAAATCACAAATTCAAGAACTAACTCAGTCCTAAACCGTTCCAACTCACCCCGACCTTTGCTAACCCCTTCCTTAGCTTGCCCCACAAACTCACCCACCTTCACATTGGCATCTTCCAAGCAAAACCTAGTTTCCTTCTTCCTTGACTTACCGAGTTTCCACCATAACTGCTCCAAGCCATGCCAGACCGATCGAGTCAAACTCAGCTAAGAAAACCCATCAAACCCATTTGGGTTTGCAGAAACTAGAACACGAAAATTGGGTCTGTGTTGGGAATTTTTGGACCTAGGGTTCTTAGGAAGCTTGAGAAGAATGAGAGTTTGAGAGTTGTGTGTGAGTGGAGCTGAAGAAAATAAAAGTGGGTTTGGTTTATATGGAACTGTAAGCTCCATTGGTGGGTTTTGATTGAGGAATCTCTGGCCATAGGTTGGATGAGACCCACGGCAAATGGGGTGCCATTTTTGGGTTGTAGAAGTTGGGCATGGGTGGTTTATGGCAAACGGTGGTCTAAGGAAAGAGATTGACCTCTGTTCTGAGGAAGAAGATGGCTGTTGATTTATGGGTATGGTGGGTATAGGGGGTATGGTGGGTTTTGATTGAGGAATCTGTGGGTATTTATGCGATGCAATGCTTTGCAGTTGGTTTGCTGAGAGTTTGATCAAGGAGGAGCTCGTAGAAGAGGAGCTAGTAGAGGAAGGCAGGGAAGAGAAGGCAGAGCTTCAGGTTTAGAAAAGTTTTATTACATTTTTTTTTTTAATATTGTGATGATGTGGAAAATTTGTGGGAGATTCAGAGGCTCCGGTTCCCGCGTGATGCGCGGGATCATTTTACATATTAATGATCTTTGCATCCAACATAACCTTAGTTCTCATACTTTCACTACATACATTCAAACCTAAATAATTTTTTTATATTTAAACATATAGTATCTAATATCCCCTAAAATTTTTAAACATTAGTCTCTTCAAATCACTTCATGTATGTACTTCCATTCTCCAAGAGACCACTTGGACTAACATATGATATGAGCAACCACCACTGTTATTACTTTCATTGCAATCAAATGAGTTCGAATGAGGGGAATTCTCTAGAACACTTGAATTTTGCATGCAAATATGCAATATCTTCAAAACCATCCAATATCACATACTAATAATAACAATTTATTATAGTGGAAATCATATAAAAAAATATGGCAAATATATCCAACTGAATTGGTATGCCATCATTGTCTAAACATTTGGGACTAAATCTTCAAAGTCAAGTCAATACATTGAGGAGGATATTAAGCTAATCCAAAATATCACTATAAGAAGCAATTATAGCACTGAATTTGTCAGGAGTTTAATGAAACCTAATACAAAAAATGAACACAATAATTACATAATGGCAAGATGATAGGCCTGTAATTTAGATTATATATAGACCATCAAGAAAATATATTCAATTGCAGGTCTATTTTGTCACAGTTCTGAAATAGGAGAAATGAATATATGTTGATAGTTGATAATTAATATATATGTTTAAAAGGCCTTTGCAAAAAAAAAAAAAAAAAAAAAAATTTAACAAAACAATAGTGGTATTTATTGAGAACTTATAAAACTTGTAAATCAGTAACTGTTAATTGAATCTAAAATACATTCAAGAGTACCATACCAAGATTTGAGTATGTTGTACTGAATCAAAAGAATGCAACGCACCTGAAAGCATGACAAAGAGTTAAAGCATATTAGGTTCACTCATCAAAAAGCATATTAAGTTCTTGAATGACGGAGCTATCTTCATACTCTACCTCTAGGTCTCATATTGACAAATGCTTGGCAAATTCCAAGGCTTTATGTATCCCAATAGCTAGCATTTCTAATCAATCATTACCAGTATCTAACAAATCCAGTGATTCGCAAATAATGCTAACAAAAAAGCCTTTCCATTTTTTTTTTTTTTTTTTTTGGTGGGATTCTATATATCACACAAAGCTGAGATATACAAAAATGGTCCTCCAAAAGGCCAACATCACTTGGCTAATCTAATACTCTTTTCTTTCTTCTTTTAAGCAATTTGATGGTTTTTGAACCTTGATTTCTTGAGTTATTTGGCTTTGACAATCATAAAACTGCAAAGATTGAAGGAAGAGATTGGCTCGCAAATTAACTGTCTAAAGAGAATCAAAAAGAGGACAATTGGAAATAGCAAAAAAGGAAGGAAAAAACACACACACACACACACACACACACACACTTATTAAATTTATAACTGGATTATGGCTTGCATAGTACACTCTGCAGTGGAATGCTCTACGGTTTTGGCTTTCAAGAATCTGCCCTTTACTAATCTCACTAACAATTTACAAAGGTCATTTTATTTTTAAAACATTCACTAAAACTTACATAAAAGCTTGAAACGCACCAATCTAAAACTTATATGACAATTTCAAACACCAAATTTGCTATTCCTAGGAACCACAATGAATCGCACCAAACTAAACTTATATGACAATATTAGTTATAGTCTTTGAGGTATGTTTCATAATTTGTGTGAGGGTATGAAGAAGAATATAAAAAGTTAAAATAAAAGAAATATCTCTTAATGTTTTTTGTAGATTAAACCCAATTTATCACCACTTTTAACCCCATTCCTCCCATTCTTTTTCGGGTATTACAGAAAGTATTAGAAAACTTTAGCCCACAACATTCTCATAAACTAAACATAATTTCACAAATGATGATTTAAAAATGAAATATACAGGAAATCTTTATATTGCCTAATTGTGCTAAGTGCTAACAAATCCAGGATTGTACAATGACTTAAAACAATATATGAAAGCGAACACAATATAATGCACACGCAATGAACATGATAAATCAATTCTAACATTTGTGAAATCACCCAACAAGAAAAACTCAGATTTCTGTAAAATCAAGTCTTGATACTCACAAATTTACAATCAATATTGTGGCATCTAAATAAAACCCATGATAATAAAACTTCAATAAAAACATATTTTAAAAAATCAAAACAACATTGTAGTGTTAGAAGTCCTAATTGCTAACTTGAAGTAAAAGAAGAGGATTGTTTCCATCAATTCTGTTTTCTCTAATTTACATTAGTAAAATAGAGAATTTGAGTACTTGTATTAGTAGACAACTTCCACAGTAAAATAAAATCATTAATTATAAATCCTGAGCTATTAAGGTCATGTTTGGTAGATTGTAATAGGCGTTGTAATGTAATAGTTATTCCAATGGTTTAGTTATTCTTTAGTTTGGTTATATTTTTATTACAAGAAATAATCATTCCTTATAAATAGTTATTCTTCAAAATGAAGAATAAATATTCCTCTTTAAAAGGTTGTATTAGTTATTCCTTAGTAAGTGCAATAATTTCAAATTTTAATATATTTCCAAATAAACAAATTTTCCATATACATCTAACAATGATAAAAATAAAAAAATCATAAAAAATAACACAATCTCTCTTAAATTTTTTTTTTTAAACAATTTTTAAGAATATATAATTGTACGAGTAAGATATTTCCTAAAATAAATGTTAAGTTTCATTTTAATGTTATTGCTCACGACCAAACTAATGAATAGGTTTAGTTATTACATTACAACACATTTTATTACTAGTAATAAAGATTACAATTTCTATCATAATCCTCATTCAGTGTACTAAATGTATCCTTAATATAATTTATAAAGCCATAGTTGGTTTGTTTAGCAAGTACAACTTTCTACCATGAGTAATAAAAATTTTAGCATAGTGCATTCTCATCATTCCTTCTAATAATTAATTATGCTTTTCCGAAAATGAAGGAAAGCCAATGAAAGAAAAGATTCCCCACATTTTCTTTCATTCCAAGAACTTACAGGTGGTTCTTAAGGAGGGAAATTCTTCTAATTCTTGTCCTGAAAGATTTGCTTCAGATGTTTCTAGTGCCTGCCTTTGGATTTGCTTGAAACAAATATGGGTTGGCAAAACTAACTCTACTTTCACCACTTCTATCTCCTGTTTCTTCATGGAAACTAGATATCACTGAAAACAATGGCTTTTGTGAGAAATATATAATTTTAAGAAAACCGCAACACAATCCAAATTAATTAAGAAAACCACAACACATTCCAAATTAATTAAGAGAATACAACACATTGTATAGAAGCCTCGACACAGAGTTCATTACAGAAACCAAAAAAAAAAAAAAAACCAATAATTAAAGATGTATAACATAACCCAAAAATAAAAAATAAAAACTAAAATAAAATTTTAAAAGAAAGCTTATTTGATCCAAAAGATATCTTTAAGATTTCTATTTTGAACACTTTAGGGTGAATCTTTTTTAGTAATTTCTATAATCTATAAAAATATAAGATGGTGTTTTAAATAATATTTAATGCATTTAAGGCTGATTGACAACCATAATCAAACACATTCAAGGGATAGTTGTTAGTATCATACGAGGCATATCGTATCATGTACAAAAAGTTTCGTATCGTAAGTGCTCATGAATCGTCCAATACATAGGTGCGTATCGTATGAATCATATCGTATCGGTGAATCGTACGATACATAGACATGTGGATTTAAAATGGGTTTTTTTGTTAAAATTTGTGGTTTTATTTGATTTAAACAAGTTGTTAGACTTTGTTAACACAAAATTATTGGGAAACTTAATTGAGTCTAATGAAATAGCAAGTCCATGAGTTTTTTTCCTCCCTTCTCTTTCTCCTACAAAATTTAGACTATACTCATAACACTCACTTTTATATGTGCGAATTTATTTTCTATGCTATTAATAATGTATTAAATGAAAATATAATTATTTTTTATTTTGTTATTATTATTTTGAGTCTAAAAGGCTAGAATTTCAAGAAAAAATTATTACAATAAAAAAACCAAAAAAAAAAAAAGTAAATGATGATAATAATAAAGAAAATGTCTATGAAAAAATAATTTTGCAAGATGCTAAACATGATGATAACATTGACTTAGACGGAGTTAATTAGCCAAGATAATGAAAAGATATTATTATTTTGGTTCATATATCATGTATTACTTCTGATTTTAATCAATTTGAATGTGCATGTTATAAACATAAGTTAATTTGATTTATTTAGTTAGCTTTCTTAAATTTTATTACATAAGTAATGATTAAATTGGTCATTAGTTGAATATATTTTGAATTTATAATGAATATACCTTTTATATATGTATATCTATAATTATTTTATAATTTTATTGGGTGTTTGTGTATCTTACGATACATGATTCGATACGATACACGATACAGGAAAATAAAAAATCGATTCATAATACGATTTACGGTTTGACAACTATGATTCAAGGCAATTCATCAAATGACAAAACACCCAACTCTTACTTTTTAATTAGCACACGTTGTTGCTTATAATAGTATAAAGATAAATTTTAATTGAGAGCCAAGCTAGTTAGCGCAATTAAATCATGAACTTATGAAAATTATTCTATAAAAAAAAAAAATGCAAATTAGAAATTTTCAAAACTGTGGTGCTTCCTGGCTTCTCTTCAAACTTGTTTTTGCCAAAAATCTTTAGTTGGGCTTCAGCATTTTCTGTTAAAAATCCAATTCGTTCTTCAAAATTTTCTTCTAATGCAATGTGCTCCCATCAAACCAAAGTATTTCAAAGATTTTAAAAATTAAAAACAGAAATTTACAGGTAATTATATTGGCAATCTGACTATGTGAAGACTCTAATTTTTCTTTCTCTACTTTAAAATCTCAAATCTCTAAGTCATTATTCTAAAAGCCCCAAATTTTTCTTGTTTAATACTAAAACAGTTTTTAACAGCAACTGCAATTCTACCTTTCAACAAAAACTGCCATAGAATGGTTGCAGAAAAGGGGAAAAAAAAAAAAAAAAAAGAGTAAGATGAAAGAAAAGAAAAACCAAATAGAATTCAGAGAATAAGAGGAAAGAAAGAAGAGAACAATAGCATTAACAAAAAAAAGGAATATACAAATCTAAAAAATAAGAATTAGAACTGATTTTTTTTCCTTAGAACTTTGAGTCTCTCTCATTCCGATGTGCCCCTTATGAACTATTTCTCTTTGCAATTATGGTTCTGATGGTCTAAGTCTGGTGAGGGAACAGATGGTAGAGGAAAAACTGATGGCTATGGCCAGCCTTACATATTTATCTCTTGGCGCCCTATACACTCTGTCTCTCATATCTCTATATCTCAAGCCTTTCGAGTTTCAATTGCATTTTAAGTTTTTAACTCAAATAACTAAATCTAAAGCAATCCAACCAAAAAATTCAAACCTAAATCATATTCAATCCCCAAATTTGAAAAAGAAAAGGAAAAAAACAAAAACAAAAACTTTACTAACTATGGTATACGGCAAAAAAACCTAAAATAAATATCAATGCAACATTCAATCCTATACTTATTTAATCCCAACGATTTGGTTAAGATTAGAAACAGAAGTACTCAAACTAAAACCAATATTTTTTTTAGTGACTTCTGTAATCTTTTTATAAAAAAAAAAAAAGGTCCCATTTCTTTACTGTGAAAACCCAAAAAAAAAAAAAATCAAAAATCAAAACCTCATGTAATCCAAATACCTAAATAAATTCAATCCAACCAATCTCATACCCAGATCTAAGAAAGAAAAAAAAAACTTTATCAATGGTAGTTCCGACGATCTGATGGTAACATGTTAATACTCCTGTGCGCCTTATGGATTGTCTCTCTCTATCTCTCTATCTCTCAATCTGATGGTAATGATGTTGATGGCTTTCTGTAGGTGTGCGTTTGAGTGAATGAAGCCACCACCTGATATTTTAAACCATGTCTCTCAGTTTCTCATATTCGCTTTGTTTCTCAAGCACTCTTTGTCACAGTAAACGTACAGATTAAATTTGAGGCCCTCAAACGGTGTAACGATCGCACTTTTGGCCTTTAAAAGTGTATACGTGACTGAATTTTAAATAGTCATTTTTCCTACATGGCAACACCTCCTTAATTGCAGAAAAAGGTTTCTGCTATGATATATAGTATATGATATGATATATATATATATATTGATTATAACTATTATAATCATTCTTGACTCTCTTAGGAGATAGTGGATTCCAGTTAGATCAGCTGATAAAATCTCTGATAGTTGTATAAGAGATCTGGGATTCAATCCCCACCTACATCAAAAATTGATTGATATATTGGTCTGATAATAAAGAGTTATCATCAGGAGTAGATACCATAAGTTGAATCTCTCTCTCTCTCTCTCTCTCCACAAAAAAAAAAAGAAAAA
This sequence comes from Quercus suber, assembly GCF_002906115.3. Lineage (NCBI taxonomy): Eukaryota > Viridiplantae > Streptophyta > Magnoliopsida > Fagales > Fagaceae > Quercus > Quercus suber. The sequence continues at coordinate 911,638 of NW_027069526.1, read as the reverse complement.
AAAGAAGACTCTCTTGGGAGATAAGGCCAATACTGAATATGGAGTAAATACTAATGCAGGCTATGCATCAATATAAGGGTGTGAACAAATTGGGGCCAGGGAATAAAGAGCAATGAACGATTTGCTCAGGCCCACCAAAGACTATGGGCTAGTTCCCTTTTGAGACGCTACTTTCTTAAACTCTAGGCCCAATACAAAGAATCGACCTCTTGGGTCAATATTTGTCCTAGCTGTACAAGCTAACTATTTTAAACGCTGAAAAAGTATTAAGAAATGGTTTTGTGAGAGGGTGGTCTCCTATAGTATGCATGGGTTTCGCATGCTGTAAAAGGGTGATCTCATGAAATACATTCTCCTCGCTTAATATAGGTGTTTGGATGCTTAAACAAGTTATACTCACCTACAAATTAATTTGTACATATACAATATTGTTTATTATTATTATTTGGGAAATTGCAATTTGTCCTCCTTGTGTAGCAACTTCACTGGTTCTCATTCTATAATCCATAAACCCTAGGGCTGTAAACGAGCTAAGTTTTGTCGAGTAGTGCATGTTCAATCTTGGCTCGTCAGGAAAAATCAAAAGCTTGAGTTTGTAACAAGCCTAAAAACAATGTTTGAAATTGAGTTCATGGGAAAGCCAAAAAATTTGAACTTGGCTTGGCTTGGCTTGATTAATTAGTCAAGCCAAACTCAAGCTTAATATCAAGCTCAAATTCAAGCTCAGATCAAGTTTTTGAGATTGAGATCTAAAAAAATTACATTATTAAATGCTTAAATCTCTAAAATTAAGAAAAAAGAAATAGAAAATAATATACTCATTTTATCATGCATCTAGTCCTACGTATGATTAGCCATTATTCAAATTAATAATTTACATAATTAAATTTATTCATTCATCATTCCTTGTCTACAACTTCAACAATTGTTCAAAATACAACTTTTACATTCACGTTAGATGGTGAAGGACTATAAAAAATACCTATTTGTAACTATTATGAATGAGAAAATACTAACATGTTTCATAACTTTACTTTACATGATTGATAGGGAAGGATCATATGTGGCCAACTTAATTATTTATTTATTTTTAAATGTAACTATAGTCTAAAGTAGTTCTTGATCACTTTAAAGGAAGGAAAAAATGAAGGTAATATAGGTAATAGTCTCATGTTGGCAATATTATTATTAAGATATGTGTAATAAGTATATTTAGCTAACACATATAAACGTATAAATAAATCTATGCTTAAATTGTTGTGTATCAAGCCTAATAGCTCACGAGTTTGTTTGTAAACAAATTTTTTTGCTTGAGCTTAGCTTGTTTATTAAACGAACCTAAAACTAAGGTTTAAACTTGCTTTATTTATAAATAAACAAACATAAATAAGCTTTTTATTAAGCCGAGCCCGAGTTGTTCATGATCGACTTGGTTTATTTACAGCAGCCCAATAAGTCTTCCATAGTCTTAGTGATTAAAAAAAATAAAAAGGAAATATTATACAAATTATGTGGGTTTAGGGGATGGTAAAAACTTTTCCCCCATCTTACTTTGTCCTACTTGACTTTTCTCTACTATGAAAAAGTAACGAGACAATGATAGATTTTGCTCGCCCCACTCTACCCTTATTTAAAACAGTCAAATCAAGTAGTAGATTTACTTTTCAATTGACTCTAATCGACTCATGAACAACTATACTTACTTTTTCTCTTTCTTTTGACACTCTTATAACTTCTCCTTGTTTACTTTCATTTTAATCTCACTAATGCTAAAACCATCTCATTAGAAATGACAAAATGCCTTCAATTTACCTTTTGACCAACCTTGCTCTTGCCTCATGCAAATTTTGCCCATCCCAAAAAGGGATTGAGACACCCCTGATCTGACCCCGTTACACTCGTTGCCATCCTCTCACACACACACATAGAGAGAGAGAGAGAGAGAGAGAGAGAGAGAGAGGCCTAGATGAAACGAGGCCAATCCGATTGGCCCATTTAACTCGTATAGAAGTGCTGGTCCATGAAATGCGTAGTCTCACATGAGTACACGACCAAAACAAAAATAGAAAAGCTAGAGATCTCCACTTGCGGAAGCAGTAGTTAAAGACAAAACACAAAAGGGTCCTCCATTTACACTGCAAGTTGCACACCCATTCTGCAGTAACAAATACCACACTACTCTCAATTTCTTCACTAGGTTTTATTAGCAAAATTTTGTAGTGGCAGCTCACTGTTTTTCTAACCATTGGTACTGAATCTGGCACAACACAAAATTATTACAGTGAAAAAATGATAGTCACTAACTTACAATTTTGCTTCTTTGCTACTTTTGCTTGACATTTTCGGCACATATATATGAGAAAAATTTCATAGAGTGTCTTGAATGATGTCTTAAATCTCTCAAGATTGTAGACAGGACTTAGGTTGAACCACTCCAGAATTGGTGCCATGGGCATTAGTACACTCAGAGATGACTTGCTGTCCAGATTTATCTGATTCAATCTTTATGTTGCTCAAATTTATTCCAGTGCAAGCAACAGATTGACTGCAATTGAGGTAAATTGCTGCATTTGAGCTTGATGTTCCAACTATGTCATCGTAGGTCACTTCGCTTATGTGAACTCCAGTTGACTGTAGTTAGAAAAGTTAAATTTAATTAATTTGCATCACATCTATCTTAAAAGAAATTAACTACTATTCTTTCTAAATAAAACAGGGTTTTGTATGATTTACCTTTGGTTCACAGTTACCACTTGTACCATCAAAATTATTGCAGTAATATTGATCAATATATATTGGGTTGTCTACTGATTCTACGGTGATGTGCTCGAATGAAATCTTTCGAACGTAACCTAGTCCAATCTTTTTACAAATATTGTAAAAATTATTAGATATAAATAACAGAACATTGTAATTATTTCTCTAAAAAAAAAAAAAAAGAATTGGTCTAGATTTACTACCTGCCATGTCTTGATCCGAACTCCATTTGTTGTTCCCTTGAAATTAACTTTCTTCACATGAATGTTTTCGACTTTGACAGAATTTCCATACCTGCCTAAGCTTCCAATGCTGTTTTGAAACAAACGTGAATATAAGAAATTAATCACTTGTTACAAACGTACATGCCTAAGGTGATAAATTAATATGGTAACCAACACGAAGTTAAGAAATTGCATTCTAGCTAGCCTTTTGTTTTATAGTAGCCAAGAAGTTTCACTTTCAACAACAAATCTTGGACCCTTTTTTATTCTTAATTTGAAAGATTATCTTATCTAATTAAATGTAAAAAATATATTAGTCCTTGATGTGGAACTGCTTTTTTATCGCTTTATTTTTCAAATCCTAATTTTTAGCATATTTTCTCCGACAGAGCGTGGGGTGAATGTGTAGACAAAGCAGTATATGACAAATATTTTTTTCCAAAATCAAAAGAGGATTGCATTAAAGAAATAAAGGATTTCTAGCATGGAAAGAAATGTAGTAGATAGATGACCCACCTTACTCCATGACCCGGTCCACATGTAACATATGATACGTTAATATTAGATGACAATTCTCCAATGGAAACACAGTCGTCACCTGTTGATAATGCAACGTTGAGTCAGTTCATATATCCATTGTCATGTCATTTTATAAATCTTTTATAATTAATTGCATATTAATTAGTTTGATTGAACAAAAGTGACTAAAATTTCTTACCTGTAGCTATGACAGAGTTGTTGACAAGGACATTTTGAGAGAGTTCAATGTGAATGCCGTCAGTGTTAGGGCTACTTTCTGGAGCTGTTATATGCATATTCTTAACCAAAATATCACTACTCTGATTTACCACTACATGGTATCTGGCACTGTCAATGGTGTGAATGTCACTAATAGTACTGTTCTTGCAATGTATGATATTCAATGCCTGCAATACACCGTATAGATAGATATTATATATAGTAAAAATGTTTTTAAGAAATTGCACTTATTTAATCAATCATAAAAACACAATGCATATAACAAAGAGTAATCAACATAGAGCAGATGTTATAGATTTGAATTCTATCATATCTATAAATAAAAAAATACCAATGCATATAGTACAAAAATAAAATTAACGATATACTGATACTTACCACTGGTATTACTGTAGCACATCCCGTCTGGGGAAGAAAAAAGAAAAAGAAAGAATTAGATATTGAAAAAAAAAAAAAAAAGACGTGGGATAGTGAATTATAAAGATTTTTTTTTTTTTTTGGGAGAAAATACAAAGATTAATTATGACTGAACTTTAATTTAAAGATGGTTAATACTAATCATTATATATATATATATATATACTATTAATAACAGTATTCTCTGTTTGGGCTTTATCTTTTTCTGTTCTTTTTTGATAGATAATAATAGTTTTATTGATGAAAAAGAACAATGTGCTTACGATTGTAAACTCACTACCCTTGAAGCAAATACAATCAAATCATAAGGAAAGTCTAATAGAGATAAAGAAATCAAACAAGGAACTACAATGTGTAAGACCCCAAATACGAGACTGCTCAAACAAAGTCCTAGCAAGCAAGGTCTTCAACATATCTATAGGTCTCTCAATGTCCTCAAAAGTTCAGGCATTGCGTTCCTTCCATACTAACCACATAAGGCATGCTGGTACCATATTCCAAACCTTTGAAGAGTAAGTTCCCAACCAATTCCTCCAGGTAAAAAGAAGATAAACAGTAGTATCCGGCATCACTCATTGAACCCCAAACATAATAAGGACCTCACTCCACAAAGCAAATGCAAACTTACAATGAAGCAAAAGGTGATCCACAGTATCCTCATCACACCTACATAGACAACACCAATTAACAAGGAGCAAGTTCTTCTTAACAAGGTTATTTATTGTAAGAATCCCACCCCTAGCAGCAATCTATAAAAAGAAAGATATCCTTTTAGGTACCTTTACACACCAAATGCTCTGCCAAGGGAAAGAAACAGAAGGAGCTTTCGATAAAGCAATATAAAAAGATCGCACATCAAAAACACCACTACGATTCAATTGCCAAATCAAGGTATCCTCACCCTCCCCACTAGGAATCCTAGCAGAGACATGCTCATAGAAAGAATAAAATCTCCGCAATTCCCATTCATTAAAATTGCAACGGAAAAAGAAGTTCAAACACCTACCTCCCCCGTCTGGTGCAAAAATAACCATGTCAGAAATCAGAGCTTCCTGAATCACGGCACAGGCAAACAATTCCGGGTATAATTCTTTCAAAGGAATAGGACCACTCCAAGGGTCGTGCCAAAACCGAATACGATTGCCCTCTCCTGCTGCATACACCACATAATCAAAAAAATTGTCTGCACCTTTCCTAATATTCTTCCTTAACCCACAACCATGAGTCCCTCTCACAACTCTAGTGCACCAACCTCCACTACCCTCTCCATATTTGGTGGCTATTACCTGACGCCATAAATGAGTAGCTTCCTTCCCAAACTGCCAAAGCCACTTTCCAAATAGAGCTTGGTTAAAAAGCCCAATCTTCCGAATCCCTAAACCCCCTATCTCCACCGGCCAAACAACTTTATCCCAAGCAACAAGCGGATATCTGAAAACTTCATTAGAACTCCCCCAAAGGAAATTCCTTTAAATCCTCTCTAGTCTGTCTGCTATGTGTTGCAGAATTGTAAATAACGATAGATAATAAGTTGGGAGACTCGATAAAGTACTCTTCAATAAAGTAAGCCTACCTCCTTTTGACAAATACAACCGCTTCCAACCAGAGAGCTTTTTCTCNCATCACACCTACATAGACAACACCAATTAACAAGGAGCAAGTTCTTCTTAACAAGGTTATTTATTGTAAGAATCCCACCCCTAGCAGCAATCTATAAAAAGAAAGATATCCTTTTAGGTACCTTTACACACCAAATGCTCTGCCAAGGGAAAGAAACAGAAGGAGCTTTCGATAAAGCAATATAAAAAGATCGCACATCAAAAACACCACTACGATTCAATTGCCAAATCAAGGTATCCTCACCCTCCCCACTAGGAATCCTAGCAGAGACATGCTCATAGAAAGAATAAAATCTCCGCAATTCCCATTCATTAAAATTGCAACGGAAAAAGAAGTTCAAACACCTACCTCCCCCGTCTGGTGCAAAAATAACCATGTCAGAAATCAGAGCTTCCTGAATCACGGCACAGGCAAACAATTCCGGGTATAATTCTTTCAAAGGAATAGGACCACTCCAAGGGTCGTGCCAAAACCGAATACGATTGCCCTCTCCTGCTGCATACACCACATAATCAAAAAAATTGTCTGCACCTTTCCTAATATTCTTCCTTAACCCACAACCATGAGTCCCTCTCACAACTCTAGTGCACCAACCTCCACTACCCTCTCCATATTTGGTGGCTATTACCTGACGCCATAAATGAGTAGCTTCCTTCCCAAACTGCCAAAGCCACTTTCCAAATAGAGCTTGGTTAAAAAGCCCAATCTTCCGAATCCCTAAACCCCCTATCTCCACCGGCCAAACAACTTTATCCCAAGCAACAAGCGGATATCTGAAAACTTCATTAGAACTCCCCCAAAGGAAATTCCTTTAAATCCTCTCTAGTCTGTCTGCTATGTGTTGCAGAATTGTAAATAACGATAGATAATAAGTTGGGAGACTCGATAAAGTACTCTTCAATAAAGTAAGCCTACCTCCTTTTGACAAATACAACCGCTTCCAACCAGAGAGCTTTTTCTCCACCCTTTCTAAAATAGTATTCCAAATCGAAGCATCCTTAAAATGAGCCCCAAGAGGCATTCCCAAATAAGAACTAGGCAAACGACCAACCTTACAACATAGAATACGAGCCAAAGCATCCACATTCCCAACCTCACTAACTGGCACAATTTCACTCTTGCCAACATTTACTTTTAAGCCTGTAATAGCTTCAAAAAAGATCAACACCAACCTTACAACATGTACTTTTATCATTCTTAAACTCTCTAAAATACTCCTATTTTTTAGTTAAATAATTTTAAACTTAAAAACACAATTTGGTTAAAAGAATAATTTCCCATTTAGAAAAAAAAAAAAAAAAAAAAAAAACATTCTTATGTTTTAGACTTCAAACTTTTATCAATTCTCGCGTAGAAAAAGATCCTACAAATTAGGATACTATTTCTATCTTATTTTTAAACATTATTTAACTAAATACAAGATCACAAAATAAAAAATAAAAATAAAAAAACACCTAATTGCAAAGCACGTGTATATATATATATATATAGGATTTGTATCCATATATTCCGTACCATACGAGGGTGATCACTACAAGACAGGTCCCACCATTCTGAGCCATGGCCATTAAAGGTGCCGTTGCCTGTGATTAAGAGTCCGGTCACATTATGAAATATTAGCCACCTTCTTGCGTTACGCCTCGTCCATACACTTGGTGAGGATGGCGCGTTAATTGTTCCTATTAACTGTACAAATTTCAATCATTTATATTATTTTATTTATTGTTTAATAGAATATATATAAACATTTTTATAGAATATATATATATATATATATAGAAATGAGAAAAATTAAGTACAATATTTTAGATTATTCAATTGAATTTAAACACCCAATTGTATTAAATTTGATTTTTTTTTTTTTTAAGATAACATTATATATATTATTGGTCAACACAACTTAGTATTTAAATTTAATTAAAGAACACGCATCTAGTAATTGTATCTAAATTTTATCGTAAAGTAATATATTCTGCCCTATACATCTTTCTCGTTACCTGAAATGAAATGTTGCTAGATTTGCATGGACCATGAAAAGTAAGAGGATAAACCAAAAAATCCTTGCTACGTGGCACCACGACTGTAGGATTTTGAGTTGCTGCGCTACATGCAGCCTTCCATGCTGCCGAAAATGCCTGTACGTAGTACATAATTTTTAGCAATTTATATATACCAGCTAGGCTTTATATTTATTAGAAAGAGAGGGAGAAAAGAAACTAAAATTCACAAGGAAATTAATAAAATGTACATTGGAATCATCCGTTTTCCCATCTGCCTTAGCACCATAATCTAACACGTTGAAAATCGTTTGGGCACTTGAGAAAGGCAGATCAGCAGAAAATAGCCCAAAAATGAGCATCAAAGCAAACACGCCCTGCAAAGATAAAAGTAAATATTAATGTTTATAGTTTTAACCAAACCTAGTATTATTATCAAAAACCCAAAGAGTACAAGCTTCTCAGTTCTCACCATGGCTTTCATTATTGATTCTGAGACGTACGTACAGCTCGATTAAAGTTGTAGAATTAGTGGGTGATCTACAAGGAAACACAAGGAAAATTGGAGATTAGTCATAACTGGATAAATTAAAAAAGAAGTAATAAGAGATAAAATAATGTCAGTTAATAAAAACCGTAAATTTATCTAGGTATGAGAATGTGGATACCAATATTTTTTTAAAGGGAATCCATATTCTCACAAAGAGTGCATTACATGGAAATCTATATCTTTATTATTTTTTATCTAATTCCCTTTTATGTGATATGCAACCAAACGTGATAATCATTCAACATTCTCAAAACTCTTAAAACATTACCAAGGTTTGCATTGTATTTGTAAGAAACTCCACTGAGGGGTTTATACGTGAAGGGTATCTAACGCTCCGTTTGTTTCAATGTAAAATAATTTCAAATGTAAAAAATTTTTACTATAAAATATTTTTATTTTCAAATGTTTGGAATAACAAAACACATGAAAATACAAACCATCACCTGCCACCCTCAAATGAGCAAAAACCACCACCAACCACCCCTGCAACTAAATGAGCATAAACCATTAAACCATCCCAAAAAACCAAATCTAGAAGAGAGAAAAAAGACAGCCACCACCATCACAACATCCCAGCCACCATCTAAAAATCTGACCATTAAACCATAAATCTGACCATAAACCACCAGCAATCCACAATATATGAGCATTAAACCATTTTTTTCTTTTTAATTTTCCTCCTCCACACATTTTTCTCTCCAAAGGTGCAATCATTGATGGGCCACACAATTAGAGTACATCTCAAAAAGAGAGCATTATACGCTATGTGTCTAACATGCAATTACTTAAGCAGAAGGTCCTCTAATGGTGCTCATGCTCCACTCGTTTTTAGTCCTAAATACAGTCAAAAAGTCTCTTAAAATGTCTCTTATTAAATCTCTCTCTCTCTCTCTCTCTCTCTCTGTGTTCTTTAGATCTAAACAAACACACACACACACAAAAAAAAATCCAGTCTCTTGTAGATCTCTATCACTCTCACAAAGTTTTCGCATCAACCATTCAAAAACCATAGTTACCATATGAAGTTTAACATCAAGTCATAGCATCAGTAGATGAAGTTTAGCATCAATGGCCGAATTTCTCTCTCAAGCGTGATGAAGGAATTGCGTTCTGCGTGAAGTTTAGTGCCGGTACGAATTTGTCTTCCTTGGTAGTTGAGTGTGAGTGATGAGGAGTTAGTGATAGGCGGTGGTGGGATAGAGGGATTATAGGTGGCTGGGTAACCTAGGTTATGGGGATAAATCTGAGAGGGAGAGAGAGCGTGAGAGGGAAAAAGCATGAATGTTATCAAGCAAGAGGGAGAGAACAAATGTACAATATTTTATCAAAATTTCAAGTGTAAAATATTTTACACAAATTTGCCTAGGTTGATTTGGTTGATTGAAAATATTTTACTTTTGACCAAATATTTTACTGCAAAACAAATATTGTAAAATGTGAAAATATTTTCCTGAAAATATTTTACATCGAAACAAACGGAGTGTAAGATAAGCAAGTGCAATTTTTTGCAACAAGAAAGAAATTAGTCAAGATGGGTATTATTGTTAGAATAACAGCAAATTAATAACATCTAAGGTCTAATAAAATTTAAGGGAGAAACAAATTTTTTCTAGGAATATAACAAATTTAAGGGAGAATAACAAAGTATTACTAGGAATATAGCAAATTTTATCATGCAAAAACGGACTTTCCTATCTGTAATTTGAAAAGATAAGACAAAAAAGAAAAATGATGAAAATAGAACAAATAAAAACTAACTTACTAATCAAAGAAAATAATTCATAGTGGTTGTCGAGGGCAAACCTGCAACCTTGCCCAAAGTTGGAATTGGGTTGGATTGGGAAAGAGACCCAATACAACTAATTTGTAGAGATGGATGGTCAAGGTTAACCTTTTAAGCCCTAGTAGCCACGATTTAGTAATTTAAAGGAAGAAGGTTAGCAAGGACAACAGTTTTAGCAAAGAAATAGAGATTCTTAATCAAGTTCTTCCTTGGGCTGACCGAGGAGCAATGATTGCTTAAAGATACGGTACTCGATTTTACAATGATTACTTTCTCTCTCTCTCTCTGAACTTTTTTCGATCCTTTGGATGGAGGACCTTCCTTCCTATATATAACTGTTTGGATTGCATCTTAGCCCTCCACTTGGCTGGTCTTTGATCTTTCATTGGATACTTGTCTCATCATTGCTTTACTGGTGGCGGAAAAATAGGCTACAAGCTATGGAGGTATCGTTCAGGAGTCATTCTGCTATTAATGCGGTAGGCTGAGCTGGTATAGTGCATTAATGTTGAAGTGATAGGTGCTTTATCTAGAAGTTTCCTCCTGCTCTTGCTTGTATGTCACTACAGACTTCCTCGATATTCAACCTTATGATCTCGGTGGTTTATTTATGGTCTCCCAAGAAGTATCCACTCCTCGGTTTCCCCAACTGGACTTTCCAGGCTAGACTAGGCTTGATCTGATGAGTAGTTGGCCCCAGTTGCCCCTCGAGTGGATTCCACTTGATGATTCCCTCTCTTTGGACTTTCCCCTCCCACAGTGGTGATGGAAATGTTTAGCTTACAGATTCGTTATCTAATTTTCTGGGATAAGTGGATAAATTGCAGAGTTGATTGAGCATGATATCAATATTGAGAACTGTTCCACATCATTATTGTTTTGTATAACAATTAAGTTTGTGTGTGTGCGTTTGTTTCTAAAAACAAAAGGTATAAATTTAATTGTTATACAAAATATAATCTACTTCCGTATTGATATTAATTCGTTTAGGGTTTGACTGACATTTTCTATGTTCTCTATTTTGTTAGAGTGCCTATAAATCATAAATTCAAGTAACTTGTTTAGGATAAGATCTTAGAGTCTTTGAAGTGTTTTAGACATTGCTCAAGTTGATACAAGTCAAGATTCAATAACGTACAAGTTGCAGAAACAAGAATTCAAAATCTGTCAAGCTCGATCAATCGAAGAGAAAGCTTGACCAATCAAACTTTGATTTGCAAAATTTTAAAGAAGGCCCAACAGCCCGTGAAATGTTTAGAGTTTGAACCCAACTGTTGCACCCCGAACCCAATTAGGTCCAAAGCATGAGAAAAGAACTATTAAAATAAAATGTAGGGTTTTTTTTTTTTTTTAAATAAAGATAAAAATTGTGAACTCTCCACAATATAAGTCAAAGTTTTACAAGACATTTACAAACAATACAAATTACAAATCATGTTTTCAAATATACATGAAATTCCAAAACTCCAAATAGATCAACATAAAATCACAATCCTTCCTAGGATAGGCAACCTCAACGACAGAATCTAGGCCTACCATGCCCAAGAGTAACAAACCTCAAGAGCCCAACCTCCGATAGAATTAGCTATGGTCTCGATAAATTTAGTAAGTTGAGTCATCACCCAACCATAGCATAAATCTCTCAATTAGCATAATGTTCCATTCACCACCAATAAAAAAAGCTCCATTCCCTAAGTCTAGCAAATTTATCTAAAAAACTATTGGAGAGTGGGATGAGCTAAAGCCCAGTGAGGAGCATAATTAATGGAAGTGGGGGAAATGCGAGACTTATGATAAAGAGCATTTGGATCATGCAAAACCATTTTTCTTAATAAACTGACAAGAATAATTACAAGAATGTAGCACCAAGCTTTCTCAAAATATTTCAATATAAAACTACATACTATTTATTGTGAGCTATCAAAACAGCCTTTTAAAACCTGAAAATTCAACCCAAGGCCACATGATAAGCCGCCATAAAGACATTAGGTATGCCACGAAGACATCAGTTATGCCACGAAGACAGGGTGCCAAGATACCAATGTCACAAAGACTGCGGCATCCGGCTGGGTAATCACCGGGTAATCACATGTCACAGCCCAGGGGTAAAAACATGAAGAGCTCACAGTTTATATGAAATCAAAACACAGTTCAATTTCAAGTAATTTTACAAAAACCTTTGAAATACCCAATATATTCACAAAGGTTCTCAAATTTTCCAAAATCATTTCTTGTCAATAACATTTTCTATCAATTTCCCAAATATCACAAGTCAAGATAAAACATCTTTAGAATTTTCAAATAATGTAATAAATCCATAAAATTCATTCCCAAGAATTATATCAAAGATGCTTATCTCTTCCATACTAAAAAATCATGCATTTCCCCATATATAATATTAAACATGATGCGCTTTTCATATATAATCATATATAATAAGGTCACAACACAATACTTTTTAAGAAAATATAGTTCCACAAATAATTTTCCAAAATGTGTTTGACCCAAAAACAAAGTTTATGCAACGTAGTTACTTTCCAAAAATACCATTAAAAAGCTATTTACCTCAGCAGTCCAACCCAAATTTACCTCAACCGGGCACCACATTCAACCAATCAAGTTACTAGTTCCATCACCAAGTACCTTGGAACCTAAAACACGAGTATCAAGCCTATTAATAACAAGACCCACTACAAATTACACTATCAAATTTGTCTCCATAAATCGGAACCTCAAAAATCAAACCTAAGGCCCTAAAGCCTAGCTTGACCATCCCAAGACAAGTACCCCTACCCAACTGGGAACCAAACAAGCATACAAGAAACTTGTAGGACTATAACGCAACCAAAGTCTTTAATTTCCCTACCGCAAACAATGTGCATTTACCAACATGATACAAAGTATGTCACTACCAATCCATGATAAAATTAGCCAAAGTAAAACACTTGTCAAAGAAAGTACATATGAACTTACAAGCTAAACCACACAACAAAAGCTTGGAGTAATTTCCTTAAAGTCTCAAAATCCTAATCAGACTTTCAGCATATGAACTTACAAGCTAAACCACACAACAAAAGCTTGGAGTAATTTCCTTAAAGTCTCAAAATCCTAATCAGACTTTCAGAGAACTTGCAACATATCAGCCCTTTTTATAAAATTCGTTTGGTCTACTTAGTGTTTTCCAAAAAACTTGAAATTAAATAGGGAGAAGCCTTTATATGTATAGTATGTACCACCAAAATTTGGCTCAAAATGGTTTTTCTATAATTTATTAAAAATCACGTAATGCAACTTACTCAAATCTGTCAAGGACAAATTTACAATCCCAAAATAAAATTACTATAATCTTAATACTATGTCAAAAACTTTCAGACTTGATTAACCTTAAAGCTACATGTTTTAGCACATAATAACAACTAGGAATGCAACTCATAACCTCATATAACAGTCCTCACAACACAAGTCAAGAAATTTGATCCTCTAACTCATATAGGCAATTTACCAAACACTTGGCATGCAACAAGCACATGCCCACACTCACATGTGTCAAAGCCATTCAAATGCAAAGGAAACACTTAGAAATCAACTCATGCAACAACAAAACCCATATGGACAAGGATTTCCTACAAACATGTTTGTAGGAGTTACTGCAGACAATGTTATGTGGCAGCTTGTGAAGCTAACATCTGTCCTGGACCATGTGCATGTCACGTGACCAGCCAAATTCACTTAACCACAGTTGGCACTTAACCACAACCACAACCCCAGTAAAACAAAACAAAATCCCAACCATTTCTCTTTGCCAGTCCACCACTCTCTCTCTCTCTATCTCACTTCACCACCATTTGTCGCCGCCATCATTTCTTGGCAGTGATACCTCGGTCAGGTTGGCTCAACTCAGCAAAAACACTCCTTTCTATCTCCATTTAGTCTTAAATCGCTTACAAAAATGGGAAAACAAAAAATATTCCTTTTGGTTGTGATTGACCCATGGTTTAATTGGAAAGTATATGTGGAATTCGTGGGTGGATTTAGCTGTAAATATTTGATCTGGATCAAATTTCGTGTTTAGAACCATCAAGGTAAAAAGAAAAGATTTATTTTTGAGAAGTTTGGCTTGGAATGGGGACTGAGAGTACACATGGGCCAGTTTGTTTCTTGCTTGAAAAACAAATTTGATTTGTAAACTATTGCAGAGGAAGTCAAGTTATGCTGGTCATAGAGATGAAAAATTCGATATTTCTTTTGATTTATTTGTTGTAAACCTTTAGCTTCAGTTTTCTATGTGAAATTCTTTTCCTTGGTTGCTTCATTCTAAAGCTCTAAATCCCTTGTGGCTTTGCAAATATAAAAAGATGGTCTTTGTTGTTTTTGGCTATAATTTCTGATGTGGTCCACTTAGTAAATCATTGAGTCACGAAAATTTCAGATTTAAGAGAAATAGGATGAGATTCACGTGGGGGTGAGGGAGGAGAGAGAGAGGTAGAGGCCAGAGGGATGTGTGTTTGTGTTTGAGCGCGAAAGAATGGGGGCAGCCGGACAAGAGGGAGAGAGATATTTGTAGGAAGCTTATGGAGAATGAAGTTACAATTACATTTTAACTACCTATTTTTTAAATATATTTTTTATAAAACTTTTTATTTTATCCCTATTTTATTTAAATATTATTTTTTTTCATTACTCCTTTATTCTTTCTTTAATCTTTATTTATTATTTTTTTAATGTTTCTTTATTCTTCCCCAATTACTCAAACTCAACATAAACCAAAACTCAGAACCTAGAAACCTAGATAGCAACAAATGTCAGGAACATTAGCAAATCTTAAAAGTTAAAACCAGCAAATCATCAACTCATACAAAAAATCAACAAATGTAAATATCGGTGGCCATGGGCCCAAGATGAAATCTAATACATTATGATGGAAAAATCCATCTGATGAAATCTAAAGGTGAAAAATCCATGCAATCAAATTTGAGTACTTGAGCTGATGTTCTTACTGGTGGTTGAGGCGGACTCCGATTGTAAGCCACCGTCGTCTGGGACGTTCACTTTTGAAGAGGAGTTTTGCTGCCTCCTTTCCTTTGTTTTGTGAGAACAAACAGAGAGAGAGAGAGAGAAATAAAAAATCCAGAAGAAAGAGAAAAAAGTAATATCATATTCTGTAGGCTGGAATTTTTTAATGAGATAAATTATACTGCTAATGGATAAGAACCCATCATGCTTTTTTTTGAAAGGAGTAACCCATCATGCTTGGAAAGTATCGAAGGTATTTCAAAATCAGGACCCAAATATCAAGTACATCAAAGATCCTTCAATCAAGCAATCATACCAAAGTTGGCGCCCAAGTCACCAAATAAAGGAAATACCTCAATAGAAGTCCCCGCCAAACATTTTTCAGTGAGTGGGAATTCAGCACATGAATCAATCTCCCGTCAATCAAGGTTCCTTAAATCAAGCAATCACACCAAGGCTGGCAGCCAAAGTCAAATATGGCTGCCAGCCTTGGTGAGATTGCTTGATTCAAGGGTGCTTGATTCTGAAATATCTTCAATAAAGAGGTATTGCTCATAAGCAAAAAACTTTTTAAGATACAGAGGGATTGTTGGAGCATTGTTTTTTAGTTTTACTCTATGTTATAGAGCACTTTGGTTTTGGCTACGTCAATGCTCTAAGAACATTTGTAGTAGTAGTGCTAAAAAACTATATTTGGTATATTTTAGACCCTTACACACAAAAAATTTACTCTAGTAGTAGAGTTAAAAAACTATATTTGGTATATTTTAGACCCTCACACAGAAAAAATTTACTCTAGTAGTAGAGTTATACTTATTTTTTTTAGATGATTTGCTACAGTACACATCTATAGATAGATGTGCACTGTAGCTTAGAGCTAAAAAAAAAAATGTTAATTTTTTATTTTGGCCGCATTAAAATATTACCCCTGTCTCTCTCAACTCTGCTCTCTCTCAATCTCACATCTCTCTCTCTCTCTCAACTCTCTCAGCTCTCTCTCAACTTCCTCTAATTGCTGCCAACCCACCTCCACGCTGCCGTCGCGCCACCGGCTCACACCGCAGACCCCGCTGCCGATCCACACTGCAGACTCGACCCCGATCCACGCCGCCAACCCATCTTGCGCCTTACTTGGTTGTTGTTGTTGTTATTTTTTTTTTTTCTGCTGTGGGCTATGGTGTGGTGGTGGTTGTGGTTGTGTGCGTAGATCGGCGTCGGTGGGTGGCTCGAGTGGGTTTCATGGTGGTGGGTGTGGGTGTTGCTGCCGATCAGCCGTGATTGTCGACGCCAATCAGAGTGCTTGCTCGCCGATCGAGTGGGTTTCACGTGATTTTTTATTTTGTTTGGTCTAGGTTGAAGAAAAAAATTGGAGATTTGGGTTTTTTTTTTTTTTTTTTTTTGCCTGCTGTGGACTGGTGGTGGTGGTGGTGGTGGTTGTGGATGTGGCTACGGCTGATGGTAGAGTGGTTGTAGTTGGTGGTGTAGTTGTTTTTTTGTAGTAGGATATATTATTTTATTGTAGTGGTTATATTATTTTATTGTGATGTTTATATTATTTTATTGTGTTGAAAGCTAAAATAGATTCACTGCTGTAGCATGTGTGTAGGTAAAATAGATAAAGTGACTTTTTGTGTAGCTAAATAGGTAAAATTTTGTCACCACTGCTGCGAATGCTCTAAGAGTTATTTTTGTGAGATCTACAAAGTTTTGTACTCTCTAACTCTATTAAACGCTTATCGAAAATCATACTTATATTGCCAGTATTGGTGGAGTAAAAGTTGCAGTCAAGCTTTATTTAGCTATCAAATGTACTGAAAATCAAGACATGAACCGGAGATTCATGTAAGAGCAAATCCAGATCAAAGAAGTCTGAGGAGTTCAAAGGCCAGTTTGGTAATTATGTTAGATTTATTATGAATTGGTATTAATCTTGACTGTAAATCTCAATTTTATATAGTGGATTGTTCTCTTGTGATAGTTCCTCCTAGGTTTTTTACCTTGAAACGAGTTATTTTATTGGTTTTCTTAAGTCGTCATATCATTGTATTATTTACTTTTTCGTTGTGCATGATATGTTTAATCGATGTTTAACCTAGATCTACATAATTAACCTAAGTAAGAACTTAGCTAATAAATTAGGTTAAACATATTATATTTTCCAGGGGTCAAACTTAACAAGTCTTTTATATACATATTGTAATTTTGTTATGATGTTTCTATTGACCAAAAGGCCAATAAGAACTATGCAGCGTGGCATGAATTTTTCCAATTGTTTGGCAAAAACTTTTAGCCTTCAGTTTTTCATTACAAATTTATCATAAAATCTTCCAAAAACTTTATATAATTTGCATCATATTTAGCAAATAAATTACCAAAAACTACGTTATACTCAAACGGATAATCTAGTATAGAGCAATTGAAAAAGTGAACGAGGTAGAAAATAACAATGAGAACTGAATCAAGAAGCGTGGCGTCAATGTTGGAATTGCCTTGAGTGTTGTTGGTCAACAAGATTATCATTGAATTTATTATTATTCTACCTAAGGAATTCATTTAAAATGAAAGGAACTTTTTCCTTCATGTAACTTGTATAAGTCATCCTTAAAATTCTTTGGAACTCAGAAATATATTTTCTTTTTGTTCTTTTAGTTAGGTTGGGGGTGCTAAATTGAATAGCCCGTGTTATAGTCATATGCTCGTTTGAAACCAAGACTCTTTTGTGTTGTAATAACTCTTCCCTCCCAGTTGCTATCTGGGATGTTCATAGCCTTTTCTATGGGATGTTCATAGCCTTTTCTAAGAGGCAGTAGTGACCTTTTGTAATGCATGTATGAATTGCTGAGCATTATCCTATAATCATCTCATATGATTTTAAACATTGCCTTTGCATTTTGATGTGAATGCACCGATGGACAATTTCTTCACTAGGCTTTATTCACAAAATTTTACAGGGGCAGTTCACTATTTTTCTAACCAGTGATACTGAATCTGGCACAACATAAAATTATTACAATGAAATAATAGTTACAAACCTACAATTTTGCTTCTTTAATTTGCTACTTCTTCTTGACATCTTCGGCACATATGAGAAATATTTCATAGAGTGCCTTGATGTCCCAAATCTGTAAAATACATAGCCTGATTATCTGGTCAAGATTGTAGACAGGAGTTAAGGTTGAACCACTCCATAATTGGTGCCATGGGCATTAGTACACTTAGAGGTGCCATGTCCAGATTTTTCTGATCTAATCTATATATATGCTCCTCAACATTATTCCAGTTAGGGGTGTCCAGCGGGTTAAAGACCCGACCAACCCGCCCGAATCCGACCGACCCGAGGCCCAACGGGTGGACCCGAAGTCCAGGGTGGGTCGGTTGCGGGTCTCTCTCTAGTAAAACCCGATTAATCGGTTCGGGCGGCGGGTTAATGAGTTAAAAACCCATAGTACCCGACCCGACCAATTACTTAAGATTAAAATATATATATATATATATACCAAATTGCAATACCAGAACACGTGAAGTCTGAAGGAGGAGAGTCTGATTGGACTTTGGTCACTACTCCACGCTACTTCAGGTCTGCCTTGGTGATGGGACTTAAAGTAAGAGAATACCACTCATATTTCTCAATATTCACACAAAAAAAATCTCTTCTGAAGATATGGTATGGGCTGAACGGCTATACTTCAAATCAGATGGAAAATTTTCACCACTTCCCCATGCCCATGGTCAGCAATCTGAAGATATGGAACGGCTACCCCTATCAAAATCCAAATCAGAATTTTCCCACTCCTCTCTACTCGGCTACACTTCAAGACTCTCAACTCTCAAGTCTCAAACCTCATCTCTCTCTCTTTTATAAATGGGTATTCTCTCTGAGTTCTTACTTTTCTCTCTGCTCTCTACTCTCTCTACTGATTTCTAACTCTCTTTTTTATTTTGAAACAAACCAAGCCTTTTACTCACTTCACCGGGTTGCTGGTTGCTGTTGCCGCCGCCTCACAGCCCATCTGACGCCGCCGTCTTCACTCCATGGGTCTTCTCAGTCTCGGCTTCCTAGTCTCAGATCAGGTAAATTTTTTTTCCCTTTTCATCCCTCTTTTTCCGTATTTTGTGATTGTGTATTTGTGATATGGGTTTATCATTTTGTTCAAATGATTTATTTTTTGATATGTAATAAGAATGATATGAAAAGCAACTTAAGGGATCTTGTTCAAATGATTTAAAACTTTAAGATTAGGGACCAAAACTGAACAATAGATTGGATTCAATCATTTAAAGATGAAACCCTAATTTTTCTTTATTTGATTTGTTGGTCTAAGACTTGATTTATCTCTTTTTAAAGATTGAACCCCTAATTTGAGTGTGTTTGTTTCTGTTATCATTTTTTGGAGACTTGAGTTATCACTTTTCTGAGTGTGCTTTGTGTTTATTTTCATGTTTACTCTTTATAGACAGACATTATAGTTAGTTTGATTTATTATTTTAGCTTGCTCTGAGTGTGATTTGTATCTTCCCTGTTTTATTTCTTGTTTTGTTTTTGTTTTTGTTTGTTTGTTTTTATTTTTTATGATCAATGTACTTGTATCTTCATTGTAAAAGAAGAATATGAACCCCTGTTTTAAAAAGATAAAATCCAAACACATTTTTATTATCTTATCTGCTTGTTTTATTCCTTCTTTTGTTTTTTTTTTTTTTCCATGATCAATGTACTTGTATTTTCTTAGGATTAGTTTTTTTTGGTTGTTTGCTAATGCATACTTTTGATGTCTCTAGGTTATGGAACCCTTTAGTGATGCACCCCCTGTCCAAACAACACCTACTGCCCAAACTGAACCTGTTGCCCAAGCTGTACCCCCTTCCTAAACAACCCCTACTGCCCCTCCAACTAATGCTGAGGTTCCACTTCTACCTAAAGGTAAAGGCAAGGTGTGTAGTAATAGGAAAAAGTCTGTTGCTTGGGACCATTTTGAGAAAATAGATATTGGTGAGGGTCATTTTAAGGCTGTTTGTAATTACTGTCAAAAAACTTATCTAGCTGACAGTAAGAGGCATGGTACTGCTAATTTATTGAATCATACTCCAGTTTGTGTTAAGAACCCTAATAGAGATACACTTAAAGGGCAACAAACCTTAGCGTTTGAACCCAAAATGGATGGGGAGGAAGGGTTTTAGCTTGTGCCAACAGCCTTTACTGTTGAGGCTTCTAGAAAGGCAATTGCTGAAATGGTTATAATAGATGAGTTGCCTTTTAGGTTTGTTGAAGGGTATGGGTTTCAAAGATGTTCGACAACCTTACAACCTAAGTTGCGAATTAGGGATATTCCATCTCGTCAAACTGTGGCTAGGGATGTGATTGGCATTTATGGTGTTGAGAGAGAGAAACTAAAGGGGGCCTTGAAGGGTCGTAGGGTGTGTCTTACTACGGACACATGAACTAGTATTCAAAATCTGTGTTATATGTCCCCTACAGGTCATTTTATTGATGATGATTAGAAGTTGCATAAGAGAATTTTGAATTTTTGTCAAGTGGAAGACCATAAGGGGGAGACTATAGGTAGAAAGATTGAGATGTGTTTGCGTGAGTGGGGTCTTAATGGCATATTCACTTTAACAGTGGACAATGCTAGCTCAAATGGTGCCACCATTAAGTTTTTGGAAAATGTAACTAAAGATTGGGATGAGACTATTTTAGGACATGAGTTCTTACACATGAGGTGTTGTGCGCATATCCTAAATCTGATTGTGGGGGATGGTATGAGTGAAATTGATGCATCCATTGCCAAGGTGCGTGAAGCTGTGAGGTATGTCAAGTCCTCACCAAATAGGAATCAAACTTTTGTGGGTTTTGTTGAGAGATTAGGTATTGAGTCTAAGTCTCTTCTTTGTCTAGATGTACCAACTAGGTGGAACTCTACCTACCTCATGTTAGAAACCGCACAAAAATTTGAGAAAGTATTCATAAGAATGGGCTTTGAGGATGATAGTTATTCTTCATACTTTATGAACAAGGAGAATAGTGGTGGTATGGGATCTCCTAGTGGTTTTGATTTCCAAAATTGTAGGACATTTGTGGATTTTTTGAAGCTTTTTTACAATGCCACAAAAAAATTTTTAGGTTCTTTGTATGTTACTGCAAACACCTTTTTTGATGAGATGTTTGTCATTCAATAGAATATTTCCCATTTAAGTAAATCTCAAAACCACCTCTTGAAAAACATGGCAACTAAAATGAAATCTCTAAGTTTGATAAGTATTGGGGGAAAGGGGATAAAATGAATCATCTCTTGTATGTGGCTGTGATTCTGGATCCAAGAAAGAAGTTGAGGTTTTTAAAGTTTTGTTTTTCTGAAATTCATGGGAATGAAGTGGCTGATGTGATGGTTGAATTGGTGAGGGGTTCCTTGGTCAAGTTGTATGATTATTACTATCGTGTTGATTCACCAAATGTACAAGTACCAAGTGGGAGTGAGAGGACACACATAGAAGGTGAGTTAATTGGTTGTAGTGATCCATATGCGATGGTTAATTCTAGGTTTGACCGTTTCTTGGAGGCTGAGCAGTCCATAGGGTGTAGCAATGAGATTGACAAATATTTGGCCGAAAATTGTGAAAGTAGAATGGGGGATGTTAAGTTTGAGATAATGGGGTGGTGGAAGGCAAATTCAGATAGGTATCAAGTGCTGTCCAAAATAGCTAGGGATGTGTTGGCTGTACCTGTGTCTACTGTTGCTTCTGAGTCAGCCTTCAGTACCGGAGGACGCATACTTGATCCATTTCGGAGTTCACTCTCTCCACTCATGGTTCAAAATCTTGTTTGTGCACAAGATTGGCTTCAAGCCTTGGTTCCAATATCCTTTCGCAAGTCAAAGGATAAGGTAGAGGCCTTGGAAGATGAATTTCATGATTTAGGTAAAATGTTAACTTCCAAAGTTTTTGTCTATTAAGTGCTATTAAATGTGTCTTATGCAAATGAAATTTAATCTAATAGCCTTCATTTCTTTCTCTTTTCTAGTTATACATCAAGCAGCAGCAGGTGGTGGAAGTTCAAGCTCAAGCGGTATCTCAATTACTGTTGATGACTAATCACGAACTGGGTAAGTTTCTGCCCTTACATTTTGGTTATTGCTATTCTGTATTTTTTGGTCTTGTCTTTATATTTTCTATTGATAAATATCTTTTTGCCCATTTTCTTGTAGGAGGGACACATTTTGTATAGGAGGCAGATTTTTGGATACAGATTGGAAGTTCTTTTGGACGTATAGTGCTTTTCTAGCTTATAACTTATAGATCAACTCTTGCTTATAGGAAAGAAAACTTATTAGGTTTATATGCTTTCTTTCCTATTAGCAATGGACTAAACTATAGAGTAGTTGCTCTTTAATGCTTTAGAAAAGCTATTTTTTGGAAATACTTAGGTATTTCATAATATTGTAACTAATTATAACTAGCTACTGCCTTGGTAGTTTACTGCCTTACACACTTGCAGTAACTATCTTTCTGCCTTCTTTGATTCTTATGGAAATATTGCAAGATGCTCATATTGCTATACTTGTGGTGTGGCTCACTAGCTGTGATTGAATTATTTGTTAGAATTTGTTTTGCTGGCTTGTGTAAAAGTTGTGTTACATGTATGGAATGGTTGGCACAACTTGGCAGGTTTAATAGGTTGAGATATGCTTTTGTGCTTATTAGACTTTTTTGATTTGTTTTTGGATTTTAAAGGTACTGCCCAGGTCTTAATTCCTAGGCATTTTGAAAAAAATTCTTTCTTGTATTGTGTGTGTTTTTATGTACTACCCAGTGCCCAGGTCTTAAGGGTGTGGCATTTTGAAAATGTCTTTTTTTGTATTGTGTGGTTTTAACAGGTGGTTAGAATGTGATATTATTAGACTTTTTTGATTTTTTTTTTGTTTGATTTTAAGGGTACTGCCCAGGTCTTAATTCCTAGGCATTTTGAAAAAATTCTTTCTTGTATTGTGTGTGTTTTTATGTACTGCCCAGTGCCCAGGTCTTAAGGCTGTGGCATTTTGAAAAATGTCTTTTTTTGTATTGTGTGGTTTTAACAGGTGGTTAGAATGTGTTATTAGGTGTTTTTATGTGCTTGCTAATTGTCCAGTTGTTATCAGTGATGTACTGTTTTTATGTGCTTGCAAATGTTTTTATATCAAACATTAAATTTGTACTGATAAAAATTTGTACTTAAAAAGGCCTGTAGGCCTGATAGATTTAAAGTTGTGGAATGGTATACAACTTGAAAGCCCAATTTGAAATGAAGGATGAGCCCGTACCATATATTTACATGAGTCAAAGTATCTAAATCTTTGTTAAAACAAAGCCCATTAATTTGGGCCCAAAAGGCTTATCAAAAACTGGGTTAAAATTAAAAATATTTACGCAAATTCACAAGTTCAGCCCAATTCGAAGCCCAAGCCCAATTCGAAGCCCAAACCTGCCAAACCGACGAATCCGACCCGTTAAACTGTTGACCCGAACCGCCGGGTATGACCTATGTATTGGGTCAGTTGTGAGTCACAATTTTGCTAACCCGATCCAGTCAGGTCGAGTCCGAGTCAGGCCCAAACTCGACTCGACCTGACCCGTGAACAGCCCTAGTTGTGGACCTAAATCTATGTCTATATTAATGGAAAAAGGACTCCTATGATTGTTATCATACTTTGACTAGGCAAGTACATATAGGCATGTGTCATGGAATGGAGCTAAGAGACGTTGATCTCATGAATCTCTACCTATCCTTACATTAAGGGAAAAGATGTCCTATATTGTTATTATATTAGATTAGGAATGATGTAAATAGTTATATGGCAGGAAGGGTACTTTGCAGCTTTTAATTTTGATAGATAGAATATAGTACCTTAGAAGTATGGTTACTCTGCCAACGAAAAGATATAAGTGACGAGCACTTGTACCTCTAGTTTCTACATATGGCCATGCTGGTTTTGTTTCTTTCGGATTGGCTGACCATGCTGGTTTCGTTTCTTTCGGATTGGCTGACCATGCTCAAGCCAATTCCATCTCATGTATGTCGCATGGGCTTGCCAATGTTCAAAACTTGTCTAGCTCTATCATTAAGTTTGGCGGTATTAAGGGAATAATGGGCTAGCTATGAGATTGATAAATTAAGATGATGATGCCGTAAATCTCACCAGTGAGTTGCACGACGCTTGTACGCTCAAAACAACACCTGCACAACAAAAAGGAAAGGACCTCACAGAGAGCACCGGTGTGGTGCCGGCCAAATACCCTCCGAAGGTCAAGTTAGAACTTCTTTTTCAACTCTAGAGTGCTAGAGAGGGGTTAATTATGCGTACCGTGGCTTGTGAGGGTATTAGGGTTTTTATAGTAGTAGTGGGTGGACCTTTTTTCCTTGGAGTAGAAGTCTTTTCCTTGTAGGAATCCTTATGCGCGTATATTACGGAATCCTTTCCTTATAGGACTCTGATACTGGGCGTGGAATACAAGCAATTTCTAAAACCCATGTGTGATGACCAAGCTACGGTCTTTACAGAACCGTCAGCCTTTAAGGTGTCAGCCTGTCCTTCCCTTCAGCTAAGCTAGCGTCAGCCTTCATGCTTCGTTCAGTAACCTAGGGGCTTCAAATTGCCGTCAGTTGGACTTGGGGGCTTCAGCCCGTCAGTTTCGTCTTGATCTGGTCAGTATGCATCTCATTACTTTTATCTTTCGTCACGACTTGACCCGTCAGCCAGAACAGAAGCTGACGGGTTAAGTTCATGGTACCTGTTATAATTCTTCTATATCAGTTGCCCCCTACTCCATATCTCCGTCGGCTTTACCTGACGGGTTATGGAGTTTGTATTCGTCGCTTCCTGCCACTTTGGTTCAAGACAAGAATCATTACTGCTGACACTTCTAGCATTAAATGCTAGGACAGGTGGCATGCTTGGATTGGCTTCGTGTCTGATACGCGGGCGTCGCTTCGTCTTCCGTGCGTTTAGCTTATATATATGTGGTCCCCTCTTCTCATTTTCACTATTTCATTCACTTGATTCCTGGAGAGCACATCCGTCGCCCACATTTCGTCAGCTCTACCAACGCTCCTGCTGTTGCTTTTTCAACGGTCACTCCAGAACTTGTAAGTTTCCCTTCCTTTCTCGCATGCTTTCAACTTCTTCTCTCTTTTTTAAAGTGAGGTCATCATCCTAGGTGCTTAGTTTACACCCGTCACTTGTAGGTAGATGTCGAGTGATCAGTTGTCGGTCCACTCGAAAGATCTTTTTAACGTGCGGAAGAATGGTAAGCACTTGTCCGTTGCTCTGGAGACGAACCTGTTTAGCGCTGCTATCTTGCCGTTGAGGCTTTGTACCTCCTTTACATTTTTTGGTGGTGCCATCTCCATTATAGCCCGGATCTTGTCCGGATTGGCCTCGATGCCTCTCTGGGACACCATGAATCCCAAGAATTTTCCTGCCGTCACCCCAAAGGCACATTTTTCCGGGTTAAGCTTCATGTTGTAAGAGCGAAGGGTGTCGAATGTTTCCCTGNTTCAAGAGGTGGTTTTGAGATTTACTTTAATGGGAAATATTCTCTTGAATGACAAACATCTCATCAAAAAAGGTGTTTGCAGTAACATACAAAGAACCTGAAAATTTTTTTGTGGCATTGTAAAAAGCTTCAAAAAACCCACAAATGTCCTACAATTTTGGAAATCAAAACCACTAGGAGATCCCATACCACCACTATTCTCCTTGTTCATAAAGTATGAAAAATAACTATCATCCTCAAAGCCCATTCGTATGAATACTTTCTCAAATTTTTGTGCAGTTTCTAACATGAGGTAGGTAGAGTTCCACCTAGTTGGTACATCTAGACAAAGAAGAGACTTAGACTCAATACCTAATCTCTCAACAAAACCCACAAAAGTTTGATTCCTATTTGGTGAGGACTTGACATACCTTACAGCTTCACGCACCTTGACAATGGATGCATCAATTTCACTCATACCATCCCCCACAATCAGATTTAGGATATGTGCACAACACCTCATGTGTAAGAACTCATGTCCTAAAATAGTCCCATCCCAATCTTTAGTTACATTTTCCAAAAACTTAATGGTTGCACCATTTGAGCTAGCATTGTCCACTGTTAAAGTGAATATGCCATTGATACCCCACTCACGCAAACACATCTCAATCTTTCTACCTATAGTCTCCCCCTTATGGTCTTCCACTTGACAAAAATTCAAAATTCTCTTATGCAACTTCCAATCATCATCAATAAAATGACCTGTAAGGGACATATAACACAGATTTTGAATACTAGTCCATGTGTCCGTAGTAAGACACACCCTACGACCCTTCAAGGCCCCCTTAGTTTCTCTCTCTCAACACCATAAATGCCAATCACATCCCTAGCCACAGTTTGACGAGATGGAATATCCCTAATTCGCAACTTAGGTTGTAAGGTTGTCGAATATCTTTGAAACCCATACCCTTCAACAAACCTAAAAAGTAACTCAAAGTAAATCTCAAAACCACCTCTTGAAAAACATGGCAACTAAAATGAAATCTAAGTTTGATAAGTATTGGGGGAAAGGGGATAAAATGAATCATCTCTTGTATGTGGCTGTGATTCTTGATCCAAGAAAGAAGTTGAGGTTTTTAAAGTTTTGTTTTTCTGAAATTCATGGGAATGAAGTGGCTGATGTGATGGTTGAATTGGTGAGGGGTTCCTTGGTCAAGTTGTATGATTATTACTGTCGTGTTGATTCACCAAATGTACAAGTACCAAGTGGGAGTGAGAGGATACACATAGAAGGTGAGTCAATTGGTTGTAGTGATCCATATGCGATGGTTAATTCTATGTTTGACCGTTTCTTGGAGGCTGAGCAGTCCATAGGGTGTAGCAATGAGATTGACAAATATTTGGCTGAAAATTGTGAAAATAGAAGGGGGGATGTTAAGTTTGAGATATTGGGGTGGTGGAAGGCAAATTCAGATAGGTATCCAGTGCTGTCCAAAATAGCTAGGGATGTGCTGGCTGTACCTGTGTCTACTGTTGCTTCTGAGTCAGCCTTCAGTATCGGAGGACGCATACTTGATCCATTTCGGAGTTCACTCTCTCCACTCATGGTTCAAAATCTTGTTTGTGCACAAGATTGGCTTCAAGCCTCGGTTCCAATATCTTTTCGTAAGTCATAGGATGAGGTAGAGGACTTGGAAGATGAATTTCATGATTTAGGTAAAATGTTAACTTCCAAAGTTTTTGTCTATTAAGTGCTATTAAATGTGTCTTATGCAAATGAAATTTAATCTAATAGCTTTCATTTCTTTCTCTTTTCTAGTTATACGTCAAGCAGCAGTAGGTGGTGGAAGTTCAAGCTCAAGCGGTATCTCAATTACTATTGATGACTAATCACGAATCGAGTAAGTTTCTGCCCTTACTTTTTGGTTATTGCTATTCTGTATTTTTTGGTCTTGTCTTTATATTTTCTATTGATAAATATCTTTGTGCCCATTTTCTTGTAGGAGGGACACATTTTGTATAGGAGGCAGATTTTTGGATACAGATTGGAAGTTCTTTTGGACGTATAGTGCTTTTCTAGCTTATAACTTATAGATCAACTCTTGCTTATAGGAAAGAAAACTTATTAGGTTTATATGCTTTCTTTCCTATTAGTAATGGACTAAACTATAGAATAGTTGTTCTTTAATGCTTTAGAAAAGCTATTTTTTGGAAATACTTAGGTATTTCATAATATTGTAACTAATTATAACTAGCTACTGCCTTGGTAGTTTACTGCCTTACACACTTGCAGTAATTATCTTTCTGCCTTCTTTGATTCTTATGGAAATATTGCAAGATGCTCATATTGCTATACTTGTGGTGTGGCTCACTGGTTGTGATTGAATTATTTGTTAGAATTTGTTTTGCTGGCTTGTGTAAGAGTTGTGTTACATGTATGGAATGGTTGGCACAACTTGGCAGGTTTAATAGGTTGAGATGTGCTTTTGTGCTTATTAGACTTTTTTGATTTGTTTTTGGATTTTAAAGGTACTGCCCAGGTCTTAATTCTTAGGCATTATGAAAAAATTCTTTCTTGTATTGTGTGTTTTTATGTACTGCCCAGTGCCTAGGTCTTAAGGGTGTGGCATTTTGAAAATGTCTTTTTTTGTATTGTGTGGTTTTAACAGGTGGTTAGAATGTGATTTTATTAGACTTTTTTGATTTGTTTTTGGATTTTAAGGGTACTGCCCAGGTCTTAATTCCTAGGCATTTTGAAAAAAATTCTTTCTTGTATTATGTGTTTTTATGTACTGCCCAGTGCCCAGGTATTAAGGCTGTGGCATTTGGAAAAATGTCTCTTTTTGTACTGTGTGGTTTTAACAGGTGGTTAGAATGTGATATTAGGTGTTTTTATGTGCTTGCTAATTGTCCGGTTTTTATCAGTGATGTACTGTTTTTATGTGCTTGCAAATGTTTTTATATCAAACATTAAATTTGTACTGATAAAAATTTGTACTTAAAAAGGCCTGTAGGCCCGATAGATTTAAAGTTGTGGAATGGCATACAACTTGAAAGCCCAATTTGAAATGAAGGATGAGTCAAAGTATCTAAAACTTTGTTAAAACAAAGCCCATTAATTTGGGCCCAAAGGCCTATCAAAAATTGGGTTAAAATTAAAAAAAATTATGTAAATTCACACGTTCAGCCCAATTCGAAGCCCAAGCCCAATTCGAAGCCCAAACCCGCCAAACCGACGAATCCGACCTGTTAAACCGTTGACCCGAACCGCCGGGTCTGACCTATATATTGGGTCGGTTGCGGGTCACAATTTTGCTAACCCGATCCAGTCGGGTCGAGTCCGGGTCAGGCCCAAACCTGAGCCGACCCGACCCGTGGACAGCCCTAGCTGTTACTACTACTATTAGTGCTACTGCCACTAAAGCTACTATCATGGTACTCATCTATCTCCCTATCATCATTATTGCTAGACGAAGATACTATGATTTCAGACATCTTGAAAAACTAAAGAAAAACGTAAAGATGAGAAAAAGAGGATACTGTCACTAAACAAGGATGACTAAAGACGGAAACTCCTAGACGAGGCGCTGGACGACAAAGGTTAGAGGAGAAAATATAGGAAATGTGAGAGGGTAGGAGAGGAATTCCACTATTTACAAGTGACAGACCTAGTCACTGAAATGACGCAATTGACCAAACGGAGCCTTGTGGTACTTCCCTTGAAGAATGAAACGAAATTATGAATGAACCTCAAGATTGCACCGCATGTCAACATCAAGGGAAAGGTCCCAAAAAAAAAAAAATCATCAAATCAAAATCAAATCACCATAAATTATAGCAACAATGACAGACAACACAAGGACAAAGGGGCAATTGATGGAGATCAATTAAGGTTAACTCGTCCTTGGATGTTGTCCATGACCAGACCACGTCCAAAGAAAGTAATCTAAGAATGACAGAATGAGTGAACAGTGCTCATCCTTTAACAATGAAATGATCCAGTTTGGAATTCCTCCATGGACGATTAGATATATGGACAAGTATATGTATATGCATAGACGACTGAATTATACTTGATAAATACTACGAAGAATTCTCCAAAAGTTCCATATAATCATACCACGATACATGGCTCTTACTACGTGGAAGGGACTCCTCATACTTCGCTCCATATACCCCATTTTCTCCGTTAATCGCCTATATCATTCATGATGGTAATGGATCCAAACAAGTAGACCCACGACTAACTCTCTATAAAAGGAGCAAATCTCATTCACCCAAGGTAGATTCTAACCATTCGCTATTTTTTATCCTTGTGTCCTAGAGAGAAAATTGACTTGATCGTCGGAGGGTCCTTGGCCGGGTCACACTGGTGACCTTTAATAGTTCTTTTTTCTTTTCAGGATTTATAGCCATTATTGTAGCTCGAAGTATTCCAGCCTACTGATTTTCATGTATTATCATATATATTGAAAAATAATTTCAACTTATGGCGACTACTTGACAACAACAAAAATTTTACTATGTTAGGACATATGTGTTTTACTTGTTAAGAACATATGTTATTATTTTATGTAATTGGTTAATCCTTTGACAAAACGTACTTTACTTATAATTGGATAGATCTAGGTGTTCTTAATACTTCAAGAAACTGTGTTTCAAGATCAAGTGTTGAAGTCATCAAGTCTGTCCAAGAAACAAGTTGAGAAGTGCAAGTTTACTAAAGCTTGACAGCTAGAATGTGTCAAAGTTTAAGAAGCTGTTCAGCCTATGTGCTCGACAGCTGCTTGACACCTCCCATCTGTTGAGGTTTAAGAAAGAAACAGAAATTCTGATATGTTTTCTTGGAATCCATGAATGTGTTTATGAGACTTCTTTTCTCCTAACCCTAGAAATATTAAAGGATTGTTTTAAGGGTCGTCAAAGAGTACATAAATTGCACAAGCTTTGAAAAAGTATGTTCAAGCAAATTGTGACTAGAGACAAAGTTTCGCCCTAGTTCATCATTCTTAAAGAAGTTGCTGTGTATGTGCACCATAGGATTTTGTGACCAATCATCTTCTTGATCTTCATCGTGGATGAACTAAAGAACTTTACAGCCAACAATCTTCTCTAGTTGGTGATTGAAGTCACGTATTGGGATCCGCATAATTGGTTAGTCACGTACTTGGGAGTCGTGCATCAAAAGGAGAAATTGTCACTACATAACAAGTCCAATTAGGTATTGGGGTAAGGGTTCAACTGTAGGTTGGTATAAGGTATTAGGATTCCTTTACTTATAACTGCTTGTTGTGATAATAGTGAAATTTCGGGAGTGATGACCTGAAAATCACCCGGTAGAGTTTTTCCCGTATAGGTTTTCTCAATTCGTAAACAAATCACTGTGTTAAATTTATTTTCCACTGCACTTAGATTAATTGGTGATTTGATTGTACTACCATGCGCTTTGCATGTTAATTGGATTAATTAATTAAACTTGGCTAATTAATTAATTTAATCACAAGGGGTTAATATGTTTTTTGGCCTATCAAGTGGAATTAGAGCAGGCACACTCTGATTAGGTTTAATCTTTACTATGTTAATCCATTGACCCATGTTTGTCATGGATACAGGACAATCATTAATTATACCTCCTTTATTTGATGGTACTAATTATGTATACTGGAAAGTACGCATGAGAGTTTTTTTGTAGTCTTTAGATGAGAAGGTGTGGTAAGTTGTAGAGATTGGCTAGACCAAGCCAAAAGAAGCGTCGGCTGATTGGGATGAAGCCAAGATCAAGGTGGCAAATTTTAATAGTAGGGCATTGAATGTTTTATTCAATGCAATCACCAATGAGGAATTCAAGAAGATATCCTCCACTAAAAATGCTAAGGAACCATGGATCATCCCCCAAACAACCTATGAGGGAACAAAAGCTGTCAAGGACTCAAAACTTTAGAGGCTCACTAGAAGCTTTGAAGAAATAAAGATGGAGGAGGATGAGTCGTTTGATGAGTTCTATGCTAAGCTTAAGGACATAGTGAACTCAGCTTTCAATCTTGGGGAAACCATTTCTGAATCCAAGATTGTGAGAAAGGTGCTCAGATCTCTACCCGAGAGATTTCATGCCAAGATTACAGTGATTGAGGAATCAAAGGATGCTGACAAGATTCCTTTGACTAAGTTGGTTGAAAACTTGCAGACCTACGAGCTAGGGTTAACAAGAATTAGCAAGTCAGGTAAGGACAAGAGCATGGCTTTGAAGGCCAAGAGCAGTGATACTGATGAGTTTTTAAATGATGAAAATTCTAAGATGAAGTCCTACATTACAAGGCAATTAAAGAAGTTCATGAAGAATGCCAATGGGAAAGGGTTCGTCAAAGACCGTAGGCAATTCAGTTCTTCTCAGTTCAAGAGCCAAGACAAAAGGAAAAAGGATGCAAAGGATGGTGGTCAGTACACTGTTCCTGTAGGACCTAAGTGTTTTGGATGTCATGGTTTCGAACACATGAAATAGGAGTGTCCTACATATCTCAAGAGCATTGGGAAGAGCAAGGCACTTGTTGCAACCTTGAGTGACACTGAGCCTGAGGATGATTCCGACAATGAGGATGATAGAATCTTGAATGCCTTCATTTCCACAGTCAATTCTACGGAAGGGATTGTTGAAGACGTGGACGAAGAAGAAGAATTGGTGGATTCTAAGTGTAAGAAGATGGATGATCAAGATGATATCCATACTGCCTATAAGAAATTATACAAGTTTTCCAAGAAATATGAGAAAATCTATAGGCTGGCCACTAAGAAACTCAATGATGAGGAACTTGACCATGAAGAGTTATCCACAAAGTTTGATGAGGCTAATCAGACTATTAGAGCACTGAGGTTTGAGAACAATTTCTTGGCTGAGAAGACCAAGAAGCTTGAAGCAGAGCTGTTTCAAGTTAGAACTCAATTTGAGAGGACTTCAAGTGCCAAGCTTGACGAGATGCTCAGCATTCAGAAATCTGCTTTTGATCGAATAGGTTTTGGGTATGGTCTTTCTTCCTCTAATATTGCTTCTACTAGTACTACTATTTTTGTTCCTCCTGCTAATAATGTTAAAATTGAGAATAATGATGTTAAAACTGATTTAGCTAGTGAGAACATAGACAAGGGTAAATCTATCTTAGGAGCACCCCCTAAGCAAGATAAGAAAGATGTTAAAAACCCTAGGGCTAAGAAGGCTAATTCTCAAAAGTCTAAACAGAAGAAGCAGCATCTCTATCATCATTGTAGAATTATCGGTCATACTTGACCAAATTGCTAAAAGTGGTTAGCCATTCAATAGAGCAACGACATGATAGCATCTGGAAGCCAGAATCAGCTTTAATCCTCTCTTGCTCCTCTTGGAAATCTTCTCAGACCCCTCATGTTCCTTTCAAACTTGAACGTTTCAATTCTTCCCCTTCACCGCTAGTTCAAGGGTTTAGTCAAAGGAAAGGTTCTTCTAGGGTGTGAAAAGAAAAGGGTTTTAAGTGATTCTATCACTTTCTTCTATCTTCTTGTTTTTGTTTGTTGCATTACTTCTGTGTTTTGCTTTTATTTTGAATTAGTTTAGTTTTATACTTTGCTTTGCTTAACATGTTTTTGTTTGTTTATTTTCAGTTTTGCTTATTTTTTTTTTCATATAAAAAAAAATTGAAAAATCAGAAAAATACAAAAACAGTGTGTATTTTGTGTACATTGGTACTTGTGTACCTTGGATGGCTATTGAAACAAAGTTTTCTAAATTTTGTATCTTCTGTAGCTTAAATGAACTATGCACAACTAAGCAAGTGAGGTTTGTGGCTCTTATTTGTGATGAGTAAGATTAAGTTATCTTTTGTACTTAACACTCGTATCACTCTTTTTGATAGGTGGGACTAGAAAATCCTAAGAGAAATGCATAAATAACCATCTCACCACTGTTACCCACCAATCATGAAAGACATCTGTATGCTTCGGCATAGTAAATGTGTGATGTCAATGACATTTGTGTGCTTTGACATAGCAAAATTGGAATGTCAATTATCATTGGGTATTTCTTTTCTTTCTCTTATATGCCCATGCATGATATGCTAAATAAAAGAAAAATATGTAAAGAAAAATAAAAAGCAAAAAGATAAAAAATGCTTTAAATATGATTGCAAGCGAGTATTCTAGGAGATGTGGGAGTTATAGGATGCATCTCGAAGGTGATAGTCCCTATCAATCAGTTATGATTGTGTGCGAGTTAAAGTGATTTTCTCATATCTTAAATCGTCATAACATGTATACACTTATGAAATCTTGCGATGTTTTTCACACACAACACGCAATATTCTTTGCTACTCTTGATACACATGCAGGTATAATGTGATTTGACTATCACAAGGTTTACATGTGTTAATGTATGCTTACTAAACTGTCTTTTGATCTTTTTTTAAAATATAAAATTGGTTAGACTTGTTTAGTGTGTGTGTTTTTGGGATCCATGTGCTTGAAGTTATTATTGAGAGATGATTTTGAGAGCTTAATATGTTGATTGGATCTTTGGTTATGTTGCATGTCTGATTGCATTCATGTATGTGTTTTTCTCTTCTCGAAAAAATATTTTTAAAAGCTAGCTTGATAGCTTCTCGACACTTCCTCAATACCTAGCTATCTATCGAGCTTCTTAAACTTTTTCTTGTCACAATCTCGATAGCCTCTCGACACCTGATGGATCGATCAAGAAAGTTCCTACTTTCTCGATAGCTTCTCGACAGTTGGGTCAATCGATCGAGTTTCTATTCTTGTGTCTTTGCTTTGTTCCTTGACACCTTCTCGATAGCTTCATCTGTTAATGTTGTTTTTCTTGACACCTTTCATGACAGATGGCTCGACATCTCTCGATACCTCTGTCTGTCGAGATTTACTGAACCTCTATATAAGGGTTCTGTGTGATTCGGTTCTCCATTTCTCTCGATCTCTCTCTTGATACCTTTGTCTTTTCTCCTCCCAAACCTCTCTCAATCATTCCAAATCTTTTCTTCAAGGTTTCTTCAAGCTTTTTCAAGTTTTCCTTCACTTGGTAAGCTTCTAATCTCTTATTTTCATGCATTTTCATGTTTTGAAACCTAGGTTTTGGGGTTTTTGAAAAATTTTGGGTTTTTCAAAATTGATGAGTTATTGTTGCAATTTTGGGATGGTTTTTTGTTTTAATGAGTTTAAAATCTCATGCATTGCATCACATTAGCATTATAATAGTATTATCATGCATTTAGATGTGTGCAAGTTGAATGTGTGCTGGAAGGATTGGATTGGGCTAAGCCCATGATGCAATTTACTTTGCATGTCACATGTTCATGCATTTTCTATGCATATGTACCATCTTTTCAATATACTTGCTATATTTGAATTGTTGTTAGAGCTTTTCTGATTGCCTCTCTCTCCCTCCCTCTCTTTTTGTTTACGTTAGTCGTGTTTTTGGCACTTAAGCGTAAATCTACTCCGTCTCAAAACCCTCTTCGTTCTGGGGCATCGTCTTTATTTGATCCTACTCCCTCTAATATTCGGTTCCGTGATGAAGATGCCAGAAAGGCTTTCTTAGAGAACTTTTCCCGACATGGCATTCATTATAAACGCCAAGTCATTCTGGCGGACTTCGCCGACACTGACCTTCCCGATGTTATTCACAGTCGGAGATAGGAGTCATTGTGTGACGTCCCACTCACCTGTCCTCTCGTGCTTATCCAGGAGTTTTACTCTAACATGCACGGGATT
The DNA here is from genome assembly GCF_002906115.3 of Quercus suber. Classification (NCBI taxonomy): domain Eukaryota; kingdom Viridiplantae; phylum Streptophyta; class Magnoliopsida; order Fagales; family Fagaceae; genus Quercus; species Quercus suber. The sequence goes on along the minus strand of NW_027069526.1, from coordinate 876,268 downwards.
GAACGTTCAGTACCTCATTTCTTCACTCGCATTCGAGGTATGCGCTTTCCTATCACACTGCAACTTGTTATGGATATGCTTCGGGTTCCTGGGGTAGAGTTTCCTAACTATCCTAGTTGTGAGCATTTGAGGACTGTGTCCAAGGATGAGCTCATGTCTGCTTTCTGTGAACGCCTTTTTGATTGGGTGAGCGTCAGTTTACACCATGTCGACCTTTTGCTAATGGTCCTATATTATTGAACATGGTGGAACCTTTGTACTCCATCCTCTCTCTCATTATAACTCCATTATAGAGCCTCGTGCTCGGTTTTTGTTATCACTCCTTGAACATCTTACTATAGACTTTCCTTCATATTTTATTCTTTCTATTATAGATGTTCATCTAGATTCAGCGTCCCATGATAAGCTCATCTTTCCTTCCGCTATCACGAGGATTTTACGCCATTTTTTCGTCCCTTTTCTAGTGTCCGACCATTTCACTTTCATGTGTACTATAGACGCCACTACTATAAAATGTAGTGAGGTGCAGTTTCGATCACAGCAGTCGGATTCAGCAGCTCCTCCCTCCCATTCGGCTTCATCTCAATCTACTCCATCCACATTTGCCCTTTCCTCTTCCATGGATGATGTGACTCTTGGAGACATCATGGCGTAGTTTCAGCGTATGGATGCTTGCCTTGATACACTTTCTATTGAGTTGTATTGCTAGGCGGCAGGCGACCATGGGTGGTTTCTCTTCTGAAACTTCTCCTCCACCTCCTTTAGTGACTTTTGATTCTACAGCTAAGGGTGATGATGATGATGGTGATGACGATAATGCTTTTAATGATGATGTTGGAGATGCTAGCTCTACTGATGAGATGTCTACTTGACACTTTACCCTTTGTCACTCGTGACAAAAAGGGGGAGTAGTTTTGTGATATAAGAGTAGTCATTCTTAGGGGGAGAGTTAGTATATGACCATTTTGTTAAGGGAAGAGTTGATATGAGGGATGTAGTGAGGATATTATGTATCTTTTATTTTCTTTCTTTTATAGATAGATTGTTCTTGTACATTGGGTCTTGTGACCATTTCTGACATACATTGTACTTTTTCTTCTCTATATGTGGATATATGTTTTCTTTCACCTAACCTTTACATGTGTTGTTTCTTTTCTCTCTTTATACACATGTTTCTTATTTATTGTATGCAATCTATTATTTCTATTTCACACTAAGATGTATTGATAAGTTTTGTTTAAAGTGTTTCAAAAATATAGGTTGTTAAAGTCTACTTGCCATAAACTCTCTTCTTACAAAGTACTTCAAGAGTTTGTGTTAAGATAGATTTTTATTGTATTTAACAAGTGAATATGAGTTGAGTGATTTATGACTTCTCTCATATGTTCATTTGTTTGTTGTGGTTTTGTCACAGATTGCTAAAAGGGGAGATTGTTAGGACATGTGTGTTTCACTTGTTAAGAACATATGTCGTTATTTTATGTAATTAGCTAATCTTTTGACAAAACGCACTTTACTTGTAATTGGGTAGATCTAAATGTTCTTAATATTTCAAGAAATTATGTTTCAAGATCAAGTGTTGAAGTCATCAAGTTTGTATAAGAAACAAACTAAGAAGTACAAGTTTACTAAAACTCGACAGCTAGCATGTGTCGAAGTTTTAGAAGCTGTTCAGCCCATGTGCTCGATAGCTGCTCGACACCTCCCATTTGTCGAGGTTTAAGAAAGAAACAAAAATTCTGATTTGTTTTCTTGGAATCTGTGAATATGTCTATGAGACTTCTTTTCTAATAACCCTAGACATATAAAAGGATTGTTTTAAGGGCCGTCAAAGAGTGCACAAGTTGCACAAGCTTTGAAAACGTCCGTTCAAGCAAATTGTGATTGGAGACAAAGTTTCGCCCTAGTTCATCATTCTTGAAAAAGTTGCTATTTATGTGCACTATAGGGTTTTGTGACCAAGCCTCTTTTTGATCTTCATCATGGATGAATTGAAGAACTTTGTAGCTAACAATCTTCTCTAATTGGTGATTGAAGTCACATACTAGAATCCGCACAATTAGTTAGTCACGTACTTGGGAGTCGTGCATCAAAATGAAAAATTGTCACTACAGAACAAGTCCAATTGGGTATTGGGGTAAGGGTTCAACTGTAGGTTGGTATAAGGTACTGAGATTCCTTTACTTGTAACCGCTTGTTATGATAATAGTGGAATTTCGGCAGTGATGACCTGAAAATCACCAGGTGGGGTTTTTGCCGTGTAAGTTTTTCCCATTTGTAAACAAATCACCGTGTCAAATTTATTTTCCACTGCATTTAGATTAATTGGTGATTTGTTTGTGCTACCACGCATTTTGCATGTTAATTGGATTAATTAATTAAACTTGGCTAATTAATTAATTTAATTACAAGGAGTCAATGCGTTTTTTGGTCTATCATACTAGTTGAGCTAACTAGAATCCACATAAAAATAATATTTAACATAAGTTATTTTTTAATTTTTTATTTATACAAGATAGAAATTCTATTCTAGCATTATCTAATGGTATATTTGTGTGAAGCTTTCCCTTGAAGACTTGAACCCCGGCCCTTACTATTCACACCCTACAAGCACTTATACTTATGAAGTGATCATTGTGCTAAGGGTGGACGGTGATGATATATGGTTTTTTTTTTGATAATTTGATAATTGGGAGATGATGATTTGAACCTTAAATATTATTGTTGAAAACATTAAAAGAAGTATCAATTAAATTACAAGATTCTTAATATTTTAATGTTGTTGTTCTTGTTTATTTTTTTTTCCTAGTAATATAAGTTATAGAACATTTGACTTCACTGAATCCAACTCCAAACTCTAGTTATCATACGTTAAATTTGTAGTATGTCAATTATTAATCTAGCATTTGAGTATGGACAATCTATATAAGGTAGCAGCCCACGTGTGACTCAGCCAGTGGAAGAAGAGTTCAAATAAAACTTTGCAATTGCACCCTCACATTTAATCGCTTAGGACTTTTCCCTCTCTGATTGAATAATGATTGATGTGAAACATTTTTCACAATAATTTGTACCACATTTTAACTTATGACATCTATTTATAATAATAGCTTTTTATCATCAGAGCAAAATATTAATTAATTTTTGGTATTGGCAAAAATTGACTACTAGCAAGCACCATCATTACTTCTATTGTATATCAATTTTAACATGTTAATTGTTAAACAATTTTGAAATTTATTGTATATTTAAATTTTTTATTTTCGAAAAGGTATATATTACGAACCAAACTTGTTTCACTTGAAAAAGGGGGAGCAAGAAAATTATATATGTTGTATTGTTTATAAGTGATGACAACTACCACTCGATCGAGCCGATCGAGCCGGTCAAATTGACATCATCGACTGCTTCGGTTACGTCCCTATTGCAGTGCGGCACAATAGCAAAAATAGAAACCAATTAGGTCAACTCTGTAGAAAAATCTCCACTCTTATTAATCAATTGTAGACCAATGCACAACCCTAATCTAGATAGGTCTCTTCACAGACTAATCTCTCTTCTTCTTCTTCTTTTTTTTTTTTTTTTTTTTTTCCTGTTATTAAAGGGAATATCACATTAGTTATTATTACTATTTTAATCTTTTAAATCTTCAACTCATTTAAGATTGAATATCAATTTATAGGATATTAATGGTAACTTTTGATAAATTAGAGAGAAATGAATCACATAAACGCTAGTGTCTTGACCTATCTAATTTCTATATCAAACAGGTAAGGGTAGAAGTCATTTAATAGAGGGTTAATTTGACAGATTTGAGCCATTGTTTTCCGCAATTAATTCATTGAAAAAAATTTATGCATGTCATGTTATGCATCATACTTGTCAAGGAAGCTTTGAAGACTTTTGCATAGTAGTAAAAACATATATTTGCATGTAAATATGTTTGAGTGGTTTCTTATTGTCTTCTTTGGATTTTTTATTTTTACTGAATACATCATAATATTATTACACAAAAGAAGTTTGGGAACTTCTGCTCCCATAGACAGCAACTCACTCGGAATAGCAAAAATGGGAATGATTCCTTCGCAAATATTGCACAATAGAGCTCAACAAGCAATCAATGAGCTAAAGAATCACATTATCTAACAACATGGTCACTGCTTGCCAACTCTCAATTCTACAAGTAGAGCTTTGAATTGGCTAAATCACGTAAAGAGTATCTCTATCAATAAAAATATTTCCACGGTCAAAATTAGCCACCACATCTCCCTCAATGTTCACACGTTGGAACGAAACAAAGACAGTGTCATTCAACAAAAAAAGAAAAAAAGAAAAGAAAAAACAGTTTGTCAAAATATTGTTTGTAATGCATTTAACGAAAGCTTGACTTTACCATTATATTGGTGAAGTTAAAAATTTGTGCAAACAGAAGAGAGCGATAAACTCAGTTATTCAGAAAATGTGAACAATTAAGCCCATCCACTCAAAATATATTTTGCACGCAGTGTTCATTATTTTCAAATAAAAATGGGAATGAAAACGATTAGAACCTGCCATTCTTCTACCGATAAACATCACTTCTAATTAATTATGAATTTGCTTACCAGAATATTCAATGAAAGGGGACAAAAAATATTCATAGAAAAAACTCGAAAACAATAAGTCCTTAATCCTTAAGGGATTGATTAAATAAGGAGGGTAAAGATTAGGTTTGGTGTACCAAACTTGTATAACATGTGATCACGTGTCTTGATATTGATGGGACAAGGCTAGGTCTATTAAAAGAGCCATTTTGAAAGCCAGTAATATTTCAAAAAATGTATATCATGTTTTGAGTGTATATACTAACCTCTCATACTATGCGTGAAACCTGTACACTTATGAGTCACACTTATTATAAAAGAGATGGGTATATAAACGTAAAATATCATTTTGCAACCTTTGGCCAACTAACACATTTGCCTTTGACTAGTGAGACGAGCCAGGATTGAATAATCTTTAAATCTTTGCCTAACCAAAAAAAAGAAAAAGATGTTCAAAAAGAAATTTATTAAAATGATTTACTGCTTTTCTTGGGGTGGAATGGGAGGAACCATATATATATATATATACACACACACACACACACCTCTATAGTTTTTTTTTTTTTTTTTTTTAAGCATTAATTCAACATTGAAGAAATTAAAGTATTGTTACACACACACACACACACCTCTATAGTTTTTTTTTTTTTTTTTTTTAAGCATTAATTCAACATTGAAGAAATTAAAGTATTGCATGTAAGGAATTGTTCCTAAGTTTTATTTTATGTCAAGATATTAATTGTCATCTGTAATGAGTTAAATATATTTATTTTTATGTATCAATTATTTGTAAATCCTGCTCTAATTATTTATATAAAAGAAATTTATATGGTTTTATTATATATAAAATTTAGGCAAGCTAACTATTTATCTCAAACACATGATTTTTTTTTTTTTTAAAAAGTTTTGGAATATGAAATTATTTTTCATGTTTAATTACTTTCACAAAAATTGAAACAAAAACCATCAAAAGACAAAAGCAAATATAATAATACATGTAATCAAGAATAAAAAAAAAAGGTGTGTGCTTAAATTTGTTGGAATAATTAAATATTTGTGAGTTCACTAATAAAGTAATATGTTGATCAGATTTTTAATTATCCCAATATTTTAGTAGTCTAATCTTGTGTATTTAACTAAACAGAGTATTAATATGGATAATGCATTTATTTTTATGTATTATTATTTATAGGTGGGAATTAATTATTTATGTAAAATGAAATTTTATGGTTATTTTTCTATTTATTAATTTTTGAAACATTTGATTTGCAATAGGACATTCTTACTCAAATTTAGTTTTTTTTTAGAACAATTGAAACAAAATCTCTGCAAAAGTCAAAAGAAAATTTATTAACATATAATCAAGAATATTTATATAAAAGGTACGCTTAAATTAGTTGAAATAATTAAATATTTTTCAATTCACTCAAACAAATAAGTTCATATTTTTAATATATTAATTTTAACAATGTGTATTTCCTCAAGCAATCTGTTCATTTTCTTAATTATATAAATTTTAAAAATTTAGATTTCTTTTCCTTCTAATGACAATGTAATATATAATTGAACTTGATTCCTCAAATACTATAATAAAGAAAAAGTATTAAACATGAGCCATTAGATAGTTTCTAAAAAAATAATTCATAACGTGCTACACGTTGTGTGTGACATTGGTTAATACTAAGAAAAAACTCCAATCACCTGTGTAGGAAAATTTTAAAGTTGAATACAGAATATTAGAGACAGGTTATAATAATTAAAACAAAAATAAAAATAAAAATAAAAGTATAATAATTGTACTCATTTGAAATTGATCAATTTCATGGTTCATATTAAATATTATAAATGTAAATAAATATATATATATATATATATATCTAAATACATGATTAGAAGTGTTTATGGGTCGAGTTAGGTCGGATTATCTACCAACTAGCACTTAACCCCAACCCTATCGAGTGCTATTTTAGATCCATTGAACCCTCGAATTTTCAACAATTTAAATCAATTGAAGCCACATCCTCCTTCTCGTTAACGGTGATGTGTAACTGAAATCTTGATATTTTTATTGGATTTGGTAGAAATGTCATTTGATCAACGAGGATCTCACCAGTTATGGTGAAAATCTTGTCAACTCAGGTGAAATCTTCATCAGATCTGATAAAATCTTAAGAGTGAAGAGCGGCAATAATAGTTCATCAAAAAAAAAAAAAAAAAAGTTCATCAAAAAAAGAGCGGCAATAATGAGGCTAATAGCGACGTTCTACAACAATGAGCGCTAGATCGATAAGAGTTGATGTTTTGAAAGTTAAGAACCACCACTCGAACCAATAGTATTGCTTTCCTTGATATGCAACCACCGTGGATCAACAAAATAGTCAAATCGAGTGGGTTTTGGTTTGATGACTCCAAATCAGATGATTTGATTTAATCCGAAATTAGATTGGCCAGCATTAATGCCTTAGACATGATTCAGCAACAAAAAAAAAAAAAAAACCCTTAGACATGACACTCTATATATTGTTTTATTTATATATATTTTAAAAAGGCTAAGGGGAAATATATATAGTTTCATTTGTAGTGGACATCTGATCCAAACAAAATTACATCAGACCTTTTTTCAGTACCTTCTGGGTGAAAATTACTTAATGCAAATCAATATGACAATTGATTGCGAGGCTTGAATAAAACGCACAGGTACAAATTTCAGCTGAGCTTTTTACTCATACACAGCCAACCATATCTACCTCATTTAAATACCCCACACGTGGCAGTCGACCACGCCATGATCATGACCTCCAAGCCGGTTTCCCGCTACAATTACATGAGCAAAATATCAATTCACTCATTCACCGCAAAAAATATCATTCTACTCATCTAGACACTTGTCACCCATCCAACGGTCGAATACCATAATAATCAAACCGCAACACCAACAAGCTCGAACTTTAACATGTTTTATTGTATTTATTTGGACCCATACGTACCAACCACGCCCCAATTAGCCAGCCTAGCTACAATATCTTCGAGTGCCATAAAACCCCGAAGTTTTTGGAGAACTTGAGCTAGCTAAGCTAGCTCTTATTTGTGGAATTCGTGTTTGATTGTTTTGATCAGTTTCTCTCAATGGTTTGCTTTTGTTTTTTGGTGGATCAAAAGAGGAAGACAAGGAGCACCAAGCCGGTGGCGGGGTCGTGCTCGCGGTGCGGCGGTGGAGCAAGCGTGGCTGACATGATGACGTCGACACGGTTCTGTTATGTTCCATTTTATTGGAAATCTTGGAAGGCTATTATATGTACTTTTTGTGGAGCTATTCTCAAGTCTTATAGATGAACCTAGATATCTATTTTGATTCCGATTTGTTGTTTTGTAATAAGTATTTGATGCTTGTCAAGCTCTCTCTTGGTAGCAACTGGCTAAAATCCCCTTCTTCCATCCTGGTTTATTCGTTTTCTTGGTTATGTATGATTCTTTGAAAAAGAAATACAAAAGGAGAAGAACAAAATAACGTCAAAGATAATAACTGAATTTCTTCTTTGTGTTAACTTTCTATATATATATGACTGACTTTGATTAATATTAAACGAGAGTGTGTGTGTGTGTTTGATGGAAAAAAAAAAAAAAAAAAGGAGAGAAACTGATTATACTCAAGTCATGTGATAGCTTAAGCCTTAAGTACTCACCGATTTCTTTTCGCCCATAAACTTTTGGAAATACAAATGAGGGTTACGTATTGTGTGAGATCTCATCTGGCTAGTATATGTGAAGGCTGGTTAATAACGAGATCAACTCGAGTTCATGTGCTTGAATTCTATAAATTTTGAAGGAAATAATATTTCTGGTCTTAATTTTTCTTTGGTGCGAAGGTTTATTGAACTTGAGCAGCATATTCCGATCCTTCACTGGATGATTTTTAAGTCAAAGTTTGCTATTATAATGTGGGACCTGGTATGGCCCCCGACTATTGCTGAATAAGCAGGAAAGAATTGTGAAGTTCTCATTCATACTTAAATTTAAGTTTAAACTTGATTATTAAACTAGCTAAACTCCAATATAATAATGTGCTCATAATAAGCTCGTGACTATTAAGCTCAATTAAAGTATATATAGTATAATATTATATATTTATATGTAATAATGTTTAAATATACATTCCTAAACTTTGAGATTTGATATTTTTAAGTTTTTAAATAAGTTAATAATACATCAGGTTATTATTTATAATTTATTAATAATATTTATAGTTTGTTTTGTAGTAAAATTATATATAAAATATAAAAATACAAAATTAGTAAATTTAATTTTTATAAGTTCATAAATGAAAATCATTCTATCTAATTAAATAAAATGATATAATTTTAAATATAATTTAGTTATTAATTTTTAGCACATATTTATGAAGGGTTAAAACATTTAGCTATAATGTTTATTATATATGGAAAAAGAAAAAGTTAATTAAGTAGTTTTTAAAGAAACTCGAGCTTGTTTAAAAAGAAAATGAAACAATTTTAAAAATTTAATTTAACTTGATAATGAAGTCAAACTTGACTCGTGCTTGAAATAAAATTAAATAAACAATCCTAATTCCATCATTCACTTACAACTTTATAATTAAACCTCACCTGCCATTAGGGGGTGTTAAATAGGTAAATTTGGGTTGGACATTAATGAGTTGAGTACATAAATTTCTATTAAATTAAGAATTCTAATCAAAGTAGGGATTAGGAAACATAACAAATATATTGATAAACAAATAATAAAGAAAATAAATCCAAAATTTAAATTTAAATAGGATCTTTATTTGAGAAGGTAAATAGGAATCCTAAAAGAACTAACAAGAAACCTAATAACAATAAAAGCAAGTAAGGAAAGTCATATGTTTATCTACTTGAGTCCCGTTGGACACCAATCTGCCAAGTTTGTTGTCGGCTTGTCGCTGAATTTTAGGAGAGGTTCCTCAAAAAAAAAAAAAAAAAAAAAAAAAAAAAGGAATTTTAGGAGAGTAGCAATAAATGTGCTGAAATAGTAACATCAGCACTAACAACATTTCCATTAAACGTGGGCTTAATTTGTTGACTGTTTTGCTCTCGTGTTTATTCGATTGTTTGGCTTTATTTGATTCTTTGAATAAAGAAATGCAAGGAGAAGAACAAAATAATGTCAAAGATAATGACTGGAGTTTCTCTCTGTGTTAACTTTCTGGTTAGGAATTATCAAAAAAATAAAAACTTTTTGGTTGGTCTTGTGTACCTGTGCATTCAACCCATTGAAACGTGGACATACAGTAAATATTTAATGAACCAAGGTCCAACTTTCTATGTTTGACTGACTTTGATTAATTATTAAACGAGAGTGAGTGTGTGTGTTTGATGGAAAATAAAAAAAGTGTAAATTCTTCTTGAAGATTTTGTTTATATCTGAATACTCAAGTCATAGCTTAAGCCTCATGTAATCAATTTCTTTTCAGGTTTTCGCTCATAATCTTTTCGAAATACATGTGAGGGTTACGTATTGTGAGATCTCATAGTGTGCGAAGGCTGGTTAATGATGAGATCAACTCGAGCTCATGCGCCTAAATTATATAAATTTTGGATGGAAGTATTATTTTTGGCCATGATTTTTCTCTGGAGCCAAGTTTATTGAACTTGAGTAGCATCTTCCAATCCTTCCATGATAGATTTTACAGTTAAAGTTTGAGATTCTCACACGAAATAGGCCTCTCCAATTTTTTTCAAAGGACACCAAAATGCTCTCTTCTCCCCAGTTAAGATCAAAATACGTACGGAGATGTGTGCAGAAAAATTCTGATTTCAAAATTAAACCAATTCTGATTTTTTTTTCTTCTCCTGTAATTGTCTTATTTCCTTAATTGATTAAGATTAATCACATTTGTAGTCTTTGAGTTGGAGTTTGGTTTAGCCCACTTGATTTAGAGTCTATTCGTATGCTTTAGATAAAGCTCATTAGCATGTAATGCCATCATAACCTATAAAACATTGATAATTCATAATTAGTCACGAAATAACATAAAATTAAGGCTAACCATGCAAATATGGGAGTACTTTAATTGATATATTTCATGCACAACATTTACCCAAGTTTGTATCACTTAGTTCAAGAAAAGAAAAATTGGTGGAACGGCTTCAACTTTCCACCCTTCAAATTTCACTACTTTTTTAACAATTGTTTTGGGGTTTTGTGTTCTTGTTCAAAATGAACCCTGATATGAATTTATGTATTTATTTTATTTTATTTTGTTTTTTAAATTGGGTTTGTGTTTTTGTTCAAAATAAATCCAGATTACGCACCATTTCAAAATTACGCACTGGATTTACACACACACACACACACAATATGTATTTATAACTTCATATTTCATTATATCTAACTAACCAACACAAAATTTAAAATATGATATAAAAATAAAATGATTCAAATGATGAATTTGGGACTTTTTACTCTCCCCCTTTTAGGGAATCGTAAAGCCTATTTCTTTAGTCTTTTTTCTTTTTAAGGACTTCTAAAACTAAAATCCATCAACTTTTAACAAAAAACCTGTTAAGAGATATTTTTTGTAAATTAAAAACTTGTAGGAATTTTACTTTAGGTGTAAAAAATGGGATGCTTTGCCCATGACGTAAATTTGTTACATGGGCCTCCAAAACCAAACATAACCCCTACCCTTTAAACTTATGTTTTGCCTTGTTATCTTTGCATGAGAATAAATTTGGTGATTAAATGGTTGTAGACACCTCATTTTGTATCCCTTATGACTTGGGCCCTTGTCTTCAATGATGGTAGTACTCTAGGGGCTAAGGTTGGTTTAGGGCCCAATCAGATGAAAATTGACTTGAGAAAATATTTATGAAAAATATAACTTATTTTCAGAAGGAATAAAACTGTTTTTGGAAAAGAAAGGCTATAGGAAACCCTAAGTATGCGCATGCATACACGCGTATGCGTACGCACACTCAAGCCATGCATACGCATGCTTACGGCATGTGCATGCATACACGGGCATGCATATTGAAACTATGAAAAGAAAGCTTTTTCTGCATTAAAATTAGTTTAGAACGAATCTCACATCGTCTGGAAGCTACTCCACACCCCCATTTTACCACTATAAAAAGCCATAAAAGGCACTTTTTCAAAACACACAGAAACAGAGGCAAAATACGAAAGATTCACTAGAAAATGGTGAATCAAAGAGGGAGTTTTTTACAAAACATCCTTAAGTCAAATTTTACTTGATTGGTGTGGGTCCAATCTGGGGGGGGGGGGGGAAGANCTAAGTATGCGCATGCATACACGCGTATGCGTACGCACACTCAAGCCATGCATACGCATGCTTACGGCATGTGCATGCATACACGGGCATGCATATTGAAACTATGAAAAGAAAGCTTTTTCTGCATTAAAATTAGTTTAGAACGAATCTCACATCGTCTGGAAGCTACTCCACACCCCCATTTTACCACTATAAAAAGCCATAAAAGGCACTTTTTCAAAACACACAGAAACAGAGGCAAAATACGAAAGATTCACTAGAAAATGGTGAATCAAAGAGGGAGTTTTTTACAAAACATCCTTAAGTCAAATTTTACTTGATTGGTGTGGGTCCAATCTGGGGGGGGGGGGGGGGGGGGGGAAGTACGCCTCGGCCGAGTGGGCCGGGGCGGAGAAAAGAACGGAGTCGACACCTAGATTAGGTATAAGAACCATATATATAGTGCCCTTACTTGGAAGACTAATCTTACTGCTAGAGTATGAGTTCAGAGTTTAAGTATAGGGATGGGTAAGTGTTAGGCACCCAACCCCACCCGACCCGCGGGTCTGATTTCACTCATTATGTCTTACGTCTTAGTCTCATTAAAAGCATGTTCAATATTGCATTATAAACTCACACACACACTACCTTACATCTAGGCATACAAAATGGCATTTTCATCCCAAAAATCGTGGCATACATCTATCATGCATATCATATCTCAAGCCTAGCATACATCTATCATACATATCATATTATCTCATCCAAGGTAGCAAACAAATCATGGTAGAAACATAGACATGGTGGATTTAAAAAACTCATCATGGGCATCTAGACATCAAGGGCATATCATTCCATCAAACATGTTCATACTCATCATCAAAGCATAAGGTAAATGCATGTTCATGTGAATGCATGACTTACATCACTTACCTTACTATATCACCGCACCTATGCATCAATGCATGGTCATTTCATGTGCATGTTCATGGCATATCAAAGAATTAATTGAAAAGAAACCTTAATCTAACATGTAAAGAACAATCAACAAGTAAACAAAGAAACAAAGATATATATATATATATATATATATATATGGGAACAAACCAGGATAGAGGCAAATTAAACAAATAAAATACAAAAACAGAAGCAAAAAGGTTTAGATTAGGGTTATTGGGCATAAGTATGCGTGAGCATACATAGGGCCTGCGTATGCAACCCAGTTGTATGCAAACGTATACTCCGAGTATGCGTGCGCATGCAGAAAGCATGCGTACGCATACTCATCCTAATCCTTAACCTAGAAACACAGGAACACAGAACAGGGAAAAAATAAAACTATTAAATCTATCAACCTAATATGCTTTAACACATAAAAAAAAAGAAAACCTAAACCTAAACCTAAATAAACATGTTATAATATAAAATAAACAAGAAAATAAAATAAAATAAAGATTAAACTAAAGATTAAAGCAAGAAAAAGAAGAAAAGGCAAGAAGGTTTATACCTTAAAACACAAAGCTCCTTGGCTTGATTTTGACTGTTCCCCTCAGTCAAATCTATTTACAATCAAATACAAAAGTGATTAGTAATCTTAAAACTCAAGATCAAGGCTAGAAAATGCCTCAATTAGAAAAATATTGACTTGAAAATGTTTTGTGAAAAACTCCATCTTTGATTCACTATTTTTAATGAATCTTGTGTTTTCCTTTATTAATTTCCGTGTGTTTTGAAAAGCTACCATGTATGGCTTTATATAGTGAGAAAATAGGTGTTTGGAATGGCTTCCAAATGATGTGGGATTAATTTCAAACCTCAGCTTTAATACATAAAAAATTGTCTTTCATAGTTTCTGGAACCCTAGCATGCGTATGCATGCCCGTGTAAGCGTACGCATGCATACACAGGCCTGAAGTATGCGTGAACATACGTGTGTATGCGTACGCATGCCCTAAGTTTTCCATGACCTTTATTTTCCAAAAATAGCTTTATTCAATTCATAAAAGAGTTATATTTTCCAAAAATACTTGCTTCAAGTCAATTTCAATCTGATCGAGCCTTAAACCAATCTTGAACTTTAGAATTTTAACATCATTGGGGAACGGGGGCTCGAGTCGTAAGGAGTACAACATGCAATGTCTATAATTAGGACCTATTTTGGTCTTTATCTTTGAGTTCTAAAGTTTGCTAACCTATTTTGATTTGGTTATTGAATAGATTAACTGAGGGGAACAGTCAAAATCAAGCCCTACTGAGTCTTTATGTTGAGGTAAATGTTCTAACTTTGGCTCTTCACTTTTCCTTTGTTCTACTATTTGTTTATATGTTTTATTGCTTTAATATGTTTGTTTAGTTTAGGTTGTACTTCGTGTTTATGTTAAAAGCATGCTAGGTTGTTAGATTTCATTTTTTTTATTTTTTGTTTTTTGTTTGAATTTTTGGGTTAGGGTTTTGGGTGTGTATGCGTGTGCATGCTTCATACGCATACAGATGGGATGCCATGCATACCCTATGTATGTGCACACAAAATTGTGTCTAGAAACCCTAATCCACTTCTATTTTGTCCCTAATCCACTTATATTTTGTTTTTCTCTGCTTTCTTTCACTCGTGTAGCCCTTGTTTGACCTTGTTTTTTCATATGTTTGAGTATTTATTCTTCTGCCTTGCCTTGTTTTGTTTAATTTTACCTTTTAATGTTGATTAGGGTTTTATTTGTTTGAATGTCATGAACATGTATATGAATCTGAACACGCATTGATGCATAGGAGCTGTTATGCAATGAGGTAAGTGAGGTGAGTTATGCATAGATCATATGAACATGCATTCTAGTGTTTGAACATGAAACTGCCTAATATGTTTGATTGAATACCATGAGCTTTGATGCTTGGATGTCTAGATACGTGAAAGCTCAAATTAGTGTGAAACACTAGAGCTTGTTTAGACTCCAAATTAAAAATTTTGGCTAGATTGCTTTTATCCTAATTTATCAAAGTGAGGAATAAGAGTAAATAAGCGCAATATGTCGATAACACTACTTTAAGCCATATCCAACCACAATGAACAATAAAATGAAAGCTTAAAGTGTAGGGAAGAGAGATGCAAACACAAGATAACACCAAGATGTGTTATCGAAGAGGAAACCAAATAACTCGACGAAAAACCTCTCCACAACCCTCCAAGTCAAAATTGATCCACTAGAGAATATAGTTGGAGTACATGAATAACAAAAGACCCTCCAAGGCTAGTCTACTCTATGTACTTAAGCCCTCTAAGCTCCTGCTACCAATGGACTTCTCAAAGTCTTGTCTTCTCTAACTTTTCGGATCCCGCAATTCAACATGATTGCATCCACCACTAAATGGCTCTTTCCAATGCTTCCCAATAGCCCCAAAACCTCACTTAACACTCAGATTGGGTGTGGTAACTGTTTGGGCTAAGAACCTTTCAAGGATGTAGTGATGGAGAGGTAGGAGTAGAGGAAAACCAAGAGGAAATGTCTAGATGATTGTGGGTATAACAATCTCTAACTCTCAAGTGTATTTGCTAGGGTTTTCTCTCTGAAAAGCACTTCTTACAATTTGTGGGTAATGAAGGTATGTATAGTGTGGGTAAAGAATTTGGTAAAACAGTTTAACTTTTTGCCAATAGAATGTTTTGCGAGTACCTTGCGAGATCGCCTTTCTCGCAAAGTACTCGCAAAATGATAGGCTGGTAATGGCTCTTCGACTTCTAGTCATGTGCTTTACACGTGGCCTTTTCGTGGGTTGCTTTCTCGCGAGCTAGTCATGAACTGCGCTGATCTTCTTTTGACGTTTGATTCTTCACCAATCTCTTACACTCACCCCTTACAAATAAACCCACATAAATACAGGGAAATGATTGAAGAAAATACAATCAAATTTGATACGGAATTAGAGCCAACAAAGGCTAGTTAGAAATCACAACTTTACAATACGCTTATTTTAATCTTCCCTGTGATGTTTCTGCCTTTAGACATGTATGCTAAATGACATGATAGATGAATGTTAAGTTTAGGGGTGATAGTCTAGGTCACCCAACAGCCACTGAGCACAAACAATACCTCCCTTCTGCAATGGGTACTTAGCATCAGACATCGAAAATGGGGCAAACATGAATGCGGGAGGATCCATAGGCACCTAAGGTATAAGACCCTCAGGCCAACTCCCTCAAGGAGCTGAGAGGTTTCAGAAGAGATGATGGCAGATGCCTCTAGATCTGGGTCGTAAACCAAAGGAACACCCGCCTAAGTCCCCAAACAATCTATAAGGAAACTTATGATTAGAAAGAAACCTTTGAAGCATGCAATGATAATTGGGAGAAGGAATTTTACTCATTGAGTCAGAGGTAAGGCCATTGGGATGAGCCCGAACTGAAAGGAAGACATTTAGGTTCACATCTACACCACGAGAGATAAGGCCATATGACAAGGCCCAATGCTGCAAGAAAAAGAGAATAAGATACAGTTGCAAGATGATAGTTTGCAAGAAAAAGGAACACAGATACATTTTGCAAGATGACAGTTTGTAAGGAAGTAAGATATAGTTTGTAAGAGCATGAAATGTAGTTGGTAAACCTAGATGACATCTCAGAGATATGAAATAGATACATTTTGCAAGAGTATGAAGTACAATTGGTAGAACTACATGGGAAAAGGAAAAGAGTCTAACCTTAAGGAGCTTCTAAGGCCCTGCTAGCTAGTGCAGAGTCCTTTGGCTCAATTCGTCCATGACCGAGTAGAAGTAGGCAAGACAAGCATGGCCCTAGTTCGCCTCTCGAGCTTGCTCAAAGTTGCGGAAGAGAGCTAGCCACCTTAAGGACATTGTTTGACCTCTATTGGCAAAGAGATATGCCTCTACTACATACAACAGAAGTGCCCTGGCCATCTAGGCATGATCATTTGGAGTTGCCTGAGAAAGAGGGTTGTAGTCCCTCTCCAGATCAAAGTATCGAATGCGCTCACTAGGGTAGGCACGCCCTAGAAAGTCTATGCCTAGCTGAATGCTAGACTCGCCCTCCAAGTTGATGGTGGGCCCATGGGATCTCAAATCGGTCATCCAGTGGAAATCGTGAAGAGTCACAGTGATCTCCCTCTTAACAATGTGGAAAGTGTGGGTAGTTTCCCACCACCTCTTAGCAAGGGCTTGAACGAGTATGCTGCTAGCTACACACTCAAGAAAAAGGCTTATAAGTGGCCTAAAGCTGGCTGCATTCACTAATGCCCTCATCTTGGTCGTCAGGGTCTGATACCATGTGAATATATGGCTAGCACTACCCCTACTTGAGTAAGGCTGTAAACCCTGTAGAAGAAAAAAACATGAGCATAAGAATCATTTTGGACAAAAAAAAAAAAAAAGTGGAAAAAATAAAACTAGGTGTAAAACTATGATTTTGAGTCTCAGTATGCGTGTGCGTACTTGGGTGTATGCGTATGCATGCCCCGTGTACGCGTGCGCATGTTGAGGAGTGTGTTCATGTGATTTTATGAACATCTATGCATACGCATACAGCTTGGCCATGCATGCATACATGGAGTCACCACTTAGATTAGGTCTAGGAACCATATTAGGCCTTTTGAGCCAATCACTTACATGCATGGGTTTGCATACTAGATTATGGGTTTAGAGTTTGGGTATGGCTTGGGAATGTGTTAAGCACCCAAGACTGCCTGACTTGTGGGTCAACCTCTATTATGTGTTGCTAGGCCATATTCAATTAAAATGTTTATTAAGAGAGTCCTAATCCTTAACCTAAACATACATCATACACTTAAGGAAATAACACACACAACATATTGAATATCACATCAAAATATAAACGGAAATAATAAAAAAACACAATCAAACATATACTAAAAAATAAAAGATAACAATTAAATCACACACATAAGAAAAGATTATAAAATAAACCAAACATGGCAAAAAGACTCAAACAAATATTGAAAATTAATAAACACAACATATTAACCTAATCAGAGTCAAACAGAATTAAAAAACATGTGAAAATGATTAAATAAATAAAAACAAGATGTTTGCCCTAATCTGGGTTTGGGGTGTGTACGCATACTCAACTATGCGTACTCATGGTTGGACTATGTGCATGCATACTCGATGATGCATACGTATCCTTTAGCATAGATCAGAAAAATTACATTTTTTTTTTATTGATTTAACCATTCAAAGATATTAAAACAAAAATTGAACAAGCATGTTAGAACCCTAAACACTAAACTTACATAAAGAAAATAAAACAAACATTAATATAAACAAATAAACATGAAACAAAACAAACAATTATACTAAACTAACATCAGGGGTGGTGCTACTCTTTGTTCAGGGGGTTCAAATGAACCCCCTGACTTCAAAAAAAGAAAAGAAAAAAAGAATTATACATATTTAATATTTTTTTTGTTAGTTTAATACATTAATTTTTTCTTAAAAATATTTTTGCACACCTTTAATTAAATCTTATTCACCCTTATTACAAGTATTTCTGACTCTAAAGTATTTATTATATGTGTATGAGTGTGTCTAATATTGATTGTGTGCATTACTTTTTTTTATATAATGTCATTGGTGTGAATAATGCCTTGTTCGTGGATGTTTGTGGGTACAATATAAATATAATATAACTTTATATAATTTAATAATTAGGAAATAGAGAGGATTTGTTACATGAGTGTGTATAATTATCATGTTATAATAAATTTTTGTCATAAAGTTAGAAAAATTCAAGAAAAAAAATTGCAAAGTTAGTGATTATTCAAGCATTTGATTGGTTAAGTAAACACGTACTAAATTATTTTATGTATGAACGAGTGTTGTTGTGTGTGTCAATAATTAATATAGAGCCAATGAGTTGAGTTTAGTCATTTAATTTAAAATATTTTTATAAAAACAATGACAAATATATAATATTAACTGCATAAAAATAAAGATTTAGAAAAACCTAACAAAATAAAATGGTCATAACTACCTATATTGGCAATAAATACTCAAAATGAACTATTGTGTAACAATTCAAAATTTAAAATCACTCATAAGGGTAGCTATGACCAAAAAATAACTGGGGTTTTAAAGAAGATGGAGGCCAAAAAATCACTCTCTCTAGCTAGGGTTTTGTTTGGAGACATAAGATGAGTATTTATAAGTTAAAATTAGGATTTTTGGGGCTTTTTAATGGTCTTTGGATGTTCCCAAGGGTCTAAGGGTTAGCTCACACCAAAGAATGATGTTTTAGGCCCTTAAAAATGAAGTTCCACTGCCCAGAAAATCGGCTTGAGTACGCATCTTTCGAGGGTGCGTATGCACCCTTGATTCGTGTGTGCACATGCCCTAATTATTGACAGTTTTGATGGTCTGACTTAAAATGGTTATAACTTACTCAATATAAATCCAAATTAGGTACAATATGTATTCAAATTGAAGCCCAGGATGTCTACTTTCCAATGAAATAAACCTCACTTAAAAATTCTTTGTGGATCTAAAGTTATGGTCAAAATAGTAAGCAAAGGTCATTTTTTAGAATAGTTTTCAGAATAGTAAGCAAAGGTAATTTTTAGAATAGTTTTCAGAACAATAAGCAAAAGTCATTTTTTAGAATGGTCAAAACAGAATAGTAACACAATTTAAGCACTTTTGAGTTGTGATTACTTCCAAATTATTGTGAACTCTTTAATTATCCTTAGTTGACATATGTCAAGCTCATCATTGGAACTGTGGACCAAAATTTATTAACAGGGTACAAAATGACGTGTTTACATGCATGGGTGCAACTAGAATGATTTCTTTGACATTCTCGGCCTACCATGGATCAAAACTCATCCTAAACATGTTTCTACCCCTCCTAGGACATTAGGTTTTCATTTAAACCCATCCCATAGCAAAACCCAAGCATTTACAAGTCTAAAAACGGATTAAAATAGAAGATCAGAGCAAAACTTGAAAAATGAGAAAAGTTTGAAAAACTTACCAATCTAGCCCGTGCATTGTCAGAGAGATGATCATTTGGTTTGTAGAGCAATAGAGGAGACTCGTTCAGCCTTGTGGCTCTAACCTAGCGGGTGAGGTTGAAAACTTCACTGGTGATCAAGCAAGAAGGTTTCTTGGTTTTGGGTGTGATAGGCAAAAAATGTATTGACTCCTTATGATGAATTAACAAATTAATTAGCCAAGTTAATTAATTAATTCAATTATCATGCAATACGCATGGTAGCATAAACAAATCACCAAATAACTAAATGCAGTGAAAATTAAATTGACACGGTGATTTGTTTACAAATAAGAAAAATCTACACAGTAAAAACCCCACTAAGTGATTTTAAGGTTACCACTCTAGAGAATTCACTATTATCATAACAAACGGTTACAAATAAAGAAATCCCAGTACCTTATACCAACCTACAGTTGAACCCTTACCCTAATACCCAATTGGACTTGTTCTGTAGTGACAATCTTTCCTTGTAATGCATGGCTCCCAGTACGTGACTAACCAATTCAATGCGCGAGTCCCAGTACGTGACTTACTCACCAACTTGAGAAAGATGTTGGCTGCAAAATTCTTCAATTCATCACATGAAGCTCCTTGGTTACAGAACCCTATGGTGTACAAACACAACAACTTCTTCTAGAGAAAGATGAACTAGGGCAAATTCTGTCTTCGGTCACAATTTGCATGAACATAACTTTGCTTCACACTTGTGCAACATTTGACGACCCTTAAAACAATCCTTATATATGTTTAGGGTTGTGAGAAAAGAAAGCCTAGACATGTATTCACGGATTGAAGTGAAATCAGCTCTGAAAAATTGATTTTCATAAATCTCGATAAATAGCTTATCTGTTGAGCATCGGGCTCCAGCAGTTTTTTAAACCTCGATAGATACTAGCTGTCGAGCTTTAAAATCCAGCACTTCTTTACTTGTTTCTTGGACAGACTTGCATGGCTTTAGCACTTAATCTTGAAACTTTGTTCCTTGAAGCATTAAACACATCCTGGATCTATCCAATTACAAGTAAAGTGTGTTTTGTCAAAGGATTAGCCAATTTAATATTGACATATGTTCCTAACATTAAATCACATATGTCCGAACAAGGTGCCATCCGAGGGAATGAGAGAGTTTGAGAGAAATATTTTTGATGGTGAATGGATGAAGAAATGAGGGGACGGCAAAGCTTTTGTAGGAAGAGAGAGGAAGTTGAAGAGTTAGAGAGAAAATGAAAAAATGAAGAGAATAACGAAAAAAAAAAAAAAACTGTCGGTAACCGTTAAGAAAATGAAGAGGCGGGAAAGACACCCGGTGGCTAAACTACATGTAGTTTAGGCCCCCCACTAAACTACATGTAGTTTAGTAAAAAAAAAAAAATTTTTTTTGGGCATCCCCAATAGACTCCAAGAAGGCAAGAAGTGAAAAAAAAAAAAAAATTCAAAATCATCCCTAGTGGGTCATAAAACATTAGAAGTTACCAAAACACTAAAATGATAGAAATACCCCTTAGTGAGTTGAAAGGCATGAGTTTGAATAACCAAAGAAACTCCCTCGTGAGTTAGACTCACCAAGAAAACTCTCTCGTGAGTCGAAACCACCAACACAATTCCCCAATGAGTCACAAAAAGAAGATTTTCTCTAGTGGATCATACATCATCAAGGACAAGAAGATTTTCTCTAGTGGATCATATATCATCAAGGACTTCCCTGAAAGTCAAATATTATCAAGAAAACGCCTATGCATGTTTGGAAAGCCCCTCGAGTAAGCTTTCCGCCCAAGATCACAATCACCACCGTATTTGCGTGCATATCCTTCGGAAATTGAATGTGCAGGCACAAACCCCCAAGATAAGTTAGAAAAGAAGAATACCAAATTTGAGTACATATCCTTCTTGGAATTGAACATGTACTTTAGAATTGAGGCACAAGCCACTTAGAATAGAAGGGTTTGAGACAGAGGCAAGAGCCATCTGGTACAAACTGCATGGGCAATGATGGCTCTTATTCATGCCAGATAGGTTAGTGTATGGTTTAAAAAATTATAATTACATATATATTGTGTTATTGTATGTTTTTCTTGAATAATTCTGAAAATAAAATTTTACTTGTAATAGGTTGAAAGAGACCCAACTCCTCTTCATAGTGCAGCGAAGTTGATAATCAATTCTCAAATGTAAAATGGCGATTTTCCTCAACAGGTGTCTTTGTTTAGCACAACTTCAACTAACAAAAAGAAGGAAAATGATACTAACTAGAAATAGGAAAATTGACATGAGCGCAGATATCATTCTTCCATTATGGAGCATAGTTTTTTCCTTGTCTAGTAAACTTTATAGTAGTTTGCAAGTTGCAACACTACTAATAGAACTATCACTTTCTATTTCAATAAAAAACAAAGGTAGAAAAGCAATGTAAAATAGCATGACATACTATATTTTGCTTAAACTTCTCTTCCAATACTTTCTAATTAACCATTAATTACTTTGTTGTGGCAGGAAAACACAGGAGTTTACTTGAAAAATTGCATGTTGCACTATTCAGCATATAGAAATGTTTTCCCATTGTGGGCTCTTGGAGAAAGCCGCAAACATGTTCCATTGCCATCCAAAACTATGCAACTCAGAGCAGCATAATGAGTTGTTAATTCTCTTACTATTATGTACCATTAATTTATGAGAAGTACTATGTCCATGTTATTTTCACAACAAATCATATGGGATAAGTTGTTATTGATTTTAATTTGAATCTAAAACTTAAATTACTTTTTTACCCACATATAATAATTAATAACAACTTGTCACTTAGAATTTGTTTTTAAAATGTTATGGACACAACATTTTTTTTTTTTTTTGTCTTTTCCATTGGTACTTTCTCTTTCTTTAGTAGCTATTGATGTCTACATAGAATTTTATAATTACCACCCAAATAAATAAGAGTTTTTTTTTTTTTTTGAAGAGGGTTTCAACTTATAGCGTCTGCTCTTAATGATAGCTCTTTATCATCAGATTAAGACACTAATCAATTTTTGGCCATATGCATTAACTCATCATGTAAAATATAATTCTTGCTTCTTCTATATATATATATATATGTATAATGGACATGAATTTCCTCCAAATATGTTTGAAGGAAATGCTACAAACAAGGACAACTGTCAATTAAATAGAAAGACACTTAAACTTGGAGGCATGTGCAACGCACATGACCCATTTTAAGTGAAGTGCTATTAACCTAATGTTAACGACATTAGCCAAACTGTCACACCTCTCACCCACAGCAACAGTCACACCTCTCACCCACCCACAGCCTCGCACCTCTCACTCATCTCCTCCACAGAGCTTCCTTTCTCTCAACCTTCGGCCACCTCTATTTTTCTTCAGCAACCTCAGATCGGCGAGGGCATCTACTCTCTCAATCTACAAATTTACTGAACCACCAACCAAAAAAAAAAAAAAAAACCCAGCAACTCCACCCACCCACTAACACACCTGACACCACCACCACCAGCAACCCACAAATCCACCATCAATACCACCAATAAACCCACAACCAAAAAATAAAATAAAAAGCAACCCACAGTCCCTACCATCGCTAGCAAATCCCAAACCCACGGCGAACAAACCCATGGCGGCAAAGCCAG
The DNA here is from genome assembly GCF_002906115.3 of Quercus suber. Taxonomy (NCBI): domain Eukaryota; kingdom Viridiplantae; phylum Streptophyta; class Magnoliopsida; order Fagales; family Fagaceae; genus Quercus; species Quercus suber. The sequence continues at coordinate 852,772 of NW_027069526.1, read as the reverse complement.
ACCCACAGCGAGCAAAACCTAGAAACGATCCGGCCAAACTCTAGCCACCACCGAACCACCCATCCACCTCAGAAACACCAGTCCACAACCTCACCGATCCATTGCCGAACCCACGCCACCACCACTGCAATACCCATAACTCACCAGCAACTCACAACCCATGAGACAACAACCCACAAATTGGAAACTGAAACCCACATCCCACAACCCATTGGTCAAACCACCATTGCACCACCTGAGAAAGAGAAGTGAGAAGGAAGACAGATAGAAGCACGGAACAAATAGAGAGAGATGGAAGAAATACAGGGAGAGAGTGATGAGAGAGAAAATGAGTGATGAGAGAAAGAATATATATTAAACAAAGGGAAAAGCAAGTTTCCATCCTGCTACAGTAAGTTCCATTCTTGGTCTGAGGTTGCTGAAGAAAAACAGAAGTGGCCAGAGGTTGAGAGAGAGGAAGCTCTGTGGAGGAGATGAGAGAGAGGCGTGAGGCTGTGGGTGGGTGAGAGGTGTGACTGTTTGGGTTAACAGCTCCTCACTTAACATGGGTCATGTGCGTTGCACATGCCTCCAAGTTTAAGTGTCTTCCTATTTAATTGACAACTGTCTTGTTTACTGCATTTCCTCCAAACATGTTTGGAGGAAATCTGTGTCCATATAAAATTCTTGATGATACATGTACGGTAGTTATACCCCATAATCTAAACCAATAATATTATTTATTTGTTGTGGAATAAAATTTAGGAGAAATAGTCTAAATGAGGTGACCATCGATTACTTGACGTGAGGTGTCAAACACCATCCCAATGCATGACTAGTTTTATTTTTCTTGTTTGAAACCAACTTTAGTCTAGCATAGGCTTGGCGATCCTAACTTCCATTTGAAGTAGGTTTGAATACTAGATCAATTAGAAATAGGTGATTAATCACATCAAAGCGAATTGTGCATACTAAATATCTCCTTGGTGGGATTGACATGAATGTTATTAAGATTGTCTTAATAAGATTGGATAGAAAGAAAAAAAAAAAAAGTTGTCAAGCTAGATGTGAATTCCCACAGACACAAACTAAAATTTATATCACATTCGGAATAAACCACTCAATTATTCTTACCACAATGACATTCACAAATTCTTAAGGTTGAATTTGTCCTGATCTTTATTTTTCGATAAATGAACTTTTCCATAATCAAAAGGAAACAATGAGAAAGAAAAGGTTATAGGTCTTTGAGCTCAGAACACAATACATTGCCATGACTGTCATAGATATTAAGCAAATTGAATATGCTTGTGATACTCTCCAAGTGCCCATATTGGAAAGATATCTTTGTACAATGAATAATTCAGCACACAATTCCTCATGAAAACTCCAGTAATTTCCTGTGAAAAATATATATTAACACCCACATAAAATAAATACTAAGAAATCATGTAGTTCAATAAAATAAAGGGTAAATGACAGTGTTTTCCTCTAGTTAAAAAATGTAACAATGTATTCCCTTATCTTTTTGTAATCAGCACTCTACCCTCCATTAATATTTTCCATAAAATTATTTGAAAATTCATTTAAAAAAAGAGTTTGGGGCCAACATTAATAATGACCTTACTAGTTTTCATCCAATAAGATGTAAGTCCGTCCATATTTTTCCAAAAATTTGAAGTTTCAGTTATTTTAACAAAAAGGGATAACTTGTTCATTAAAAAAAGATAAGGGAACGTTGTTACATTTTAAAGAAAAGGGAGACATTGTTGTTGTCATTTTTCCCCCCATAAAACATTGACACTAAGTTTTACCTGTTGCGGAAAGCCACCAATCTCATTTTGTGCATTTATTAATAACATTATGCCACGAAGCAAAGGTGTTGCATCCCTCTCAGCCTGTGTAAGTAAAAACAAGAAGAAAAAAAAGACACACTATCTAGTTATTAAGAAAAATAAGACGAACAAAAAAGGTTTTTTTATTTTAAGAAAAAGAAAAACAAGTAACACTGAACGTAGCTCTTCTATAATGTATAGTGCCTAATAAATTTATATTAAATTAGTAAAATTTTTAAAATGCCATTATTGAATAACATATATTCTATGTTTTTAACATTCATATCAGATTTTGTATTAATCAAAATTTATTTAGTTTTTGGTCTATAAACTATTGTTTTGTGTATAATTTTAAAGTTTTAAAATTTTAAAAATTAAACATTTTGTACATGGGATGGTTATTGTTAGGTTCTAAAAGTTTAGAATAATTGGCAAACCGTGAACACAAACTTGTCTAGATATAGATTTCTAAGTCTATAGGTTTGATTAGACAATAGTCAAGGTGTTACAAGTCAGAATACAAGAACATTCAAGCTATAGAAAGGAGAATTCAATTTCTGAAGTGTTTGACTGATCGGACTTTAGCCTTGACTGATTGAAAATCGCAAACAAGATTTTTTGCAGGATTCTATTTCAATTCAAACACAACAAAAACGTTTAGGGTTTCAAGTAAAACACTTCTAGGTATAAAAGGAAAACCCTAACTACATTTTAGTGGTTCTAGAAATTCTTGTGAGTTACTCATGAGATCTGAGATGTTTTGTATCTTTTAACTCAACAAGTATCTGTCGGATCAAGAGATCTACAATCAAAAACTGGTGGAACTAAGTTGTTGCAAAAAATCAACTACTGACAGTGATTTGAAACCTTTGAGTGGGATCTTAAAGTCACAAACATCAGTGTTTGTGTTCAACAAATTCATATAGAAGAGTCCGTGGAGTCGGATCTGCACGTGGTTGTATGAGTAAGTTTTACAAGAGTGTAGCATTAGATTTTAGGAAGAAAATTTATTGTAAACTTCCATTTTATCATAGTGAATTTGTTTTCCTTGAGGATAGATCGGGTTAAATCCTCTCCAGGTTTTTTACCTTGAAACGATTGGTTTCATTGGTTTTCCTGGGTAATCATATTACTGTCTTATTTACTTTTCCACACTAAGTAATATGATTGTTTGTGTTTAACCTAGATCTGAATAATTAACATAAGTAACTACTTGGCTAATGAATTAGGTTAAATTAATCTGAGTGTATAGAGGTCTAAATAAAACAAACTAACGAGTAACTAATCTGAGTAACTACTTGGCTAATTAAAGACATGAAGATTGATTCAAAAAACAAGTGAAGAAATTTTTTTTCATTAAGTCTCGACATTAGCTCAAGAGATGTTGCTATTGAGGAGGATTAATAGAGAAGCTTGACGCAAGCTTGATCTATCGAGATCTACGATTTCAGAATTTCTAGATTTGAAATTTGGCCCATGATGACTTGTTTGATTAAGGTTTCTTTTCTCACAACCCTAGTCATATATAAGGCTTATTTTAAAATTCATTGTGTACAAAAATAGAGACCTGGAACTCATATACTCTATGTGAAGCTATTGCATTTGTGCACCTTAGGGTTTTGTAACTAAGTACTTCTTAATCTTCATTGTTGATGAAATGAAGAGCTTTGTAGCCAACAACAATCATTTAAGTTACTGGAATTAGTCACGTATTGGGATATGTGAAAAGGAGTTAGTTATAGATTGGAGATTTGTGCAACAAAGAAAAGAAGGCTACTATAAGATCAAGCCTAATTGGGTATTAGAGCAAAGGTTCAACTGTAGGTTGTTATTTTTAGGATAGGCAAGGGTAGTGGTATGATTCCTCATAGTTGTAATTGCTTGATTATTGATTAGTAGATTCTTGGGAGTAGTGATCTTAAATTCATCTGGTGGGGGTTTTGCCTTGCGAGATGTTTTCCTCATTTGTTAACAAATCATTATGTTAATTTATTTTCCACTGCATATTAGTTATTTGGTGATTTGTTGGTGCCTCCACGATTTGCATGTAATTTGAGTTAATTAATAAACTTGGGTAAATGAATTAATTAACCGGGGTCAATCTATCTTAATCCAACAAGTGGTATCAGAGCGGGCACACGCTAATTTGATTTTAATCTTTGCCATGTGATTCATTGACTCATATTGTTATGGATTGCGAACAATCTTTGATTATACCTCCTCTTTTAAATGGTACTAACTATGCATACTGGAAAGTATGCATGTGAGCTTTTTTGCAGTCTTTAGATGAAAAGATTTGGCTAGCTGTCGAGGTTGGATGGACTAAACCTACTGATCTGCCCACGTCTTAGAATGATGAAAAGATCAAAGCTGCAAATTTTAACAGTCTAGCTTTGAATGCCTTGTTTAGTGTTGTGACTAATGAGGAGTTTAAGAAGATTTTATCCATTAAGAGTGCCAATGAAGCATGGACAATCCTTCAAAATAATTATGAAGGTACCAAGGCTGTAAAAGATTCGATGCTTGAAAGGCTTACCATGAGCTTTGAAGAAATAAGGTTGAATGATGATGATGCGTTTGATTTGTTATATGCCAAGCTCAAGGGCATAGTGAATTCTACCTTTAACTTAGGTGAACAGATTCCAGAGCTTAAAATTGTGAGGAAGATACTCAGATCCTTCTAGAACAATTCCGTGCTAAGATCACTGCCATAGAAAAATCAAAGGACATTGACACCATTCCTTTGGTAGAGTTGATTAGGAATTTGAAAACCTATGAAATAGGTTTAGTAAGGATCAGAAAGGAAAGCAAGAGCAAGAATATGGCTCTAAAAGCCAAGAATGATGAAAAAGATGAATTGTCTGAAGATGAGTACTCAGAGTTCAAATCTTACATTACCAGACAATTCAAGAAGTTCATCAAGAATGCAAATGTCAAGGTAAATGACAAGGATCACAAACAGTTTGGATTTTCTCAATTTAAGTCTCAAGATAATTTTGTGAACGAATCCACAGAAGTTGGACAAAGTAGCAACACTTTGGCTGGTCCAAAATGCTATAGGCGTCAAGGGTACAAACACATGAAATAAGAATGTCCTAGTTTTCTCAAGTCAATTGGAAAGAGCAAAGCCTTGCCACCTTGAGTGATATCGAACCAGAAGCAGATTCAGAGGATAGTGATTAAGAAGGAATAGTCAATGCCTTCACAGCTTCTATTGATTCAACCAAGGAGTCCAAAGCACTGGTTGATGAGGAAAAGGATCTGATGGAGTCCAAGTTTGAAGAGATGGATGAGAAAGATGATATCCATATTGCCTACTCAAAGCTGTATAAGAATTCTGAGAAGCATGAAAAGCTTTATAGGCTAGTCATAAGGAAGTTGAGTGAAGTTGGAACGAGAGGAACTTTCCATTAAATTTGATGAAGCAAATCAAACCATCGAAGCATTGTGGTTTGAAAACAACTTCCTAGCTGAGAATACCAAGAAATTGGATGTTGAGTTGTTTCAAGTGAGAGCTCAATTGGAAAGAACTTCAAGTGCTAAGCTAGATGAAATGCTAAATATCTAAAAGGTTGCATTCGATAAAACCGGTCTCAGGTATGATCACTCTCTCTTCTTGTAGTACTTCCTCTAGTGCTTTGAATAATGTGGTGTTTGTTTCTCCTGCTTCTAATGATAAACCTAAGATAACTGAGCACAAAATTGGAATTGTTAGTAAGGATAAGCATGATAAAGGTAAATCTATTCTAGGAGCACCCCCTATGGTTGCTAAAGAAAATAAGTAGAACAATCATCGCTTTACTAATAAGAAGTCTCAACCGAAGAAACCTCACTTCTCTCATCATTGTGGAGCTTCGAGACACACTCATCCAAATTGCTATAAATGGCTTGCCACACAACAAAGCAATAGTGTGTTATCTTTTGGAGGCCAAAATCAACTTCAAAACTCTTTGGCTCCTCTTAGGGAACTTTTGAAGGCCATGTTGTTCTTGACTAATTCCAATGGATTTAATCCTCCTCTTTATTCACCTATGTAAAATTGAATTTATTCAATCATATGTTGGCTTTATTCCGTGCCAAATTTGCTTGTCTTTTAGCAATTAAGTACCCTGTATTTAGGTGGGATTTGTATAAGGGTAGTGTGTGAGAGAGTGTGAAGAAAACTCAAGATGTGTACACTCAAGAAAAGCCTTACGACTAGATCTCGCGACTGGCAAGTCGCCAAAGTTGGCACACGTGTAAAGCATGCAGAGAAGCTGAAGGGTCATGACAGCTAGAGCACTACAGGAAAAAACTTACAGTCTAGCCTGGTAGTTAGCTCGTGACTCATTCTAGTCACGAGGTTGAGTTGTTAGAATGCCCTATTTGGTTGAAACATGACTTTTTGCATTCCTCATACACCCTGCTATAAATACCCTTATACTCATGAATGTAGAGAGCTCCCAGAGAGAATTTTGAGAGAGAAACCCTAGAGAAAAACAAGATTGACTCATCCATAATCTTCATCACTTGATTCTCCAAGTTCCTCTACTCTCACCCTAACCATTGACATATCCTTGAGAGTTACATTTGCCAAATCCTTATCTTACCATAGCCATATCAGTGAAAAGGTGTTTTGGTGCTTGGGAAGCAGTTTAGAGAGGGCCAATTCATTTGGTTAATGCAATGGGCTTATTACGGGGTTTAGTAAATTAGAGAAGACAAGGTTTAGCGTAACCCTGTTAGAGCAAGAAGTTTGGAGGGCTTAGGTGCACTGGGTAGATTAGGCTTGGAGGGTCTTTTGCTATTCATGTATTCCAACTTCATTCTCTAGTGAATTATTGACCGTTTCAAGGGCGGCAGAGAGGTTTTTCGTCGAGTACTTCGGTTTCCTCTTTGATAACACATCGCTGTGTTATCTTTGTGTTTGCATCTCTCTTTCCTTTCTCTTTACCTTTTAATTGCTGTTGTGTTCGTTATTAATTATGTTTTAGAGCATGTTACCAATTTGGATATAGCTTATATTTCATATTCCGCACATATACTGTTTGATTATAAGCTTATGTTGTATTTTGTATTTGGGGGTCTAAACGTTCATTAGTGTTTTACACACTAATTTGAACTTTCAACCTATACAAAGGTCTCAGAACAAGAAAACTTCATCTCCTTCCAAGTCTTCCGTTTGGAAAGAAAAAAAACTCTTTTAAGTGATTCCATCCCTGATCTTGCATCTCTTATTTGCTAGTTTTGAGTCAGCCTATTTTTTTATTGCTTTTTAATATGTTTGTTCGTTTTCTTTCTTTATTTCTTTCAATAAAGAAAGAAAAACGGAAAAATCTGAAAAATTTAAAAATAGTTTATGTTTGTGTATACTGGGACTTGTGTACCTTTGGATGGCCTTTGAAACAAGGTTTCTTAAACGTTGTATCTAATGTAGCTTAGATGAGCATCTTCGTGCACAACAAAGCAATGTAAGCTTTGTGGCTCGTTGTGTGATTTGGTTAATCTTTTATTATTCATATCTTTATCACTCTTTTTGATGGGAATGACTAAAAAAATCCTAAGAAAAAAGCATAAATTACCATCTCACCACTAAAACTCGTCAATCATAAAACATATGTGTGCAATTCATAAAAGCCGTGTTCAGTAAGGTATAACACTTGCACAGCAAGAAAAGGATGTTTGGCTTACATAAATGGGTAATCCTTCTCTCTTTCCTATATACCCATGCATGATATGCCGTTTAGTATGTTGTTGGATCTAGGAATGCTTTGCATCTAGAGTTTTTGATATGTTTGAGTGCTTAACATGCGCCTTTGATGTTTGGTACGGGTGTCGATCTTGTTTGCCTTCATCACATGTTTTTTTCCCCTCCTTGAGAAATCATGTTTCTGTTTGCTCGATAGTAGCTCAATACCTCTTGACACAAGCTTCTTCTATCAAAGTTTTTATGGGTTTTCACGATACCTTTCAATAGATATCCTGATCCATTGAGCCAAATTTCTGAACTCTCTATTTGCTTGATAGAAGCTCGACACTTACTCGATCCATCGAAGCAGTTTGGCTGTTGACACCTCTTTTTTGATACCTCTCAATCTATTGAGATTTTGTTCTTAACACATCCTTGATACCTCTCGATCTATTGAGATGCTTGATTCTATATATTCAAGGTTCGAACCGGTTCTTTTTCACTCAAACATTTCGATCCCTTTCTCTTCTCTCTCGATCCTAACCCTCTCCTTTCATCAAAATCCTACTTCCCCTCAAGGATTCAGCCTCTTCCAAGCTTAAATCCTTTGGTAAGTGGTCTTAATCTCCTATTTTCCTAATCTTTCATGCATTTAGACCTAGTTTTTTTTTTTTTGGGGAAATTTTGGGGTTTTTAAGTTTTTGTGGAATTTTTTGGTTTGGGTTTTGCTGTAATGGTTATCACATGCTCATGCATTTCATTTTCAAGCATTGTAATCAAGTTTCATGCATTCTAGGATTGTGTGACTAACTACATATTGTGAGTGTTGTGGTTTAAATTGGGTTTTTGCCCATGATGCATTTTTGTTTTGCACGTTTGCCCATGAATGCCCCTGAGAACCTGTTCTGCTATGTTTCTTCTTCTGTTATCTCCTTTAGTTTCTTTAACATGGCACCTCGGAAATCTGTTCCTTCGAAGAACTCGATATCTCATCGTGGTTCTTCATTTCTTCTTTTCCTTTTGTTCCTATTAGAGATAGGTTTCGTGATTTGAAATCCCAAAAGGATTTTGATAAGAACTTCTGTGATAGGGCGATTCACTTTAAACGCCCTGTCATTCTGTTTGATTTTCCAGACACACCTCTTCTCAGTGTGTTTAGCTCTTGGGGTTGGGAATCTCTAAGTGAGAAACCCTCGAGGTATCCCAATGTGTTTATACAAGAGTTCTACTCCAACATACATGCTATCGATACCTCTATTCCTCAGTTTACTACAGTATTCAGAGGAACACATATTGTAATTAATCTGGAGCTTATTTCTGAGGTACTACGTGTCCTTAGGGTAGCTCATCTAGACTATCCTAGTCATCTCGTCTCTGCTCTATCTCTAGAGATGAGTTGGCCTCACGATTTTGTGAGAAATCCATGGTGTGGGGTGATCTTCTTAAATTCATCACACACGACTTTGCTAAGGGTCCAAGGATCCTTAATATGGTGATGACCTTTGTTTTTACTCCACGGTCTCATTATAACACTACCACTGAACCTCGTGCTCATTTTCTTTTCTCTCTATTGGAGGGTCTCACTATAGACTTTCCCTTACATATGATAGTATCTATGCTAGATATCTATTAAGACACTACTACACGTGATAAGCTAATCTTTCCTTCAACTATCACACACATCCTCACACACATGCACGTTCCTATTCCTTCTACCCCTATCTTTCCTTTTATGGGTGCCATTAGTCAGGAATCTTTATGGAGGAGCGATGCACAGCTGGTCGCTAAGGCCAAGCATCTTCATGAGAAGTATACTCTTGCTCAGCAGGAGGGGGTTGATATTCGTACTGCTGAGGATGCTGCTTATGCCTCTCAACCTTCTTCCTCTTCTGCTCCATCTTCTCCTTCTTTTGGAGTAGAGGCATCTCTCACTACCATCATAAATCAACTTCAACACATGCGTGCTGATTTTGGTAGTCGTCTTGACCATCTTTCTGATGAGATGTGTCAGATGAACAATAGGATTAGCCACATCAATTGCCGTCAGTCACGCCTTGGTGGTTTTGCTCTTTCTCCCTCACTCGATCCTTCTGAGGAGTCTTTTGATGGTGGAGATGATGCTCCTAGCTCTACTAGTGATGATGAAATGATTGTTTCTCAATGATTCATCCTTTGTCACTTGTGACAAAAAGGGGAAGTAGTTTTGATTATGAGAATAATCATGTTGTTAGAGGGAGAGCTGGTCTAGTGATAGGGGGAGAGTGTGTTGAGATATATGAGGTTTTTGATGTATAGTTCTCATTACATGTACCTTGGTCTTGTGACCTTTTACATATATTGTACTTCTTCTTTCTATATATATGATGATGATGTATGTTCTTCCCCTTTATCTCACATATGTTGTTTCTTTTCTCTCTTTATACACATGTTTCTTAATTTATATAACTTGTCTCTATTTCACACTTGATGCCTTGATGGATCTTGTTTAAATGTTTCAGTTAAGATAGGTTGCAAGTCTTTTATGCCATGATCTTTCTTATTGCAAAGCTTTTCAAGAGTTCATTGTATTAGTTAGACTTATGTACTTTTTGTGTAATAGTTATGGAGACTGTTGTTTTATACTTCCCTTACAATTATGCTTATGGTTTTTCATGGATTGCCAAAGGGGGAGATTGTTAGGGTCATGTTTTCTATTTAATTGGCTAATCCTTTGACAAAACACACATTTACTTGTAATTGGATAGATCTAAATTGAGTTTAATGTATCAAGAAATATGTTGTTCAAACATATCAAGTGTTTTCATTAAAGACATGAAGATTGATCTAAGAAATAAGTGAAGAAAAGTTGGTTCATTAAGTCTCGACACTAGCTCGACAGATGCTACTATCGAGGATTGATGGAGAAGCTCGACATAAGCTCAATCTATCGAGATCTACAATTTTAAAATTTTTAGATCTGAAATTCGGCCCATGATGACTTGTTTGATTAGGGTTTCTTTTCTCACAACCCTAGTCATATATAAGGCTTATTATAAAAGTCATTGTGTATGAAAACAAAGACCTAGAACTCATATACTTTGTGTGAAGTTACTGCATTTGTGCACCTTAAGGTTTTGTAACCAAGTACATCCTGTTCTTCATTGTTGATGAAGTGAAAAACTTTTCAGCCAACAACAACCATTTAACTTGCTGGAGTTAGTCACGTACTGGGATCTGTGCAAAGGAGTTAGTTACAGATTTGTGCAACAAAGGAAAGAATGCTACTACAAGATCAAGTCCTATTGGGTATTGGAGTAAAGGTTCAACTGTAGGTTGGTATTTTGGGATAAACCAGTGTAGTAGTAAGATTCCTTATACTTGTAACCGCTTGATTATTGATTAGTAGATTCTTAAGAGTGGTGACTTTAAATTCACTCGGTGGGGTTTTTGCCTTGCGAGAAGTTTTCTCCATTTGTCAACAAATCACCGTATGTTTGTAGATATATATATATATATATATATATTTAAATGACTGGAATATATAAAGCATGATATATAATGTGATAGTGACTCTTAGCGAAGCAATAGCCAATAAGTTTGACTCACTTTATCAAATAAATAAGTTTTGACTCACCTGCCCAGCTTTCATAAGAGCCAACAATGCCCACGCCGTTTGTACCAAGTTTGAACGATTGTTTTCTATATTTGTATATACCTGTCTCATTGAACAATGTAACATTTGTAAGTAAAGAATTTTTATGAACCTCTTTCTTTATTATTATTATTTTTTCATTTTTTTAAGTGAAAGTGATATAGAATATAGAGTATTAAGGTTGGCGTAGTGACATGCCACACATATAAACGACTTACATGTGTGATATTTGGAGCAATGAAGAGTGATTGGCTACAATTCTCACGTATGTGTATAGGTTAAGATACTAAATGATTCACCATTGCATATCCTTGGTGTGTTAGTTATTTCATAAGTATAAGTGCTTGTAGGGTGTGGGGGGCAAAGGCCGGGGTTCAAGTCTCCAGAAAGAAGATTTACACACACACACATATATATATATATATACTTAGATTATGCTAGAGTAGAAATTCTATCTTGTATATATAAAAAAAAAAAAAAAATACTAAATGATATTTTCGTAGTTAAGAAAATTGTGCATATTTGAATTGAGGAAGTTTTTGAGTTATCCGAACTAATGTAAAAGAAATTTTTATCTTGTTTTGGCTTGATAAATAGCTTTCTCCCCAACCTCCATCAGGCAATTGCTTTGAGAGTAAAAAATCACAAGCCTTGCGAATTGAAGGGCAATTATTATAATTCTTCCCACACGTTACCAATCCTTCTACAGCAAACCATGTCCCATAAGTGAAGCAAATTCCCCAACATCCATACCTGTACACAGCTTTCTGGTTCTTTTACTTCCATTGATGGTATTGGATTTTGTTATAGTAAAAAAAAATGTTTTACCATATTTATAAAATATAAAAACAGTAATATCTTTTCAAGCCTAAAAAACATGATTCTTAACTTAGAGATAGGAATAGGATGCACAATATATACCATGATCCATCTGGATTTTGGGTTATTTGAATGTAATCCAATGCTTTTGTAATGCAAGTTTCTATATCCTTTGGGCGGTATTCAGTGTACAATTCCTTAAATAGTGCCAAAGCTTGGATTGCTGATGACGTGCATTCAACGTACCTAACAAAGATTGAACAATAAAAAACAGACTAACAAATGACGCTTCTTTCAGCAAATGAAAATTGAAAGCCAAAAAAATTTATAAACAAATGACAATTTATAGTAAAATGAATTGGGAAAGATCTAAAATGGTTTAGAAATCATACTCGCGCTCAATCAAAGCATCCTCCATGAGCTCTGTTGGATTAAACATCTGATAAACATTATTAATACTTTGTAAGTAAATTACACAAGTTAAAGCAATTATTTTATTTAATATTGAGGCCCATTGCATTCCTAAAATGTACAATTACATAAACAAAATTATGTAATTAAGATACATATACATATACAGAGAAAAAAAAAAATCTTAAATCTTGCAAGACCTGGAAACTTTCTTACAGACTTTATTTGCTTCCCTAATGGATCCACGTATTTTTCCTTGATGTAAGTTTTCTTACAAAAGAAAAATTTTCCTACACCAACTATAGTATCCCTCTTTCTCACATAAGAGTGGACTCTATATATTGGACCCTCCTTAATGTGAGAACTGAGAAGATGGTATAATAACTAAAGGGTATAACATAATTGTATTGAATTATATTGGATTTTTCAATTAAATTCAGATACTTATTTTGAATTCAATTCTTTTTGAAAACATAGCATAGTTTATGCTATATTAGTGTTAGGGTACTTTTTTTTTACACCTAATTTTATTTGAGAACCACCTATTTATTTTCAAATACCACTAATAAGTTAATGAGTTTTCCCAAATAATTTTTTTGCTCTATTATTATGTTAATCACAAATGTTTCATATCACATTATCTAAATTGAGTTATGATATAAACTATCATAAAAAGCCCAAAAACTCATATTTTATTCAATTTTATTATCATTATTTAGTTAAGCCCAAAACTAGCCCTATGAACCTAATACACACATTCTATTCTATTTAAAGCCCAAGAATACTTATGCTTGGAAATATTTGAAAAGTCAATAATTCAAGTTCATGGCAAAACAATTTTATCAATAGAATTTAAATCCATAATCAAAGCTCATGATTTAAACCCATGGCAATTTATTTATCCAAAGCCCAATTCACATTGGCAATATTTAAAACCTAATTTTCATTGGTAATATCAAAACCCAATTCTCATTGGCAATATCAAAGCCTAGTTCTTACTGACAATATTTAAAACTCAATTCTCATTGGCAATATCAAAGCCCAATTCTCATTGTTAATATCAAAAACCAACTTACGTTGGCACTATTAAAAGCCCAAGCTAACTACTCGGCATTATTTTATCAAAAGCCCAAGGTTATTAATACTTGGCAAAATACTATATCATAATTATTTCACTTAAAAGTCCAATAATGAACAATACTTTAGATTCTTAAACCTATTACTATAATATTACAAGCTCATGAAATTTATGAATTATCTACTCTCAAAACCCATGACAATTATCTTATAAAAGCCCATGGAAAGTTATAATTATTAGACCCATGACATTTATTTATTTCATATTATAAACTCATGTTCACTATCTATCTTACATCACAACATTCATAATATTTATTAAAAACTCATGGTAATTATTCATCCTACATGTTCATTATAATTATCTATAGAGAAACTCATGAGAATATCACATTATTCCATTATAGTGGTTGTTACCATATTTATTTAAAACCCATGGTAAATTTTATTATCAAGAAAATATTGGAGGTCATTATTTAAAAAGCCCCAAAGAGAATATCATTTACAAAGTAATCCATAGCAAAAATTATGAGAAACTATACAAGTTGTTATTTAAAGTTCATGGAAATTAATACCCAAAATCTATCACAAATATTTATTAAAGCTCATGGATTCATTTTATTTCTACTAACAACTAAAGCCCATGAGTAAAAAAAACCATGGCAAAGCATGTTTTTAATGCCCATTTTGTAGGCCCAAGAATCTCATGGAGTAGGGAACAAGCCCAAGCAAAGAAAGGGCCATGTGGCCCAACTAAAAGTACTAAGATGGAGCAAAGCCTTGCCCAAAAAGGTCCCCAGCAAATTAGAAATTCAAGCTGAAACAAGTCAGCCTAATGAAGTCCACCACCAGCAGAAGGTTCCTCCACACCTCTAGGAATGAACCAAGGGGCTGTCATGGCAGAATTATAACACATTTTCTATCGAGAACAGTAACTAATAACTATTCCTAGCAACTAGGAAGCTAATGGGCAAAGGGGCATCATCATCTCCCTCAAGGTCCTACCTCCAATAGAAGCTAGTGGGCAATAAATACCCTTCTTCTCCAAGTTTTGGTTACAACTCAAGGAAGCCATGACCAAGACTCATGAAATGCTTAACTAAATAGTTTATTTTATTACTAGAAATATATGTTACTAATTCATGAACTAGACCCATAAATTTATAAAGGGGAAAATTTGGGAACATGCGGTTTGAAGGGCATAAAGGGATCTCCAGTGAAACCCTCTAAAGTGGATTTAAACTTTGACACCTAGCTTGGGATGTTGAATCATACTTCCTAGGGTCCAAATCTCAGTTGCAACACTAGGATACTTCCTTAATGCTTGCCTTAATCCCATTGGTTGAACACAATCTCAGCAAGTTTTGCATTTAATGCAAGATTGTCCCAAATACTACCCATGTGTGACATTGCCCAAAGAAGCAAAATAGCCCCAAAGGCAAGTCTCCCATTTTCAGGCCAAATCGTTATTAATTCAGCTATCCTGGTTGTTGGGCTTTGTGGAGCCTTGTTGTATTTGATTCGGTTGACGATCTGACCCGACCTGAAATAATGTCGCGTGATTTTTAATGAGAGATTTTCTGAGGCTTAGTCCATAGAGTGGAGGCTAGGCCAAAAGGCCCAAGCTATAGTGTTTTGTAGCCCATTGTGAATCCTGTGCGCAGGATATAGAAACCGTTTTTTGGTGATTAGGGTTTCATCTGGTTGTTGTTTTTAAGAGAGAGAAAAACTGTACGGCCGTACTTTGTATTTTTCCCTGATAATAGTGAAATCCCTACAACTTCGTGGATATAGGCAAATTGTCGAACCACGTAAATATTGTCTTGTGCATGTGATTTTTTTTCTTTGGCGTGTGTTTTCTCTATTTTTGTTTCTCACAGGTTAGAAATTTTGGGTTAATTTCCCTACAACTGGTATCAGAGCCTGGGATTAGGTTTGAGTGGGAGCAATGGCAGAGGAAGCAAGAAAGGCGTCTGGAATAGAAAAGTTTGATGGCACAAACTTTGGACTTTGGAGGATGCAAATTGAGGATTATCTTTATGGGAAGAAGTTGCATCTACCGCTTCTAGGGGAAAAACCTGAGATTATAAAGGTTGAGGAATGAACTTTTCTTAACAGACAGGCATTGGGAATTATCAAGTTAACTTTATCTAGGTTTGTTGCACACAATGTTATAAAGGAGAAGACCACGGCATATCTGATGAAGGCTTTGTCTGGTATGTATGAAAAGCCATTAGCAAACAACAAGGTGCATTTGATGAAGAAACTGTTCAATTTGAAGATGGCAGAGAACGCATCAGTAGCACAACATCTGAATGAATTTAACACTATCACAAATCAATTGTCGTCTGTAGAAATTGATTTTGATGATGAGATCCGTGTACTGATCGTTTTGGCTTCTTTACCAAATAGTTGGGAGGAAATGAGGATGGTAGTAAGCAATTCTACAGGAAAAGAAATGCTGAAGTACAATGACATATGAGATTTAATTCTAGCTGAGGAGGTTTGCAAAAGAGATGTAGGTGAAACCTCAGGATCTGATTTTGCCTTAAACCTTGAGACAAGAGGTAGAGGTAATGATAGAAATTCTAATTGGAACAGAAGTAAATCTAAATTAGGCCAACAAGTACAATGCGAGAATTGTGAGAAAACAGGTCACTTTAGGAGGCAATGCAAAAGTCCTAAGAAGAAGAATGAAAATGATTCTGCTAATGCTGTAACGGAAAAGGCACATGATGCATTACTTCTTGCAGTAGACAGTTCACTTGATGATTAGGTTTTGGACTCAAGAGCTTCATTTCATACCACTCCACACCGAGAAATCATATAGAATTATGTTGTAGGTGATTTTGGTAAGGTGTATTTGGCTGATGGTTCAGCCTTGGATGTTGTGGGTATGAGAGACGTCTGGATATTGTTGCCCAGTGGGTTTGTTTGGTTACTGGAAAAGGTTCTACATATTCCTGACCTGAGGAGGAATATGATTTTTGTTGGACAACTTGATTATGAAGGGCATGCAATACTATTTGTTGGTGGTACTTGGAAGGCATTGTGTTGGCTCTTGGAAAGAAGACTAGTACTCTATATATGACCTCAAGTCCAAGGGACACAATTGCAGTTACTGAAGCAAGTATGGTTACAAGCCTATGGCACCGCAGACTTGGTCACATGAGTGAGAAAGTGATGAAGCTGTCAAAAGGGAAACTACCAGAATTGAAAGTTCAAGGTATCATTGAAAGATGAGCTTCTTGAAAACTAGCAAGACATTGAAGGTTGAAAATTGGAGTTAGTACACATTGATTTGTGGGGGCCTTCTCTGGTTGCTTCCTTTGGAGCTTCAAGGTATTACATCACTTTCTTTGATAACTCAAGCAGAAAGGTATGGGTTTATTTTCTGAAAAATAAATTTGATGTATTTAAAACTTTTAAGAAGTGGAATGCCATGGTTGAGACAGAAACATGTTTGAAAGTAAAATGTTTGAGGTCAGATAATAGAGGAGAGTACATAGATGGAGAGTTCAGTGAGTATTGAGATGCATAAGGAATTAGGATGGAGAAGACCATTCATGGGACACCACAACAGAATGGTATGATTGAGCGCATAAACAGAACTCTCAATGAGCATGCTAGTAGTATGAGGTTGCATGTTGGACTACCAAAAACTTTTTGGGCTGATGCTATTAGCACTGCAGTTTACCTGATAAACCAAAGACCATCAGTTCCCATGGAGTTCAGACTTCCTAAGGAGGTTTGGAGCAGTAAAGAGGTAAAGTTTTCACATTTAAAAGTTTTTAGTTGTGTTTTTAATGATCATATTGATTTTGATGCTCGTAGTAAACTTAATGCAAAGACTAAAATATGTTTTTTCATTGGCTATGGTGACGAGAAATTTGGCTATAGGTTTTGGGATGAACAAAATAGGAAAATCATCAGAAGTAGAAATGTGATATTTAATGAACAAGTTATGTACAAGGACAGGTCAACTATAGTGTCAGATGTTATAGAGATAGATCAAAAGAAATCTACGTTTGTCAACTAAGATGAATTGACTAAAAGCAAAACAGAAAAATCATCAGAAGTAGAAATGTGATATTTAATGAACAAGTTATGTGCAAGGACAGGCAACTGTAGTGTCAGATGTTATAGAGATAGATCAAAAGAAATCTAAACTTGTCAACTAAGATGAATTGACTGAAAGTACTGTCTAGAAAAGGGGTGAAGAAGATAAGGAGAGTGTAGATTCACAGGTAGATCAGAGTACACCTGTAACTGAATTAGATCTTTCAGGACCATTAGACCTCCACAGCATTATTCACCCATTCTAAATTATCTTATGTTGACTGATAGTGGTAAGCCAGAGTGTTATGAAGAAGCCTTGCAAGATGAGAATTCAAGCAAGTGGGAGTTAGCCATGAAGGATGAGATGGATTCCTTGTTGGGAAATTAGACATGGGAACTGACTGAATTGCCAGTAAGAAAGAAGGCTTTGCACAACAAGTGAGTATACAGAATAAATAATAAGTATGATGATAGCAAACGTTACAAGGCCAAATTAGTTGCTAAAGGGTTCCAGCAGAAGGAGGGCATTGACTACACAAAGATATTTTCACCAGTTGTGAAGATGTCAACAATCAGACTGGTACTGGGAATGGTGGCTGTAGAAAATTTACATCTTGAGCAATTAGATGTGAAGACGGCATTCCTTCATGGTGACTTGGAGGAAGACATTTACATGATCCAGCTAAAAAGGTTCATTGTTTAGGGACAAAAGAATCTAGTCTGCAAACTGAGAAAGAGCTTGTATGGCCTAAAGCAAACTCCAAGACAATGGTACAAGAAATTTGATAGTTTTATGCATAGAATTGGGCTCAAGAGATGTGAAGTTGATCACTATTGCTATGTTAAGTTCTTTGACAATTCTTATAACATTTTACTGTTATATGTGGACGATATGCTCATTGCAGGGTGTAGCATTGAGGAAATTAATGATCTAAGGAAGTAATTGCCAAAACAATTTACAATGAAAGATTTGGGAGCTGCAAAGAAAATCCTTGGTATGAGAATTATTAGAGACAAGACTAATGGTATATTGAAGCTTTCACAGTCAAAGTATATGAAGAAAGTTCTCAGCAAGTTTAACATGAATAAAGTTAAACTAGTGAGCACACCATTGGGTAGTCATTTCAAACTAAGTAAGGAACAATCACTGAAGACAGAAGAAGAAAGTAACCATATGAGTAAGGTGCCCTATGCCTCCGCAATTGTTAGCTTGATGTATGCTATGGTGTGTACAAGGCCAGACATTGCACATGCAGTGGGAGTTGTAAGCAGATTCATGAGTAGGCCAAGAAAGCAACATTAGGAGGCAGTGAAGTCGATTCTGAGATATCTGAGGGGTTCATTAGATACATGTCTTTACGTCATAGGTGCAAGTTTGAAACTACAGGGTTATGTAGATGCTGATTTTGCTAGTGATATTGATAGTAGAAAAAGTACTACTGGGTTTGTATTTACTCTGGGTGGTACAGCTATATTATGGGCTTTAAATCTACAAAAGATTGTTACTTTGTCTACTACAGAAGTTGAGTATGTTGCAGCAACTGAAGCTAGAAAGGAGATAATTTGGCTACATGGCTTCTTAGATGAATTGGGTAAGAAGCAGGAGATGGGCATTCTACACAATGACAGTCAGAGTGCAATTTTTCTTGCAAAAAATTTGGCTTTTCATTCAAAGTCGAAGC
The DNA here is from genome assembly GCF_002906115.3 of Quercus suber. Taxonomy (NCBI): domain Eukaryota; kingdom Viridiplantae; phylum Streptophyta; class Magnoliopsida; order Fagales; family Fagaceae; genus Quercus; species Quercus suber. The sequence continues at coordinate 833,611 of NW_027069526.1, read as the reverse complement.
ATATACAAATAAAATACCACTTTATCCGATATCTTATTGAAGATAAGCTGGTAATATTTGAGAAGATTTGTGGATCTAAGAACCTGACAGACATGTTGACTAAAGGTGTCACTATTGACAAGTTGAAGCTGTGTGCAGCTTTAATTGGTCTTCTAGCTTTAGGACAGGAGGATGAGTTGTAAGGATGAGGAATTGTTTTTTGGAAGATAGCGGCTGGTGCTGGTGATTGAACTAGTCTCCAAGTGGGAGCTTTGTTGGACTTTGCGGAGCCTAGTTGTGTTTGATCCGATTGATGACTCGACCCGACCCGAAATAATGTTGCGTGGTTTTTAATGGGAGATTTTTTGAGGCATAGTCCATAGAGCGGAGGCTTGGGTCGACAGGCCCAAGCTGTAGCGTTTTGTAGCCCATTGTGAATCCTCTGCGCAGGATATAGAAACCGTTTTTTGGTGATTAGGATTTCGTCTGGTTGTTGTTTTTTAGAGAGAAAAAAACTGTACGGCTGCACTTTGTATTTTTCTCCAATGATAGTGAAATCCCTGCAACTCCGTGGACATAGGCAAATTGCCGAACCATGTAAATATTGTCTTGTACGTGTGATTGTTTTTCTCTGGCGTATGTTTTCTCTATTTTTGTTTCTCACAGGTTGGGAATTTTGGGTTAATTTCCCTACACTACTCCCCTGAATCAGACCTACATTTTTTGGAATCTTGTTAATTAATACTTCTCTAAACTCCATTATAAAAGCATAAGCACCTCAGCCTACAAACACACAGCTACTCCCTCTGAAACTTTCTGATTTGTTTTCCATTTTGCTTGTAATTCAGCTCTACTCAATCCCACAACTCATTCCCCTTAACCCACACTCACCTAGCCTTAGACATTCCTTTCCTCTTTTGCATAATCATAGCCCATAAATGCCTCCCAATTAGTCACAAACAACCCACTACTCACTAAAGCCTTAACCTTAGTATTAATTCCATCTCACTCACTCAAAACAGCCCATATTACCTCATTCATGCCTTATGCACACATACTCACCAAAATCTTAGTTTAATACTTGCTGCACTGAGCTGGGATCTCTCTCTCCCTTCATACCATGCCAAATAACTCCTTTTTCATCACTATGTAGCCACTAATATTTACTTATTGTTTTACTATGGGAGGCTATAATCTATTTGAGACTTTTTGGAATTTTTTTCTTCATATTAATATAATGATGGTTGAGAGTACTGTGGACCTTATTGAACAAAATACACAAGAATTTCCTGAAGTTAATTCTTTATTAAATTTATTTAATAATTGAATATAAATTACCCTACTGTTGGAGGACTGGTTCGAACTATGATGCTGTAAAAGGACTAATAATATAACAAACTAACAATAGCAACGTGTTTATTGGACTTTATTGTTGGCTTTATTGTTGTCTTCTTGTCAGGGTGCAGCATCTATCTCTTGCTTGGGTGGACTTATACAACACCAAAAGCCTTTGGGCTTTATTTCAAGGCCCCATTGTCAAGTTTCGGCTTAGCTACCCCAATATTCTATTCTGGAACATCAAAATTTTTCCCTCAACAATTAGTCAATGGAATATGTGTTTGAATTTACTTGTGCTTTATTGCCTCTGATGCTTTCACATAATTTGTTCAAGAGGATAAATTCCCAAATCTAATGAAGTGTATTGGACAACAACTTTTATTATTGAATATATACAATCAAAGATAAAATATTAAGAATAAATATCATTTCAAGTATAGGGCAATTTATCGAAAATGAAAAATTGGGGATGAATGAAATTTGGAAAACAACATATTACAAGGTCAGCCAAAAGTCATATAGATTATAGATGAATGAAATGAGGAAAACAAATTACAACTAAAAGCCATACTTATATCAAATTGGAAATGCTAAAGATATTACAAGTTTTATTACATAAAAATTACAAATTGATTTGACAATTAATGTATATTTGAATTTTTTTGAGAGATTTTCAACCTATAACGTAGGCTCCTGATGATAGCTCTTTATCATCAAACAAAGATACTAATCAATTTTATTTAGATTTTCTTTATATGATTTGTGACACATTAGTTGATACATTTAATGTAATAAAATTTATAGTATCTCTAACATTACTCTTTAAAATAAAAAGTATTTTAATAAATTAGGAGTACCTCAAACCATCTAGGTGCTCTAACCGGCTCCCATGCTGAAAACCCCCCGTTATTACTCTGAGTATGTTTTAAATAAAAAATCATTAATCATACTCATCATTTATTGAAGTTAACACAAGGATGTGAGCATGTATAGAAACTATTTATGCGAGTGTATAGTGTTCACATATTAAAAAAAAAAGGGGGGGGGGGGGGGGTGCTTTTAGTAAGCTTCATTTCCATATCTAAAAGCTCTATTGCTAATTAAGATGGCGCTTTGTTCAGAAGATTAATCGAGTACTGCTCCAACGATTAGCTTGCCTTTGTCATCTCAGAAACAATAAGTTGTTTCTATTTAGGCTAGTATATTCCATCTATTTATAATTCTTTATCTTTTGCATTGTAGGGAAAATGAGTTCTCTTTGTCGTTTGATTTATATGCCAATGTCATATCTATATGGAAGGAGGTTTGTTGGTCAAATTTCAAGCCTGATTCAGTCCATAAGACAAGAAATTTATATTCAACCTTACCACAAAATTAATTGGCAAAAAACTCGAAATATGTGTGCCAACGTAGGCTTAACGATGGAATTTCAAACTCTAAAAAACTGATTCTCATGAAATGTATCCTAGTATTTATTAAATAATGTTAAATTTATTATGTTAGGAGGATCTCTACTATCCACACCCTTTAGTGCAAGACATGCTATGGGAATTTCTTTATAAGGTTGGGGAACCTCTTTTTTCAAGTTGGCCTTTCTCTATACTTAGAGAGAAAGCTTTAAAAGTCGTAATGGAGCATATTCATTATGAAGAAAAGAACAGTAGGTACCTGGGCATTGCAGCAGGGGAGAAGGTAATTTTAATTAAACTTGTGTGAATATCTATAACGTTGGGTAATTTAAAATGAGAACAATGATAACTTGTGCATATTACAGCTATTATGAGTTGAATTTGAAATCTAAATATTGTACATTGATTACTTAAACTACAGGTGTTGTGCTTGCTAACATGTTGGGTTGAGAATCCAAATTCAGAGGCTTATAGGTTTCATCTTGCTCGAGTGAAAGATTACTTGTGGATTGCTGAAGATGGCCTTAAAATTCAGGTGATAATCATGAAATTTAATGCCTTTTACTTTAAGTCTTCTATGTTAAATTGTACTACTAAAAGGTATTAAGCTTATTATGGATCTATATACTTCTAGAGCAAGAAAAACAATCCTAACCCTACTTCTTGTGCAAATGCTACAATCCTACTGTAGGGTTTGTTGGATTTTAGACCCTTGTAAACACAGTTTATATAACCTAATTTAAAGCCAAGTTGTTACTTAGTTCAATTAAACAAGTCTAGGTTAAACAATTATAAATCATATCATACATAGTGGAAAAGTAAGGAACACAACGATATGATAACCCATGAAAACCAATGAAATTGTCCAGTTTCAAGGTAAAAAACCCAAGGAGGATTTAATCTAAACAATCCATAACATAAAAATTCAATAATAGAATGGAAGTTTTTATAATAAACTTAACCATAAATCTACTACTACCTCATGTAGTACTTACTTAATTGACCATACGCAGTTCACGAACTCTTCTATTACGAATCTATTGCACACAAACACTCCAATTTATGACTATGAGAACTCCATTCAAAAGTTTAGATCAGCAACACAAACTCTTCAATTTGTGACTTTGAAATCCCCACTCAAAGATTTAGATCATCAACTATGATGTTTAGTGATGGCTACAACTTCTACAGCATCGAATCTTGAGTTTTTTCAAAGAATATTGCCAGCAGAAGATTTGAGAGAGATTTGGGTACAAAAACACTAGATCTACAATAGGAGGCACAAGATGCACTCTTCTCTCTCTTAAAACAAAAAAAACAAAAAAAAAACATGTCTTGTGCTTTTCTTAAAATACTAGGAGAATTATTTCTGAAACCCTAAACACTTGATGGGCTTAATGAGCTATTGGGCCGAAATTAAAATCAACAGAAACGGATTTCGATCGGTCAAAACTGGCATGTTTTGAATTCCTGAACTTGCAACTTCCTTGTTCTTGTATTTAGATTTGCAGCATCTTGAACATTGTCTAATATACTTCATAGACACTAAGATTTATACCTAGACAAGTTTGTGTTCACGGTTTGTCAATGATCAATATTTCAATATGTTAACTTTGTTAACTTAAATAAGTATGACTATAACGTGTAATATGATTTACTTATAGGGTACACCTTCTCAAACATGGATCACTAGCTTTGCTATTCAAGCATTCATTTCCTGTGGTTTTACCGAAGAATATCGGTACTCTCTCTTGAAAGCACATGATTTTATAAAAAATTCACAGGTATGTACAATCTTGTAAGATTATTTTCTTTATTCATTAACATCGTTTCCAAGTTTGATTACTTTACGTGATTTTTTAATAGGACTTCTTGTGAATCAATAAAATATTTTAGCTAGAAAAATAAATACTAATTTAAATATTAATTCTTGGTCATTTATATATACTATTATGCACTATAATTAAAATTATGATTTACCATTCTTCATTCTAAGTACCTCTCAAGTCCTCAATTCATACATTTATTTTGCTCACTCTCAAGGTCCAAAGAAACCCTTCAGGTGATTTCACCAAAATGTATCGTCATATCTCTAAAGGTGCATGGGTATTCTCAACTCCAGATAATGGGTGGCAAGTTTCAGATTGCACAGGGGAAGCACTAAAGGTAGAAAATTTTGAATATAAGTATTAATGAAAAATATATATAAAGTTCTTTAAATGTTATCTTTCCTGAAAGATAATTAAATTGGACCATGTGATTCAATGATCAATGCAATCAAATGATTAGATTAAATTGTAAAATCCAGTACAACACATAAGAAATTGTACCTTTAATTTTGCCCTAAGCATTAGTAGCTACTTAGGACATTTAGAGGTTCTACTCACAATGACAATCAGCTTTGACTGTTTTATTAATTAATTTCCTTCCAATTTTATAGGCTGCTCTAATGCTTTCAAAAATTCCATCGGAGATTGTTGGAAGAAAATTAGATAAAAGATGCTTGTATAATGCTGTTGATGCCATTCTCTCTTTCCAAGTAGCAGAANGCATGGGTATTCTCAACTCCAGATAATTGGTGGCAAGTTTCAGATTGCACAGGGGAAGCACTAAAGGTAGAAAATTTTGAATATAAGTATTAATGAAAAATATATATAAAGTTCTTTAAATGTTATCTTTCCTGAAAGATAATTAAATTGGACCATGTGATTCAATGATCAATGCAATCAAATGATTAGATTAAATTGTAAAATCCAGTACAACACATAAGAAATTGTACCTTTAATTTTGCCCTAAGCATTAGTAGCTACTTAGGACATTTAGAGGTTCTACTCACAATGACAATCAGCTTTGACTGTTTTATTAATTAATTTCCTTCCAATTTTATAGGCTGCTCTAATGCTTTCAAAAATTCCATCGGAGATTGTTGGAAGAAAATTAGATAAAAGATGCTTGTATAATGCTGTTGATGCCATTCTCTCTTTCCAAGTAAGCAGAACACTATACCAAAATAACTACAAACAACAAAAAAGATTGACAACCAATCCTAAGCAAGAAAAGACGGGGAAAAAGGTCTTCTTTATTAAGCGGAGATCATTTTTTATTTTATTTTATTTTATTTTTTAGAGTTTCAGCTTATGACATTTGCTTCTGATTATTTTACTCTGTATTATTAAATCAAAACACCAATCAGCTCTTGGTATAGGTGAGGATTCAACTCCAAATCTTTTCTTCAACCATCAAAGACCAAGATACTAAAGTTATGTTTGGTAACAATTCTTGTTTTCTATTTTCAAAAACTTTGTTTTGGGGAATATAAAGAAAAAACAATTTTCTTGTATTTTTGAAATCAAAAACATGTTTGGTAAGTTGAAATTAAAAAAAAAATAGTTTTTTGAATAAAAAAATAGAAAAAAAAATTTGTTGTTACTAGAATTTGAATTCTAATGCTAACTCATTAAATGAAATAGATTCATTAAATTAAATGCGTGTTTTCATGAAATTTTGAAGATTAGAAACTAAAAACAGCATTTTGCATGTTTTTAGTTTCCTTCACAAATTGAATTTTGAGAACAATTTTTGTTTTTTGTTTATTTTGGGTTGCCAAACAAATTTTTTAGTCTCAAAAATAGAAAATCGTTTTTGGAAACAAAAAATAAGGGGGAAAAAAATAGTTACCAAACATACCTTAATCCTTTCTTTTATTAACGGTAAATGTAGTAAAAATGATTTAATGTGCCTTCTTGATACCTGCATGGAAGGGAGAAAATGAAGGTATAAGCCAAAATTCTGGTGGCATTGGATTGCAACCGGACCACTCATATGCTCCAAGTACCTACAATATCAACAATTATATATTATCTCAATATGTCAACAATGAGGGTAAAACCTAGAATTAATCTGAATTTGTATTTGACGTGTATCCTGTCATAAGAAAGAAAGAAAAAAAAAGGAAAAAAGAATAAATTCTTTTATTTTTTATTTTTAATGTATTGTTTGTTCAATTTGACACCTTTATCAAGTTATTTTATTTTATCATACTAATTTCATTTTGACGACTTTTAGTTAAGTTAAATAGCGCTTTGGAATTTTCTCTTGAGATTCTTGAGGGTAACTCGAGTATTATCATTGCCTCCCTAAATGACAATACTTCTTCGTTGGCTTCTTTCAGTCATTTGGTTCAACCGTTCAAGATGTTAAAATTTTTACAGAATCTTTCCAGAGTATCTGTTTCTCTCATGTACGCCATGATGGTAATTTTGTAACTCACAACTTTAATATTCAAGCTTTACATGTCATAAGTTCACAGGTGTAGATGGAGGATGTTCCACTCTATCTTTTAGTTGTAATTCAAGCTGAGTTGGCTATTGTCTCTTAATAAAACTTATAGCTTTCCTCTTTTCTTTTTTCTTTTAAAAAAAAAAAAAAAAAAAAAACTATATATAGCGGATTATTTTTTATTAAGTCATCTTTAAGTTAGGGCATATCCATCCCTTTTTTTTTTGTGACGCAATGCTTGTCAATTCTACAGTATTNCTCTCAAAGCAAATTTTACTAGTCTTATTTATCTAAACTAAGATTATAAAAAAAAGAAAAACAAAAGCAATAGTTTAGAAAATTAATCTACCACGCATAAACTAATCCAATAATCGATCTTTTACATAAGCTGGCAATAATTTATAAGTGAGTTAAATTATTGGAGGATGTTAGGGTCATATTTTTAAATAGTTGGCATATCATTTGACAAAATGTATTTAATTTACTTGTATTTGGGTAGTTTTAAGTGGATTCTAGAATATCATGAAGTATATTTTATAAACAAGACAAGTGGTATTATAGGAGACATGAAGACTGTACAAAGAAACAAGTGTGAAAAGCTGAAAATTGTGAACTTCAAGACAAGCTTGATACAAGCTGCTATTGAGACTTAATGAACCTTGATACCTCTTGATATTACTCGATCTATTGAGCTTCATAAATCCAAAAATTTCAAATACGATTTTCGGCCCATGATGACTTGGCAATCTAGGATTTTGTTCTCTAAACTACTGGATGATATAAAATAATTATTTTATAGCCGTCATCACATATAGAATCTATACACTTATTGTGAAGATACTTGTGTTTTTATGTGTTTTAGGGTTTTGTAACTAAGGGCTTCATTCTCTTCAAGTGTATTGAAGAACTTTGTCCAACAACAACCTTCAAGTTACTGGGAGTTAGTCATGTTTTGGAGATTCATGCAGAGAAATTAGTTACATACTAGGATCCGTGCAAAGGGAAGAAGTCTCTACAAAGTCAAAACCAATTGAGAATTGGTGTAAGGATTCTATTGTAGGTAGGTACTTTGGGATAGACCGGATTTGGGGTAAGATTCCTTGTATTTGTAATCTCTTGATTTTGATTACTGATTCTTAGGAGTAGTAACTTATAAATCACCCAGTAAAGTTTTTGCCTTATGAGAGGTTTTTCCCGTTAGTCAACACATCACTGTGTCAATTTACTTTTCACTGCACTTAAGATTATTTATTGATTCATTTGTGCTTATTGCATGTAATTTGATTTAATTAATCAATTTGTGTAATTGAATTAATTAACTGGGGTTAATTTATAACCCAACAGATGAGAACTATCATTTAGAAAAAGAAATTTCCAGAAAATAGCCATAATAAATATTTTTCTTTGCGAATCATTCTCTCTTTGAAGTTCATTACAATAAGTAATTCTTAGATACTTTTGGAGTATAATAACGTAGTGTTCCTTCCTCTCGCATTCATTATGAGTCTTACTAATTAAATTTATTATAAAGTCAACCATGTATATAAGAGGAGAGAACACCATGTCACCATACTCCTAGAATACCTAATAATTTTTACATCAAGATATCCTCATTTTACAACATTGTCAAAAACTATATTAAAAAAGATAAATAAATAAATAGGTTGAAGCATTCATGCCGAAAGAATAAACTTTCCCCAAGATGGTATAAGAGTTGCACCGCCATGGTCAAGAATCCATTTTTGACCTCTGGCCACAGCCATTTCCTCAAGTTCTTCCCCAAGCAACCTTAAGGTAACATAGTTAAGAACCGAACCAAACATGGTGCTTTGTCCCTCTATGTGTAAACCCCATCCTCCATCGGTATTCTGCAATAGGTATTCCATTTTGTTTAAGAAGATTAATTTGTGTCAGTAAGCATAGATGATTTATTAACATGTATACATTGATATACTCTGCATGATAATGATTTATTCGACCAACAGCAAAAGCAACACTGTTACCCGTGGTTGAATCCATTCAACAATTTATGAGTTGGCCTGACAATTTAAGTAAACAACCTTTACAATGCCAATGACCTAATTTTTCACATCATCTACATTACCTGGTGATTGTATGTGTGGCGCTTAATTTCCTTTTGGTGTTCTGAAGATAAAACAGAATGAAGAGATCCAGTGATGTAAAGAACTATAACCTGCATCTCGAAATATTTTACAAACTTATTCTTTCTTCAAGTATTTGAGCATTGTTTTAGGCTTCCAAAAAGTTTTCAAAATGTACTAGAAAAAAGAGAATAGAGGTAACTAAATAAATAAGGGAGGAGGAGTGCAAAACTAACAAAGTGGGGCATTGTAAACATCATGCCACCGAGATCACCAGCCCAGTGGCCATCGTGGGTCTGAATGGAGGACAAGAAGCCAAGACCTCTCCTCAATGTGATAGTCACTGTCTCTTCTCTCTCATCTATCAAATCTTTCACCTTCACAGGTGTTGGAATTTGAATTCTGGGATTCTCCCTTCTTAACTGAAACCAATAAATTCATAATTGTGGAGTTGAAATATTGAATCAAATTTGAAACGAAAAAAATTCATAATTGCAGAGTTGAAATTGTTTGTCACAAAGCAATGGAATCCCATGAAGGTGAAAATCACATTCCGAAAATCTAGTTATGTAGAATAGAATTTGAGTGAGGTGCAAAGGCGGGTCTTGCACTCTTTATATAGGAATAGGATGCATCATATATACATCTTCTTGAAGAATTGCATTGCTTCTCCAACCAAACCTCCTCTATGGGAAGTTATCACACATTCCTTTAGGAATAAAAAGGTGGAGATCAAGTGTGTAGGGATGCACCATTGTTAAGGACAGTGACATCGACCTATTAAATATTAACATCTCCCAACTGCAAGACAGGCGACTCCAGCTATCAGATCACCTCCACTAGCTTCACCGCCGATTGGACTGGTGATCCAGCCATCAAATAGCGGGAGAGGCGACTATTTTTTGTTTTAAAAAAAATATATTATTTCAAGTTCTTAAAGATAAAACATTTTACAAATGATTTTTATAATCAGCCAAAAACATTTTTAAATTTATCCAGATTTTATAAAAAAATAAGCACGGTACAATGCTAAAAATATTTTCGGTAAAACATTTTACATCGAAATAACGGAGGGTAAAAACCCAATTCAAAGGCCTTCATAAAGATATGCTTTGTTACTTTTTCTTTTTCTTTCTTTTTTTGAGTGGAATATACATTATCGCTATTCGCTACCAGAGTTCAAGAAAGAGAGTTGAAGACAAATGAGGAGAAAAATATGAGATACAGTTTCTAAATTGCACCTCCATTTGCATGAGAAGATCTGCACTTTGTTTGGTCTTAAATCGGTTCCTTTGAAACTCTTCACGGAACCTTTCAACTTCAGCTTTCTCCTCAGATGTTCTTGCATTCGGATCAAACTCCCAATACTCTCTTCCCACATAATTGTTCACGCTCATTAAATTAGGGCCCCCACCTTCACAAATCCTTAATTTCCACATTTTCTTTTAGAAATAGAAAGATAACTAGCCCCTGTAACAACAATTATCCAAGAGTGTAAATTATGTAGTTGCAAAGATAGATAACCAATCATTAGAATTACCAATAAACACAATGTTGCAATTTTCTTAGCCTTTAACCTCTCGTGAAAAAAAAAAAAAAAAAAAAAAAAAAAAAAAAAAAACTTATGGTTTTCAAGTGTGTTTTTATTTGCAACAACCAACAAGTGGACACTACATTTTTCGCATCTAATGATATGGGTCATTGTGATTGTGTTTGGAAAATCAATATAAATGGAATAGAGATTACATTGAGTAAACAAAAACTCACTTTTTCTCTCACAGGTTACTTCTCTCTATGGCCGAATATGGCTCTCTTTTTTTCCAAAAAAAAAAAAAAAAACTGCACTGTCCTCTTTCTTACTCTCTGACTTTATATAGTATGATATAATTGTTACATACCTATATTGTATCAGATTGAATGTGCAATAGACCCAATGCGTCAGCTCAACTATAGATGCAACTGATGTAATTGTCTAAGACTCCCAAATAAAAGAAGACTACACTTGTTAAAAAAAAAAAATTATAAGTTATCACACCAATTAATAATTTGATGTATATCATATCAACCCATTTGTATTATAGTGATATTAATTTATTGTACCTAATTATGCTAATAAATGAAAAGACTCCAATTAATATACTTATATATTTAAAAATGTCAAATTTTTTTTCCAAATGCATATTTTGCTTATAAAATATTACTTAAAATACCTGTTTTGCAGAAAGAAAATTTTCAAAATTAAAATTAATAAAATCTTATTTAATATTTACTATGTTATAAGAAAGATCAAGTAAATTAGTCATATTATCAATTATAAAAGAAATGTTAAAGAAACTTAAATACAAAAACTTAATTAGTAATTTTGTATCCCAAAAAATAAAAAAAATAAATTTTAAATAAAACAATAAAAAGACTCCGTATTAAATTTTTGCCTAAAGGCTCCAAAGTTGCTGAGCCGGCCTGGACCCAACCCTTGCCTCTGTTTTAATTCTCGAGCTTTTTCTTGCTTCTCCCGCGCGTAGCACACTCAACTTCATTAATGTAGCCGATTTTGTATTTATTATTATGCACAAAAGTCGGCCGGAGAAGAAAAAAGGTTTATCTAATTAAGGAAGCCTTACCATTTAAGGGCTCGGTCAACCACCTCATTGAATGAGGCCTTTTAATAAAAGTGGGCGGCACTCAAATGATAAACATACATACACATATATATATACATATATATATATATATATATGAAATTCATATAATTCAATTTTTTCCGCAGGGTAGCTTGCATTTGGAGACCTTAAGTAAAAACTGATTATCTTGTTTTATATGTAAAATTAATATTAATTAATATGAGCCATGTAATTTTTTTTATAAAGTTTTAGACACAAAAAATTTGACAAAATTTTTTATACTTATTGCTGTGACATGATAAGTAATAGAGTGATGTTAGTAGTAGACTTAAATGAGTATTAGTAAAAGTTTGCTAATTCACATAGGATTGATTCTTTGAGCTAAAGCTAGGAAAAGTTTCTCTGACGGCTAGGGTTTAGGGTTTCCTACTCCTTTGCGTCTGTAGAATCCTGTCCCTAGCCTCGTCTAGGTTTTCGTTCCCTTCGGACTCTGGTGAGGCTGGTAGGACGGTGTGGTACTGTGTGAGTTAGTGGTTTCTCGTTTGGCTGTTGGTTGTGTTTTGGTGGAACATGGGACTATGGCTGGACTTGAGGAGATGTGGGCTAGGTTTTCTCTGTCAGAAGAGGAAGAGAGGGGTGCTGATGTTGATGGACAAGAGGTAACTATCCTCCATCGTTTGGCTGGTAAGTTCTTCACAAAACGTGTGCTGAATGTCGATGTTGTGGCTCGCACATTTAAACCTCTATGGAGACCTAGGGGGAATTAAAAATTTGAGATATGGGAGATAATATATTGCTGTTTGAGTTTGAGGACTGTCTTGATATGGAACGTGTTTTAGAACTGGAACCGTGGTAATACGATAAGCACCTGGTGGTATTTCAGAGAACTTTGGTTACTGAGGCGGCTCCATCACTCGACTATTCTAGTTCTTCTTTTTGGATTCAGCTTCACAACGTTCCTGCATATTTATTAACGACTGAAACTGGTGAATCCGTGGGCAAGACTTTAGGTAGGGTGCTTCAAGTTGCTGATCCAGAAGACGATGGGGCTGGGGGAGAATTTTTGCGGATCCGAATCAGCTTGGACATATCAAAACCATTACCCAGATGTTGCAAGCTACGGACGGAAGGGAAATTTGTGGGTTGGGTGGGATTGAAGTATGAGCGGTTACCAAACTTTTGCTATTGGTGTGGCCGTGTCAGTCATGGTGAGAGAGACTGTGAGATGTGGCTGCATAACAAGGGTAGGTTGCGCAAGGAAGATCAACAATACGGCGAATGGCTTCGTGCGGACTCAGTAAGGGCTATACGTAAAACAGTGGCAACTATTCCCAGGGCAGCACGCAGTAAAGTACCATGGCAGAAGCAATCAAATGTCAAAACCAAAGTTCAGCATGATATGGGTGAGAAGTCTAAGCAATCGGCCACTGCAAGTGATCATGACGAAGTATGGGAGAAGGAGGACAGAGGGGATGTTTCAGTAGTAAATGGTAGTACTTTAGGGATGGTGCATACATGTCAGCAAGAATGTGAGGGTAATGGGAGTGGTCATGTTGGGCTGGGAAAGGACCGGGTTAGACCAATGGAGGTGCAAGGCAGCCATGTTATTGTTTCGGCCAAAGTAGATTAGCCAACTACAGTGACAGATATTTCAACTGAGAAGTCAGGCCCAACTTTGTTGACTAGGGCATGGAAGAGATTAGCTAGAGAAGTGGGTAAGAGTCAGAAGGATAATGAGGAAGGCTGTATGCTCATGATAGTAACGAACACAATGGACAATGAGAAGCGCCGTATGAGTATTGACTTAGAGAATTTAGTGGAGAGTAAAAAACAATGTATGGATGTTTGTGAGGGGATGGATGACCAATCTCCTGAGGTGGTGGTTGCTTGGCAGCACCACCGAGCATTATGAATTGCCTAAGTTGGAACTATCGTGGGCTTGGGAACCCACAGATAGAAGATGAGCTGGTTGCCCTAGTGACAACAAAAGATCCCAAATTAGTTTTCTTAATGGAAACTAAGGCTGAAAAATTTATCTTGGATAGAACTGGTAGAAGGATACATTTTGCTAATCTTTTTTTTGTCCCACGTGTCAATTCAGGTGGGGGGCTTGCTTTGTTCTGGAAGCATGATGTGGATGTTAGTGTTCAGACTTCATCTGAGCGATACATTGATGTTGTTATTAATCAAGGAGCGGATGACGCCTGGAGGTTCACGGGTTTCTACGGAGATCCTGACACTGCCAGCCGGGAAAACTCCTGGGATTTACTTCGATCTTTAAGTCATCGATTTAGTTTGCCTTGGGTGTGCTTGGGCGATTTTAATGAGATTTTGTTTGCTAATGAGAAATTGGGGTGGTTGGATAGGCCGGAGAGGCAAATGCAGGGATTTCGAGATGCTTTGGATTATTGTGCTTTGAAGGATCTGGGCTTTATAGGATTCCCATATACTTGGTGTAACAGAAGGCCTGGTGACCAAAATACTTGGATCCGACTAGATAGGGGTGTGGCAACTGTAGATTGGGTTCTTCGGTTTTCAGTATTTCGTATTCACCACCTGGATGCTTTTCACTCTGACCATAAACCACTTCTGCTGTGCTCAGACTCGGAATTCAAGCGCTTTTACAGGAAAGGCCGTCCCTTCAGATTTGAAGCTATGTGGTTAAAAGATAGTACCTGTGAAGATGTAATAAAGCAATCTTGGGAGGGTGAGTCCTCTCCTAATATAGACAGGGGTTTTAACGGGAAGATCACGGCTTGCCAGTTGAATTTGAGAGCCTGGAATAGGAATTGTTTTGGGCATGTGCGCAATACTTTGGCAAAGAAACTCAAGGATTTAAAATGGGCTGAAGAGGAAGGTTGCCATGCTTCAAATCTGGGGAAGATTTATTAGTTAAGGGAGGAAATTCAGAAGCTCAAATATCGTGAAGAAAGTATGTGGAAGCAACGGTCTCGCAATGCTTGGCTGAAGGAGGGAGATAGTAACACTCGTTACTTCCATTGCCGAGTAAACCAAAGGAATCAAAGAAATTTTATATCAGGTTTGGAGGATAATGATGGAAGGTGGGTAGAAGAGGAAAGCCGATTGAGTGGGATTGTTGAGGACTATTTCAGGACTATTTTCTCTTCCTCAAACCCTTCGGGTTTTGACAGTATTTTGCAAGGCATTCATCCAGCTATTACTGAGGAAGCAGCTGAGTTGCTGGGGCATGACTTTCAAGCTGATGAGGTGGGGGTGGCGCTTAAACAAATGGCTCCTCTGACAGCTCCTGGACCTGATGGGATGTCACCTGTATTTTATAAGTCCTTCTAGCATATCGTTGGGGAGGATGTCACTGCAGTGGTGCTTAAAGCCCTCAACACAGGTGTGATTCCAGAATCCCTTAACTCTACTTTCATTGCTTTAATTCCTAAGATAAAGCATCCTAAGAAAGTTTCTGATTTTCGGCCTATTAGTCTGTGCAACGAGGTTTATATATTGATCTCAAAAGTTGTGGTTAACCGTTTGAAAAAATTTTTAGCTACAACTATCCCTGAATCCCAGAGTGCTTTTTTGTCTGGACGACTTATAACTGATAATGTGCTTGTGGCCTTTGAAACCCTTCATTATCTTAAAAGGAAAACCCAAGGAAAGGTGGGTCAGATGGCTCTTAAGCTTGACATGAGTAAAGCGTATGATAGGGTGGAATGGGAATTTTTGGAGAAAACCATGTGGCATTTAGGCCTTGGAGATAGAATTGTGAATCTTATCATGTCATGCATATCATCTGTTTCTTATTCTGTGCTCCTTAACGGTCAGCCTGTGGGTTTTATTAAACTGGAACGAGGACTTCGCCAGGGTGATCCCTTATTGCCCTATCTTTTTCTCATGTGTGCAATGGGCCTTCAGAGCTTATTACATTTAGCAGAGATGGAAGGGCATATTCAGGGTGTAGCTATCTGTCGGAACGGACCTAGGGTCTCTCATTTATTTTTTGCTGATGATAGTATTTTGTTTTGTCGTGTAAAAGAGGAGGAATGCCAGAAGATACTGGATGTTTTGGCTATTTATGAGAGAGGGTCAGGGCAGAAGATTAATCGAGACAAAACTAGTATTTTCTTTAGTTCCAATACCACTCCAGATATGAAGGATCGGATAAAGGCTATTTTGGGTGTTCCTGCCATTCGACAGTATGAAAAATATTTGGGTTTGCCAGCTCTTGTGGGTAGGGATAAGAAACAAAGCTTTATTTACATCAAGGAAATGGTGTGGAAGAAACTCCAAGGGTGGAAGGAAAAACTTTTGTCTCAGGCTGGTAGGGAAGTGCTCATCAAATCAGTCATTCAAGCGATTCCCACGTACACAATGAGCTGCTTTAAGCTCCCAAAAGGATTGATTAAGGAGTTGGAAACCATGATTAGTAAATTTTGGTGGGGTATAGTGGAGGGAATAGGAAGATTCATTGGGTTAAATGGGATAGATTTTGTGAGGCTAAGGAGGTAGGTGGTATGGGGTTCAAGGAAATTGAGAAATTTAATGATGCTTTACTGGCCAAACAGGTGTGGCGGATGATTAATAATCCAGACTCACTTTGCCATCGTGTGTTCAAGGCAAGATTTTTTCCGAATTGCTCTATTCTTGAAGCAAGGGAATCTACTATGGGATCCTATGCATGGAAGAGCATTTTGAATGCTAGGGATGCCATTCGAAGGGGATGGTATGGAGGGTGGGGATGGGGGAGAGGGTGAGGATTAAGGAGGATAGATGGTTGCCGGACAAATCAACTGGATTGATTACTTCCCCGCTAACCCAAATGGCAGCGGAGACAAAGGTTAGTTCTCTCATTGATCAGGTCCAAGTGAGGTGGAATGAGGAGGTGGTGCGAAATTTATTCCTTCCACATGAGGCTAAATCAATTCTATCCATACTGTTGAGTTTTCGGCGACCCCCCGATCGTATTGCTTGGAAGCACACCCCATCAGGTTTGTTCACAACTAGCAGCGCCTATAAATTAATTGTTTCCTGTGATTCCATGTCTAATGCAGGTAGCTCAAGTGCAGAACACCAAAAGAAATTCTAGAAAAGTCTTTGGCAACTCCGGGTGCCAAACAAAATCAAAAACTTTGTTTGGAGTGCATGTAATGAGGCTTTACCAAAACAGACGAATCTGCACCATCGACACGTCACGGACTCTGATACTTGTGATTTGTGTAGAGAGTTTCCTGAGGATACCGTTCATGCTCTATGGACATGCAAGGAAATAGCTAGTGTTTGGCTGTCCTTGGAATGGTTCCACCAATATGTCCCTGTTCAGCCTATGAATTACAGAGAGTTGTTGGCCAGGTTTTTGCCGAGTCAAGATGATTACAAAGCTGAGATTTTTGCTATTGCTGGGTGGTTCGTGTGGAATAGGCACAATGCCATTCACTTCAATAGAGCTGTCCGGCCTGTGGATAGTATTTGTAGAGAGGCCGGTAGCATTCTCCAAGAGTTCCTTCAAGCACGGGAGAGTGAGCAGAGTCCACCACGTCCTCAGGTGATACAACAATGGCGACCCCCTGCACCGAATATTTACAAGATCAATTTTGATGCTGCGGTTTTTCGAGCTTCGAACCTGGTGGGTTTGGGTGTGATTGTGCGTGACAGCAGGGGGGATTCGATTGGGGTGCTAACCATGCCTGTTCCTTTCAGGTAGTCTGTGGCGGAGTTGGAGGCTTTGACATGTCAGAGGGCAGTTTAGTTTGCTTTAGAGATTGGCTTGACTCAAGTGGTGGTCGAAGGGGACTCTGTTATTGTCATTGAGGCGCTTCAGAATGGCACGGGTCAGTTTGCCAGCTATGGGAACATTCTTGAAGACATTCAGTCCCAATTATCACATTTTC
The DNA here is from genome assembly GCF_002906115.3 of Quercus suber. NCBI lineage: Eukaryota > Viridiplantae > Streptophyta > Magnoliopsida > Fagales > Fagaceae > Quercus > Quercus suber. The sequence goes on along the minus strand of NW_027069526.1, from coordinate 816,023 downwards.
AATATGTTGATTTTTCATATTCTAGCCGTGTATGTAACTCTGTTGCTGATGCATTGGCTAAGAAAGCTAGTTCTAGTACGGGGCTTCAGGACTGGTTAGAAGACTTACCTGAAGACATTGCCCCCTTTGTGTTTAGAGATGTTCATTAATTTTGTTTTGAATAAAAGTGCCCAGGCTGCTTGGTCTGGTTTCTCCAAAAAAAAAAAAAAAAAAAAAAAAAAAAACTACTGTGAAATTTTTTTGTGTATTGCTTTTTCTTTTTTTTTTTTTTTTTTTTTTTTTTTTTTTTTTTTTTGAGTTGTGCTACATTTACAATATTTTTCACAATAAATCCTAGGTGTTAAGTTACTTCTTATTTTCTATTTAAACCATTCACTAAAATTATTTTTTTGCTATCAATAATAGCCTATAACAACATGTAGCATTTCTTTAATTTTTGTTTATTTTTCATTTGATAAAAAATTATTTTATTTATTGGTTAATATTTGAACTTAATTGATATTATTACAATGAAAGAAATAACTCAATTGGTTATAATTTGGGGGCCTTTTTTTTTACTTGGGGCCCTAAGCAACCACATCAATTGCTTATAGCATGGAGCCGACACAATTTCTTCATGCACCATTTGACAACTAAGAATGAAACTTGAACCCATAAATAAGTATGTACATGGACAAAGGGTGGCAAGTTGATAGCGATAGGAAAAAAATGATGTTAGTAGTGGGCTCTATTAGGTTTTAAATATTTAGGATCAAATGTTTATGAACTAAATTTGTTGTATGTTGGCAAACCAAGTACAAAAACTAGTCTAGTATAAGATTTTAGTTTCTTTGAAGAGTTTGACATTGCTCAAGTTGATACAAGTCAAGATTCAAGAAAATACAAGCTACAGAAAGAAGAATTCATAAACTGCTAGGCTCGACCGATTGAGTGTGTTCTTTGATTGATCAAGACACAAATTCTACAGATTTTAAATAAGACCCAAAAGCTAGCAAAACATTTAGAGTTTGAGTCCAACACTGCTAGGTATAAGAGAGAAACCCTAATCTACATTTTCTAAGTCTTTTGAGTTACTCCTGTGAGATCTGTGAGGCTCTGTAATCTTCTAACTCAAAAAGTATCTACTAGAGAGAAGATCCAATAACAAGTACCAGTGGAGATAAGTTATTGCAAATCAAGTCAACCAAAGTTGATGAGCTAAACCTTTGAGTAGGGTACTCAAAGTCACAAACAGGAGAATTTGTTTGCAATAGATTCATAATAGAAGAGTCCGTAGATTAGGAGTTGCGTGTGGTTACGTGAGTAAGTACTATATGAGGTTGCATAAGATTTAGGTTTAAGTCTTTTGTAAAACTTCCATTCTATTAGTGAATTGTTACATTGTAGATTTTTTAGGTTAAATCCTCCCTAGGATTTTTACCTTGAAACCGGTCAATTCATTGGTCTTCTTGGGTCATTATATCGTCGTGTTCTTTACCTTTCCACTATTTGTGATATGATTAATATTTGTTTAACCTAGATTTGTTTAATTGAACTAAGTAACAACAACTAAGTAACGACTTGGCTTAAATTAGGTTAAACAAATTGTGTTTACAGGGGTCTAAAATCTAACAGGCTCAAATAAAAACTAGTAAAAACTTATCATCTTAACTATTGTAAAAAATGACGTGAAATTTGTTATATTTATTGCATTACTCAAGAAAGAAAGAAAAAATAAATAAACATAATACAATCTAAAAATTAATAATCTATATGAACAAATGAACAAAATTTTAATTTTATAATGAAAAATAGGAGCTTGCTGGTGTGGTCACTATCTCAACTTACTTAAACTCTACTCATGAATAGTGTGAGACTACCCATGCTATAATAGAGCTTACCACTACTCAAATTCGCAACATGGTGGGCCATGAGGGTTTCCTACTACTACACCACATACCTTAGTGATGACCAAATAAATAAGTTGTAACAGTATTTCTACTATTGCATAATATTTGTTTAATTTTTTTGCTAAATAATATTTGTATAATTGTGATCACCTTTTCTAACAACCAAATCCTCAATTCCCATACAAAAATTTCTTAAGAATGAAAATCAATTCTCATTAACTACCAAATAATGATTTATAGTATAGTTTATATACAATCAGAGAGAGGGAGAGACTAACTTCTCTAACTAACTTGCTTAATAGCTAATAATGACTTGTAACTAACTAAAACAGAGAAGCACAACTAAGTACACTCATGCTTCTCACGTGCTCACATAACAAGGGTTGAACTACATGTAGCTTTGCTCAAGACTACTCAAACTACTCGCCGTTTAGCCTACATCCTTTTATGTAGCTTTTGCAACTTCCTTTTCTACAACTTCTGCAACTTCTGATTTGCATACTTCTCCCTTCAGTTTCTTTAACTTCTGATACCCCCTCTAGGATGGACATCATGAGAATGAATATTGAGAATGCCTATCCTAGTTAGAAGACTAGAGAATTGGTTCAACTTCAAAGCTTTTGTCAAGAGATCTGCCAACTGGGACTGTGTCCTAATGTCCATGAGCTTTATAACACTAGCTTGCACTTTATCTCTTAAAATGTGGCAATCTATCTCTGTGTGTTTTGTACACTCATGGAACACTAGATTAGTGCCTATATGAATTGCTGCTGACTATCACTAAACAGTAAGGCGGCTTGTTCATGCTTGACATTCAAATCCTTAAGCAAATACAAAATCCAAGTCACTTCACACATTGCAATTGCCATTGCTCTGTATTCTGCTTCTACTGTAGATCTTGAGATTGTATTTTGCTTCTTTGATTTCCAGGAAACTAAAGAATCACCAAGGAAAACACAATAACTTGTAATGGATCTCCTTGAGTCAATGCATGCTACCCAATTTGCATCAGCAAATGCTTTTATATGCAGAGCAAGGTGAGGCTCTCTAGGCTTAGACATAAACTGACTTAATCTGTGCATAGAGTGAGTAATGTCTGGCTTGAAAATAGTAAGGAATTGTGGGCGCAACGCATAGTTGGCGCACCTTTTATGGGAGGAATGCCTTGGCCAAATGGATTGGGGCAGAGAAAACACAAGGAGATACCACCTAGTTTTATGGTCTAGGAACCATGAATATAGCACCCTTATGTGGAAGGACTAGTCTTACTACTAAAATATGGGTTTGGAGTTTAGGTACAGTCTTGGGAAGGTGTTAGGTACCAAAAACCGCACGAGCCATGGGTTGGCTTCCACTTATTGTGTCCTACGTCTAAATCCTATTAAAGGCACATTCAAAATTGCATCTACACACACACACACACACACACTAGCATACATCTAAGCATACAACATGGCATTTCATCCCAAACTTAACATTCATCTATCATGGCATCTCATATCACATCATCCAAAGCAGCAAAACAAATCATGGCAAAAAGTTAGGCATGGCAATAAGGCAACAATCAACAAATATATCCCAAACTTCTAGACATGAAAAAAAAAAAAAAAAATCAAACAGACGTATTCATTCTAAAACTCCATGTTCATATCAATGCATAACCTACCTCACTGCATCTCAGCACCCATGGTATTAATGCATGATCATGTTATATGCATGTTAATGGTATCAAAGCAAGAAATAAAGAGGAAAACCTAATCTAGCATGTCAAAGGTAAACAAGTAATTAAACAGAGGAATAGAGACTCAAAAACATACAAGAAGGTTAAAACAAAGGCATATTATGTAATAGAAACAAAGAAACGGAAGCAGAAAAACTCAAATTAGGGTTTTTGGGCTTGAGTATGCGTGCACATAGGCCTACATATGCTAGCCAATTGTATGTGTACGCATACTTTGAGCCTAAGTATGCATGCAAAAGCATTCACATGTAGACACACCTTGAAGAACCCTAACCCAAAAAACAGAAACAAAAACTAAAGAACAACAAATCTAGCAACCTAGCATGTGTAAAAACAACGTAAACCTAAAATAAACAAACATACTAGCACATAAACAAAGAAAATAAACAAGATCAAAAGCAAGATTAAATTAAAAATTGAAAGAAAATGTTAGGACATATACCTCACCCAAAAAAAAAAGCTCTTCGGCTTGATTTTAACCATTCCCCTCTGTCAAATCTATTCACAACCAAACAAGAATGATTAGTAAACTTCAAAATTAAGGGTCAAGACCAGAAAAGGTCCTAATCAAAATAAAATTGACTTGAGGATATTTTGTGAAAAAATCCCTCTTTGATTCACTATTTCTAGTGAATCTTAGGTTTTTCCTTAGGATTTTCTATGTGTTTTGAAAAGGTGTCATGTATGGCTTTATATAGTGAGAAAATAAGGGTTTGGAATGGCTCCCAGATGATTTGGGATTCATTCCAAACCTCAACATTAATGTAGAAAACTTGCCTCTCACAGATTTCTGAAACTCTAGTTACATGCATAGGTCCGTTTTTGCATACGCATGCATCAGACCTACGTATGTAGGTTCTAGCCTACATATGTAGGCCAAGGGTTTCCTTGGCCTTTTACTTTCTAAAAATAGATTTATTTGCTCATAAAAAAGTAATATTTTTCATTTTAACACCTCCTAGGTCAATTTGTAATCTAATTGGGCCCTAAACCAACCTTGGGCTTTAGAATTTCAGCATCTTTGGGGAATAGGGGCCCGAGTCGTAAGGTTACAAAGTCTAGTGTCTACAAATGTCCCTCTTTTGATTCGTGAGCTTCACTAACGAAATCAAAAGAATAAGAGACAAAACATTTTGTTTCGACGTATGGCTCGGGCCCAACCTATGCACACGGCATACAACATGCATACATAGGGCAGGGTGCAACTCCACAGAGTTGCATGGGATTTGTATGTTTGAATTCCCATCTTTGTTACTCGAGAATCTTGCAACGACAAGTTCACTATCCCAGAAACCTAATTTGCCAATTGCAAGCAAAAGGCGAGTGACTCACTATCCTAGAGTCACTCAAAAAGAAAAGCAAACAAGGCCAATGCTTGCAACCATTAACCAAGCAAACAGGGTGCTCTTATGAGATTAAAAGTATATATATCTGTGGTGTCCATCTAGGGTTCTTGCCTCAAACTTCTCTAGATGGCTTGCGTCTCTAGGTAATACTTGTCTTCTCCATCTCTATCTCTACCTATTCTGGTGAAACTCTTGCCTTGAGGTGACCTTGGTCTCTATCTCTATTTCTACCTCTTCCACTGTGCCTGCATATTCAATTCCCTTGGGATATGTGCACAAGTTTTGTATGATGTGCCTACATGTTCAATTCCTAGAGGATATGTGTACAAATTCTGTATTTTGACTTTGCTTGACTAGTGTATGATCTACGTCTGCATATTCAATTCCCGTAAGATATGTGCACAAGTGGCCTTGGTGTTCTAACCCACGAGGGAGTCTTAGGTGAAGAATCCATTGGGGATGATGAAAGACTCCTTGAGGAGTATGATCTATTGAGAAGTTCTTGGTGACTCACGGGGGACCCTTCTTCGTATGTTGGTTACTGGGATGGTAAAATGCTGAGAAGTGTGTTGGTGATTGTAACCTACGAGGAAGTCTTTGGTATGTGTGGTCCGTTGGGGAAAATTCTTCTTTTTCTTCATGGCTCACTGGGGAACTTGTATTTATTCTACCCATGAGGGGGTCCTATTTATTCCACGAGGAAATTTCATCACAACTCACGGGGGGTTGCCTTTATGCCATGGACCTGCAGGAGAGTCCTTCCATGATACTGTAACCTTGGTAACCTCCAATCTGTTGAGGGATGCTTTGAATACTTTCCATTCATTGGGGATGCTTTTAAGGGTCTCTGTGTCCTTTACCCAACTGAAGGTATCTCCGTCACTTTAGTGCATTCTTGAATTTTTCCTTTCCATTTTCCACCTTTCGGGAACCCATTGGGGACATTTGAAGATTTTTTTTTTTTTTAATTTTTAATTTTAGGCGTCTAAACTACATGTAGTTTGACCACCAAGTGTGTTCCCACCTCTTTATTTTTCTCTAATGGTTACCAACCATTTCATTTTTCTTTTCATTCTCTTCAACTCCCTCATATTCTCTCTAACTCTCTAACTTCCATCTCTCCTCTCTACAAAACTTTGCCTCTCTCTCATTCTTCCTCACAATTTGATCCCTTTCTCTCAAATCTACTCTTTAGAAACTCTCTCCCTCTCCAAGCTTTTTCATCTTTTCCATGGCACCCAATCCCAAGAAAACTTCCTACGTGCTTTTTAGTGATGCTTTCAACCTCACGCATTGGAATGGAGCGATGAGGTTGAATGAGTCCCTTCCATTGACATACAAGACTCAAGATCATCTTTCGAAAGGTACAAGGACTGAACTAGTAAGTTTTTCAAACTTTTCTTACTTTCGAGTTTTCCTTTGATCTTCTATTTTAATCCGTTTTTGGACATGCAAATGTTTAGGTTTTGTTGTGAGAAGGATTTAGATGAAAACCTAATACCTTAAGAGGGTTAGGAACATGTTTAGGATGAGTTTTGATTGTAGCATACTCGAAAATATCGAAGAACGACTCATTGTCTATGTTGATAAGTAAGCGGACTTGAGTCTGCGTGCGCAACTTGTATTCATGCATGCGTGGCCAAGTTTTATGCGTACACGTATTTGTTCTTGAGTCCATGCGTACGCAGTTTCCAACCTCATACATGCGCCTAGTGCATGCATACACAGACACGGGGCTGCGTGCGCATTTTTCTAGTCAGGAACCCTATTTTCAACTTTGTTTCATCTATTTCTTACCCAAATGCAAATCTAACACCATTTCTTCATCCTTTTGTAGTCTTTGTCCCCATTTTTAGGCAAGGGAAGCACCAATCACGTGGCGGCATGGTATAAGGTCCTTACTGCAGAAACAAGGGCCTATATTCATATAGCGGGTTTTGAGCCAATTATTTGCTTGTTACCGAAGAGGTTTGCCAGTGCCATCCTAGTGCAGAATTTGATTGAGAGGTGGTGTGACACTACCCACACCTTCCACATTACTGATAGGGAGATGACTGTAACTCCCCATGACTTCCACCGCATGACCGGTCTCAGGTGTGATGGGGCTTTCATAAACTTGGAGGGTGAGTTGGGCACTCAGCTAGGCATAAACTTGCTCGGGAAGAGGTATACCTCCGAGATGATTCATTACTTTGACATCGAGATGGATTACAGGCCTTTCCCACAGGTGATAGCCAATGATTGCGCCAAGATGGCTAGGACCTTCTTGCTATACTTCCTAGGGGCATATCTCTTCACCAATGAAGGACAGACGGTGTCCTTGAGGTGGTTGGCCATTTTCCGTGACTTTAAGAGGGCTCGAGATGCCAAGTGGGGGTAAGCATGTCTTACCTATTTGTACTCCTCCCTAGACATGCTCAACCGGGGGACCTTGCACAAGCTAGTGGGGTCTTGGAAGCTCTTGGAGGTTAGTTTCTTTTCCCTTTCTTTTGTAGCTCTTGTACCTCTCATCCGTATGTCATTTAGGCTAAATTTTGCATTATGGTCTTGCTACTGCATTCCTGTTTCCATCTTGCAAAATATCATCTTGTAAACTGTTAATACTTGTTCATATCTATTTCTTGCAAACTGTCATCTTGTAAACATTCATCCTACAAACTAACATCTTGCACATTGTCATGTTGCAAACTATTATCTTGCAAACCGTTATTTTGTAAACTATATCCATTCTTTCTTTTCAGCGGTGGGCCGTTTAATACAGTCTCATTGCCCGTGGTGTGAATGTGGATCTGAAGAGCTTCTCCCCGGTTAAGGCTCATTTTGATGGGCTATCTTTTAATGAGGTGAGTCAGGAATTTCATGCCTCTCATTATTTCCCTTACATGTCTCTTAGGGTTTTTCATCTCTTAACCCTATGTGTTATTACAGGTCATTTGGAGTCCTTAGGTGGGTGCATGTCCTATTGCAGACCCAAACTTAGAGGTGGCTAACATTTTCATTTCTGGGATTACTTAGCCCTTCGAGGGGGCTGGCTTGAGGGTGCTCTATTAAGCAAAGAGGGTACGCTACCAGTTGGTGGGTGAGGATGCCCCACAAGTCTTGATGGACCCTCTAGTGTTTATGCATGCCTCGCTTTTCGTGACAGATGCGGAATACCAGTTGTGGAGGAGTGGCATCGTCTATACCCAGTAGGTTTCAGATGAGCTAGATATGAGGAGTTCAACGATACCTGTCTCATGCCTTCTCTTACTCCTACGGTATATGCTCTTTCTCTTCTCATTGATTTCCATTCTTTCTTTGCATTGCTTCACACAATGATGTTCACATGGGATACTTGTATTAGGCTGGTCCCACTACTAGTGCTCCCTTCAACCCTCCTCGCTTACCATGGTCGGTCTATGTCTATGGTCCTGATGGCTTTGCTTGTGAGCGTCTAGTGGGCTGCAACATAAATTTCATGGTCTACCCTTTCCTTGTAGGTACTCGAGCGGTGAGGTCTCCCTTATTCTTGTCTTATTCTCTTTCCATTATTACATCCTGACACTTGTTCTAACACTTTTCCTTCAAAATTTAGCCCACTGTTTAGAAGCATAAGGAGCTAGTTTGGCTTACGAGGAACCTCAAGCTGGAGATGACAGATTACTCACAATGGATTTATGGTCCTAGAGGGTTGGCATACCTAGGTGGTGATGATAATGATGATGGTGGTGGTGGTGGTGGTGGTGGTGGTGATGGTTGTAAGGTTGAATTTAATCAACCATGTGTTGGCTTTATTCCATGCCAAATTTATTTGTAATTTAGCATGTAGAAATCCTGTATTTAGGTGGGAATAATGTAAGGGTTGTGTGTGAGAGTGTGAAGATAACTTAAGTTGTGTGCATTCAAAGGAGTCTCGCGACTAGATCTCACAACTGACTCATGACTGGCAACTCACCAAAGTGCCACATGTGAAAAGCATGCAGGAAGCTGAAAGGTTACAATTGCTGGAGCATTACATAGAACTACATATCCATACACTGAGTCTCCTTCTATAGATGATGTGATGTCTTTACTTTGTGGAAGCTTAGTCTTGAGTTTACTGAGCTTAACAATCTTTTCTTTAGAATAGCATGTCACAACATTTTTCCTATCTCTCACATTCACACTATTCCTATAGAAAGATGTGTTTTTCCATATGCCTTCCTTATTGATGCTCCTATGTGATTTCCTTCCCTTTTTATTTAGACCATTGTTGGGGTCTTTAGGAGTACATCCAAGGCTCATAGGCTGTTCTTTCCAATGTTTATATATAGTGTCTTAGATAGAGATCCACTCAAAGGAAGGTTGCTGAACCTACTGGTACATCAAAGCGACCAAGAGTGAAAGCTTCTACTATTGCTCCTGCTTCTGGTGATCAGCTTGCTGCTGAGAAGGTTCATGTGGATCCTACTACTGTTGTGGATCCTACTGGTGATGATGATACTATTAATCCTACCGTTAGTCCTCCTCTCTCACTCTGTGCCATGATGGAGTCTTTTATGACAACTCAAGCAACTTATGGACAGCTTATTGATGACCTACTCACTAAGGTTGTTGCCTTAAGAGCTAATTTTGCTGAGTATAAGAGTGCATTTCCACGTCCTCCACCCTCTGATTCTTGATGGTAGCCTTTTGGCAATAAGTAACAAAAAGGGAGAGTAGGTTTAGATATTGGTTACTCTTGTACTTAGGGGGAGAGAGAGTTTTTTTATTTAGGGGGAGTAGTCCAGTTGATGATAATGATGTGATGTTTATCATTTTTTATGTTTATTGTTTATCATCTTTAATGTATATTTTCTTCTATTGTTCTTGTTTTATAAACATTTGATGGTTTATTATCGACTATGATGATTACGATGGTTTATTTGATGATTATTCATTTGATATATCTGTCTATCTTTTTTTTGTTTTGTGAATTCAAGTTCATTTTTTAAATTTTGGATTTATATAGTAATTTCCACACATGCATTTATGGTTTGTTTTAAGTGTTTCGGAAATTTACAGGTTAACTCTTTCTCAATTGCTATCTATTCTAGCAACTAATAGTTAGTAGATTGTGATAGAATTGTATTAGGGCAACACTTTGTAAATTGGGCTAGTTCTTGAGTTAAGCAATTCATATATATGTGTGTTTTGTCACAGATTGCCAAAAAGGGAGATTGTTAGATTTTAAAGATTTAGGATTAAATGTTTAGAGTCTTAATTTGTATATGTTGGCAAACCAAGAACAAAATCATGTCTAGGATAAGTGTTAGACATTGCTCAAAGTGTTTCAAGTCAAGACTTAAGAATATTCAAGAAGAATTGAAATTCTGTGAAGCTTGACCGATCGAAGAATAAGGCTCAACCGATCAAATATTGTAGAAAAGTAATTTTTGCAGAATTTTAAATCAGGCCCAAGCTCGTGAAAACGTTTAGGGTTTCAGTCCAACACTCCTAAGTATAAAAGGAAAATCCTAACTACATTTTGAAGACTCTTGGAAGACTTGTGAGTTACTCTGTGTGAGATTTGAGAAGTGTTGTACCTTTTAACTCTACAAGTATCTACCGGAATAAAATCTACAATCAAGTGTTGGTAGAATCTAGTTGCTACAAGATCAACAAGCTGTAATCTAAAACCTTTGAGTGGGATCTCAAAGTCACAAACATGAGAATTTATATTTTGCAAATCCAAAAGAGAAGGAGTTTGTAGATTCAGAGCTTGCACATGGTCGTGTTAGTAAGTTACTATTGGAGGTAGTAATAGATTTAGGGTTAAATCTTATTGTAAAAACTTTGATTCTCTATTAGTGGATTTGTTTACCTTGAGGATAGTTAAGTCAAATCATCTCTAGGTTTTTTACCATGAAACAGTTTATTTCATTAGTTTTCTTAGGTAATCATATCTATGTGTTATTTACTTTTCCGCTACTGTGCGTGATATGATCTTTCACTGTTTAACATAGATCTCATAATTAATTTAAGTAATCACTTGGCTAATTAATTAGGTTAAATAATTTGTTTTAAGGGGTCTAAACAAATAAACACTCACCAATTAAGGCCTCATGTACGAGCATGGCTCCAGGACTCTCAACGTGATGAAGAAATTGAGGATTTCAAAATGTCCTCTTCCAATGCAGGATCTTTTACAGAGGAAGAAGAAGAATCAGGAACCAAAGCCATTGTAGAAGCTTGAAAGCTTTCACAAAAACCCTAGAGAATTTGGTGAAAAATAGAATAAGATAGCTCTGATACCATATGAAATTTCTTAGAATGAAAATCAATTCTCATTAACTACCAAATTATGATTTACAGAATAATTTATATACAATCAGAGCTAGAGGGAGAGATTAACTGCTCTAACTAACTTGCTTAACAGCTAATAATGACTTGCAACTAATTAAAACAGAGAAGCACAACTAAGTACACTCACGCTTCTCACATGCTCACTTAACAAGGGCTGAACTAGATGTAGATTTGCTCTAGACTACATTTATCCTACATCCTTTTCTGCAACTTCTGCAACTTCTGATCTGCACACTTCCCTTCTGTTTCTTTAACTTCTGATATCCCACACTATTCCTAACAACCAAATCCTCAATCGCCACACTAACCTAACTGGCTTTGAAATTAAGGTATTAGGGGACAAATCTAACATACCTATAAATAACAAACATAGTGGCAACCTAGGAAGCAAGTTCCTGCAAATCCTCGTGCAACAACTTGGTGACATGACAGATGAACAGCTGGGCACAACGTGACACACAAGAACATATCAACCAGATTTCTGTTACTGACGATATAATAATACATTCACAATGCTTCTACCTTATTTTCAGTACAAATCTCAAGCAACGGTCTTTTATTGGTTATAATCTGCGTTTATTATTCTAGGAGCCAGTAATAATTTGTCATCTAAAATTTTTTGTAAAAATATTGTACACAGTAAACCCATAGAAAGTTAAAAGTAAATAAATGATAGCCAATTTCTATGGTTTGATATCTCATCTCATAGAAACAAGAAGTGTGTATTTGATATCTCATAAGCGAATCACGCAAAAAATCTATTTTGATCCACAATTTTTGGGACTATCTAATATCTCAATTCTCAAAGTCATAAAGTTGTGTCTGTAATTAGTTTATTTGATCCATACATTTTAGCAAAATTGAAACATTATAATAATGGAAAAAGTTTGTTTGTAAAAATACAGCATAACAAATAAAAAAGAAAAAAGAAAATCCATAATAAGATGTACATACAGGTATATTATGAATTTGAACGAAAGTTTCGAGACTAAAAGAACAGTTAAATATGTTAAGTAATTATTTTATTATATTTTAATTTAGTATCATACTTTTATTATCTTAATATAATTATATAAGATGTTATAAAAATTCATCAAATTAAGATTTATTTAATTTTTTTTATATATCTATCTTCAAATTTAGTTGTATTTTTAAAGAAAATATGTAACAAGTGAATGAAGAAAATTATTTTTAATATATTCTTCTATGCACTTAGCCAGTAAAAAGTTTATTGTCTCATGTTATTATAAATTCAATTTAAAAAAAAAAATCCACATAGATTATATATGACAATAAAATCTAGAAAAAAAAATTAGAAAATGAAAAAAAAAATTCATGATTATAATAAAAGCATCAAAATTTTCATGTTTAATATAACAAAAAAAAAATGAAACGATATTAATTTTAATAATTTAATTGTTATATATATTGGCATGTCTTAAAAAATTATACCCCCAATAAAAGTATTGAAGTTCAATTAAGTTGAACTTTTATTTGTACAAGTACAATATGAAAAATGTTTAATATATTTTACATATTTTTAATCTTAGAAAATGTGTATTTGTTCAAAGTATTTTTGTTTTGTACGATAAACGGGACTTTTTAAAAAAAAAAAAAAAGAAAAAAAAAACCTTATGTACGTGTATTGTTAACTATGGCTTGGTAGTTTTGTGTGAAAGAAAAAAATATATAATGTGAAGTATTATAAAATAAAGTATGAGATGTAAAGTGTATTGCTAAAATGGTAATGCAAAATAGATATATTAACTTTTTGGTAAGCTAGAATGTTTTTTTTTTTTTTTAAATTAACATATGGGAATACTCTTATAATAATTCTCTCCCAAATATTTTGGAATCTGTTTTTTGGACCTCTTTGAATTGGAAAAAGGTTTCTTTCCAAACCCTTCAAATTCTGTTTATATATTTTGAATGGATGTGAATTTTGAAAATCTAACTGTTGGATTGTATATTCTTATTATATCCACAATTCTTGTAGAATTTAAAGAAGATCAAATATTAATAGCATTTTCATCAATAACATGTTTAAATTTCAAGTTTTGTGGTAAAACAATTACGCATAAAAAATAAGTTTTTTGATTGAATAATAAATAACACTTGATTTAAACGAAGGTTGATATGCATATTAAAATATAAAAAATATGCAATTTAACAATTAGATTTTCAAATTTCATATTTAATAAAAAGATATAGGAGTTTAAAAAATTTCTCTTCAAACTAGTTTGGAAAGAAACCTTATTGTTCCTTTGAATTAGATCTTAAATTATTTATTTTTGACTGTCCAAATTATGGCTGCTATCAAACAAGCTGAGGTTATTGACCTTGAATTGCCTAAAATACTCTTAGGGGGCATTTGATTCGCCGTGATGTTACATTACACTATAATATTACGTTATTGTAATCTTATATTAATATAATCTCAATATAAGAATATAACATTAAATTGTTAAGGATGGTGATAAGATTAAGATAATGTGATATATTTTGTAATTTTAAATTATGGTAATGTTAGAAAAAATAAAATAAACCAAAAAACTAAATGTCACATCATCGTAATGTACCCCCCTCTTAGATGCACGAAGCTGGTTTTTCACGGTATGTATACACCATTTTTTTTCTCACGCTTCTAATTAAAATAAATGAGGTTAAGACAATAAAAATTATAGGTCGTTAGCTTTCTGTTTCTGTTAATGATTTTCAAGTCACATTTTGGCAATTTAACACAATGACATTCACAATTTCTTAGGATTGAACTTTTCTCTAATGAAAAGGAAACAATGAGAAAGAAAAGATTATAGTTCTTTTGAGCTCAAAACACAATACATTGCCATGATTGTCATAGATGTTAAGTCAATTGAATATGCTTGCAAATATTCTCCAAGTGCCCATAAGTAGAAAAAACTTTCCTTTAATAGTTTCTAGAATTTTCTAGAATCCTAGCTGTGTATGTATGCCTGTGTATACGTATGAATGCCATAAGCGTGCTTATGCATGGCTTGAGTGTGTGTACGCATGCGCGTGTATGCGTGCGCACACTTAGGGTTTCCCACTGCTGATAATAGCTTAATTTTGCATATTTATATCAATATTAGAAAGCATTATCATACTTATTTTGAGTTAATTCATGCATTTTATAGTTGGTTTTGGAATAATGTTGAATAATCAATTTTGTGCTTAATTGAATTTTAATGCGTGAATTTGTCTTTTGTAGGATAATGAAATTAAATAAGTGGATTTGTGCAAAGATGAAAGCTAATGGACTTTACTTTTACAAGGGCGATGATGAAGTCAAAGAAGGCCAACCCAATTAAATTCGAGTCTAGTTGGAGCAAGGAATCAAAGGAAATTTACACCAAATCCAAGTCCAATTTGGATTAGGATTCCAGCCTGCACACCAGTTAATATTTGGAGCATAACTTTCGACTAAGATGTCCAATTGAGATGATTCAAGTTGGGTGGGAAAGTTAACTTGAAAGGCTACAACTTCGTAGTTTTACCAAATCATAATTCTGAAGTTAAATGAGTTGAAAACGTCAGTTAAATAAAGCCTAAAAACCTGGGATTTTCTCCAAACGAGAATTCAACTTGTAATAGGATTCCTTTACCTATTGAAAGGCTCTTTAGGGCAAAATTCAGGAGGGGGGGGGGGTCTACCATAGAATATAATTTAGGTTTTCTTAAGGTTTCTTTACAATTTTTAGATTTTTATTTGTGTTATGGCTTGCTAGAAGCCTTGCTAGGGCAAGGGGTGAAACCCAACCGTTTATTGGTATATTCTTAACAATTATTTTATGATTTTAATGCTTATGTTATTATGCTTTTGATTGATTTACTCATCTAGAAAAGTGTTTAGTTCTATATAATTATTTGATTTATTATAGACTTTGGGCACATTAAATGCTTAGTATTTCCTGTGAACTAATTCACTAGTTTTGTTTTGTCTAAAATCAATCAATTTCATGAAACTACCTTAGACAATTAATTCTTAAGTTTTTATTATTAAATCATCTGACTAAGATCATCCTTCATATGAATTTTAGTTGTTATAAAATAAATAGTATTAAGACTACCAATAAATGTGTTGTGGGTGGATTCCTAAACCTTAGTGCCTTAATATATTGTTATTTTCTCTCAATTTAATTTAACTTTACTAAATCATAAAAAATCTCTTCAATTAAACTTTATTATTTTAGCTTTATTCTCTTATGTTTTGCTAATCAATTCCCTTTTTCCTGTGGATTCGACCTCAGACTTACTGAGTTATTATTTCACAACAGTCCTGCACTTGGGAGCATTATTGCAACAACCTTTCGTTTTCAATAATAGTTTTATTCCTTCAGAAAATACATTATATTTTCCATAAATATTTCCTTAAGTCAATTTTTATTTGATTGGGCCCTAAACAAACCTTGGGCCTTAAAGTACTACAATCATTAGGGAATGGGGGCCCGAGTTGTAAGGGGTAGAAAATTAGCTGTCTACATATGCCCCTCTTTTAATTTGTGAACTCTGCTAACGGAATCAAAAGAAAAAGAGAAAAAATATTTTGTTTCAATGTACAGATCAAGCCCAACCCACGCATACAGAAAACAACACGCATACATGGGGTGGGGTGCAACTCCGCAGAGTTGTGTGGGATTCGTATGTTCAAAGTCCCATGGGTGTCGCACGGGAAACGAGTAACGACAAATTCACTATGCCAGAACTTAGTTTGCCAATTGCAAGAAAAAGGTGAGTGACTCACTATCCTAGAGTCACTTAAAAAGAAAAACAAACATGGCCAACTGCCTCAACCATCAACCAAACAAACAAGGTGCTCTTACGAGCTAAAAAGATACATATATGTGGTGTCCATCTGGGGCTCTTGCCTGAAACTTCTCCAGGTGGCTCTTGCCTTTGCGTGATTTCTATCTCTATCTCAATCTTTTTACTGAGCTACCCACACCTCCATTTTACCACTATAAAAAGCCATAAAAGGCACTTTTTCAAAACACACAAAAACGGAGGCAAAATTCGAAAGATTCACTAGAAAATAGTGAATCAAAGAGGGAGTTTTTCACAAAACTTCCTCAAGTCAAATTTTACTTGATTAATGTCACGTCCCAAACCCGATACCTAGATTTGTGACCATGACCGACATGTTAATGTCAAGTCTAAACCTGGTATTAACAAGAAACAACTAAAATTTTTTCAAAAGTTTCCCTCTTTCTTTTCATTCTTGTTTCTTTTCTTCTTTATATAACTTTTCACTTGATATTCAGAGCATCTACACTGTACCCAAAGTAACATAATCCACCTATCATTCAATTTCCACACTTTCACATAATACATCTCTTAATGCTTTAAGGTACACAACTTTTATTAGATCCTAAAATACACAAATACTACAAAGCTAAACATCAAATTGCTAATTTAGGATCTATACATATAAAACTAAAACCAGCTCCTTCCAAAACTCGATTAAGGCTCCCTCTGCTCCAAAAATAAAACCTGTTGACTGAAAGAGTGGAAAGGGTAAGCTACACAATTCAATAAGGGTAAGATACATGAAAATTTAATAAGGATGCATGTAAATCAAATCATTTCATTCTATGAATATTCAAATAGGAGAACATATTTTCATGCATAGTATTTTATACTATTCCTAAAAATAACTGAAGAGACACACAACTAAAGAGATGGAAGCACAGTATAATATATGTTGAAAGTAAAGTAAAACCAGCCAAGAAGGCAGTATTGCAGTCATAATCAAAGTAATTCACTTTACGTCTAGGGTGGTGCCAACGACGGTAAAAAGGGAACACGACAACAGAGTATCAAAGTTTTGGGTAAGCACAGACATGGGGAAGGGATGCACAGCTGAAGAGATGGAAGCACAGTATAATATATGTTGAAAGTAAAGTAATACCAGCCAAGAAGGCGGTATTGCAGTTATAATCAAAGTAATTTAAAACAATAGTAAGGCGGTAGAACCAGCCAAGCAGTATATGTATCAAAACAGAAATTTAGAACCGTCCAAGATGGCGGTAGCAACAAGTAGTATATTAAACTAAAAGCTGAAAATACATGTTATTGAAAATAGAATAAAACACTTACAGTAGATAGTAGTAGTTACAAGATCTTAACAGAACAGGTTAACAGTTACAAAACTTGAACTAGTTCTAGTTACAAGGATTGTAGGGAAATAGTGGCAGTAGGAACTCTCTAACTCAAAGGAAAGTTTCTAAAAGAAAGGTGGTTTTTTGAAGAAGAGAACTTTGTTCTAAGCTTAAGGGATAACCCCCCTTAAATAGACAAAAATTCGGAGTTAACAATGTCATGAACAGTAAAACGTGAACTGTGTCAGTGAACTGTGAACAGTGTTTTTTCACTTTTTTTACTAAACAATAAGCAGCAAATTCTTGTCATTTTCTTCAATCTATAGTGTCAAAACTTTGCCGGAAGAGAACAAGAGAAGACCAAAAGTAAACTCCTTTTTCTTTTTTCCAAGAACATCATTATGAGCCTAAGGTACTCCCAAAGTGTTCCTCCCATTCCAGGTGGATAAATATGTTATTAGCTTCATCTAATTCATTAGGATCAAGAATAGTGGCTGTAACAAGTTTCTTGAAATATTTGAACCATAAGTCATAAGAGCTGAACATAGTCTTGCTTTTCAGAATACGGGATTGTATATCTGTAGGCAAGTCGGCAATAGCACTTCTTAACCAAGATTGGGTCTTAAGACTCAATCTAGCATAATCAGCGCCCATTATAGTCCTTTTATCCATTTAATGGATTTCCTCTTTGCCAAAGAGTTGACTAATGTAGGCTTCAAGATGACTTCTAAAAGCCTTATTTTCTAAAACAAGGTTATTTTATGAAACAGGGTTATTTTCTGAAAAAAGGTTAGCATAGTGACTCATATAAAATTCATTTTGAGCAATAAGATTAACAAGGTGGATCTCTAGTGCTTTGAGGGTTTTTT
Source organism: Quercus suber (assembly GCF_002906115.3). Taxonomy (NCBI): domain Eukaryota; kingdom Viridiplantae; phylum Streptophyta; class Magnoliopsida; order Fagales; family Fagaceae; genus Quercus; species Quercus suber. The sequence continues at coordinate 797,759 of NW_027069526.1, read as the reverse complement.
GAAACAGGTTACGATGGTTTCTAGTAAAAGAAGCTTGAAGGTTATCAAGAATAAATTTAATGGAATCTGGTAGTTCTGAATAGGTTTCATTATGGAATTGTAATCTTCTAGGCAAAACTTCCTGCAAAGTAATTACCATATCACCATTGGAATATGTCACCTCTATTGGGACAAATTCCTGAAGGGATGTTGATCCACTGGGTTTTGCCCCAGAAGATGCGTCTTCATGCATTTTAAAAGAATAGTCCTGTGCAGGAACTTTTCCTTTGTTCTTCCTCTCTGCCGAGGAAGCCATAATAATCCACTTATTAGAGGTATAAGTATAATAATTATTTTTATTATTATTCCACTTATTAGTGGTACTTATCCACGCAACATGGTCCAAGTCCTGCAAAGAAATATTGAGAATATTAGGGTATTTGATAATAGTTAATTTGGCACTATGAGTATTACCTTAAAAAACATCTGTGAAACATTGGAAAAAACCCATCCTTGATCTTGAATCGACACATTAGTAGGAAAATCTTGAACATAAGTAGGAACATTCTTTTCACCAAAATTTTTAACATAAGGCAAGTCAACAATTTGTTTTTTCCTATGCCTTAAAGCATTAGGAACATCAAAGCAAACATCATCAATCAAAATTTTTCGAAAATTATCAATTTTTTATTGCAACAATTTATCAGAGAGTTGTTCAGCAATTTTCTTGTATCTAGCTTCTTGCTGAAGGAAGTTAAGATGTTTGATTTTAGCATGAATCAGGTCTAAAGCATCATCAGTATCAATCTCAAACTTTGAAGCAAATTTAAATTTATTTTCTGTCCAAAAGGATCAGTAGTAATTCCATCATGTTCAACAAGAAAAGGATACAAAGCATTTTATAAATAGCATACCAAGAATCACCTTGTCAGTCATATTTTTAACAAGAACAAAAGGAATCTTGAAATAGACATTATCATGGCAAACATGAGCATTGTTCAATTCATATTTAATTTTCATTTGAGAACCATTAGCAAAAACTAATATTTTAGTTGATTTTTCAAAATATTTTGAAGGACTCAATCTTTCTTGGATACAGTTCATATCCGCACCAAAATCAATCATAGCAATAACAGTGAAATGATAATCATGTGAAACAAGAATTTTAATTTTTGTGAACCATTTTGGAGGAAGCACTTTATTAACAAGATTAAGTTGAGAATCAGTGAAAACATCAGCAATACCTTTATCAGAAAGAAGAACCTATTGGCTGGATTCATCTCCATCTTTGAGCTCATGTTGTTCATCTTGTTCATTATCAGATTTGTTAAGTTTTTATCAATTCTTAACATTAACAATTCTTGTTTAAGATTATTATTATCACTTTTAATGTTTTTAAATTTATGTTTTAATTCACTTATCTCTTGTTTAACAATATTAATCTCATGTTGAAGATCATTAACAGTTAAATCTTTGGATTTCTTTTTATTAAATCTTTCTAAAGTTTCTTCAAAACTTATTGTTGATTTAAGTTTTTTACTATTTTCATCCTTTATCAAATTTTTCTTAAAATTATCCAAATATTCTTTTTGTAATTCAGGGTTTTCAATTTGGCTTATCAATTTAACCAATAGACTTTCATTTTCTTCACCTTTAGTGAGAGTATTAACAGATTTAATAACATTGCAACAAGAATCTTTACAACCAATTTTAACATTTGGTGAATTAGAGGAATCATCAGCAGATTGATAGCAAGAATCAGTTGAAGAAGAAAAATCATCTTCCAAAGAACCAGACGAATTGTTTGATTCAAGGATTCTGAATAATTCTTCTTGATCTTTATCATCAATATTTAACATGTTAAACTTATTTTTTAACTTACCATGTTTTTGTTTGCAATCTTTATTGAAATGTCCAGGTTTACCACAGTTGAAACATTTACCTTTACCTGATATTTGTTTATCATATTTTTTGGAAACATTTTTCTTTTTAGCATAAAAATCATTAAAATTTATTCTGTATTTTTTATGTTTTTTATGGCTATAATTTTTGTGAGATTTATCATATTTTTTCTCTTTTTTCCTAGAAGAAGCAATTGAGGGAAAACCATATTGTTCACAAAAATTACCCATTTCATATTTAGCTTTTCTTTTATTCTTTAATTGGTGTTTTAACAGTTTTTCATCATTGCACATATCAATACCAAGTTTTTTAATAGGGCTTAGAATATCACCATAAGTTAAATTATCATAATTAATGGAATCATTTTTACCAATTAATTCTTGTTTTACCTTATGAGCAAAGATAGAAGGCAGACTATCAATAAACTTTTCTTTCCAATAAGGCTTGTAACAATCTTTCCGATGCATTACTCTGGAAAGGAAAATATCTTGGTTCCATCTGTAATCAGACATAGTAGGACATCTCAAATTATTCAGAAGGTCAGAAATTCGAGACGAAATATTAGATGGAGTACCAACAAAATGTTTGATAATAGTATAAATTAAGTTATTAGCACCATCAGGAATACCTTGACCAATACTTTCATCAAAAATAGGCAAACCTTCATCATTCTTCTTAACAGCATGTTTAATAGATTCTCTGGAATCTTCTGTGAGATATGAATCCCACCATCCACAAAGAGTGCCATAAAAACCAGTAGCAAGAAGGTCAACAATTTTAGGGTGATCAAGATTATTGTTAGGACATATGTGATTTGCTTGTTAGAAACATATGTCACTATTTTATGTAATTGGCAAATCCTTTGACAAAACGCACTTTACTTATAATTGGGTAGATCTAGGATGTGTTGAAATACTTCAAGAAACTATGTTTCAAGATCAAGTGTTGAAGCCTTCAAGTCTGTCCAAGAAAACAAGTTGAAAGTGCAAAGTTACTAAAGCTTGACAGCTAGCATGTGTTGAGATTCAAGAAGTTGTCTCAAGCCTGTGGCTCGACACCTGCTTGTTAGCTGCTCAACACCTTCTATCTGTCGAGGTTTATAAAATCAGAATTTTTGATCTGATTTTTTGGGATCCGTAGATGTGTCTTTAGGCCTTCTTTTCTTCTAACCCTAGACATATAAAAGGATTGTTTTAAGGGCCGTCAAAGAGTTCACAAGTTGCATAAGTATTGAGCAAACTCTGTTCAAGCAAACTGTGACCGGAGACAAAGTTTTGATCTAGTTCATCACTATTGAAGAAGTTGCTATGTATTTGCACCAAAGAGTTTTGTGACCAAGCATCTTTTTGATCATCATCGTTGGGATGAACTAAAGAACTTTGCAACCAACAAACTTTCTCTAGTTTCTGATTGAAGTCGCGTACTAGGATCCGGTCAATTGGTTAGTCATGTACTTAGGAGCCGTGCATCAAAAAGGAAAATTGTCACTATAGAACAAGTCCAATTGGATATTGAGGTAAGGGTTCAACTGTAGGTTGGTAAGGTACTTGGGATTCCTTTACTTGTAACCGCCTGTTGTGATAATAGTGGAGTTTTGGGAGTGGTGACCTGAAAATCACCCGGTGGGGTTTTTGCCGTCAAGTTTTTCCCATTCGTAAACAAATTACCGCGTTATTTATTTTTCGCTACATAATTAATTTATTGGTGATTTGTTTCTGCTACCAAGCATTTGCAGGTTAAATTGATTAATTAATAACTTGACTGCTTAATTAATTTAATCACAAGGGGTCAATACGTTTTGGCCTTTCAATTATGATTATTAACATAAGCAATTCCAACCATGGACATATGACCCATTTTATTAATGATTTCTTGTTCAGACAAATTTTCAATATTCCATTCATAAATCTTATCAGCAAAAACAGAAAACTGAGTTTGAAAAGGTCTTTCTTCAAATTGCATATCAGGAGGAGTAGGTTTTGTATACCAATTTTTTGTAAAAAATGTAGGTTTGGAATTTCCAACAAATATTTTAATTTCTGGTAAACCATCATCAAAAACCTTTTTTACAGAAACAGAAGAAACTGTATCAGAATCTGCATTTTCTTCAGAAACAATTTCTTTTTTCATTTCTTGAAATAGTGCAAGTAGTACTTGTGGAAGTACCCTCAATTTTAACTTTTAAATCAGCAAGCATTTTTTCAACAACGTTAAGAGTTTTAGATTGGGAGGTTTTAAACTTAAATTTTTTATCATGACTGGGTAAATTAATCAAAGGTTTCTCAGTTTTGACAAAAACAGGTTTTTCAACAAAATAGTTTTTTCAACAATTTTTTCTTCAATACAGTCAAGCTATTGACCAATAACATGCAAAGATTCATTAGTAAAATTGTTTTGTTCAATAAGACTAACAATGGGAGTTTGATCATTAGCAATTTTGAAAGGGGAAGCTTTGACATTAGTCTTATTAGTAGTTATCAAAATTGTCTCAAGAGGTGGATGACTAGACCTAATGGTGGTTTTATCTTCTTTAACAAAATTTGATTTCTTTATTACATTCAAATGATTTTTTGAAACTTCATCTTTTGAAACATAATGGTTTTCAAGAAAATCAAAAAACAAAATATTTTTTTTTCAATTGGTTCATATTTTCTAACCATTTCCTTTTAACACAGTCTTTCTTAGACTGAGCAAAATTACTTTGGTAATATTTTCTTTTATTTCTGTTTTTAACTAGCATGAATTCATTATACAGGGAAACCATATCAATTTCAAATCTTTCATCCAAAACATTTAAAACTCTTAATTGGTTTTGGTAAATTGGATTTTCAATAGGAGGAAAATCAGAATCAGATGGACAAACAAATCTATTGTCCTCTTCTTCTTCATTAGCAGATCTGCCATATGGAGAAGAAGGTTCAGGTTCAGTGGAATAGAAAACAGAGCTAATTTGAGATTTATCACTTGAAACACCTTTTAGCTTTAAATCAGTGGGTTTTTCAAGACTCTTTTATAAAAATTCATTGAGATCTTGATCTCTTTTTGAAATACTTTTAGATCTAGCAAAGGAATGTCTTCCTTCTTTGATCCTCTAGGATTGATTGTTTTGAAAACTTATTTTAACAGTACCATCAAAATATTGTTGAATATGTGTGAGATCTAGCTCATCAAAAACAAGTTTAGCAACAGGGGATTCTTGTTCCAACAACCATTCAGTGGGAAGTTTGACATCTTGCCATTGAATTATTTTTGGAACTTGAACTTTAGCATCAGGAGTTGAACATGTGATTAACATTGTTTTACCAGAAGGTTGTCTATTGATCTTAGCACCAGGGCTTAATTAAGTACCCAGAAGTCTATAATAAACGTGATAAATCAAAGCAAAAGATTTACTACCTTCTTCCATGTGATAACCAGATGCAGCAATATTTAAAGTTAAAGCTTTAACAATAATAGGATCATCCAAAGCAAGAGTAATATCAAGATAATAGTTTAAATAAACAGGACCATCATACAAAGAAACAGTAATCATACCAAGAATGCTATCTTTAAAGTTCTTAAATCTAGCAACTCTTAAACACATGAGAACAGAAACATTTATTCCTTTTCTGGTGAGTGGTTTAACAACAACTTGAACCATACCAATATGCAAATAACTAAGTTTTTTAGCAAGAAAATCATTAATATTTCTCTTAGAAAACAAACATTTTTCATGGGTTTTTGAAATAGAAAATATTTGTTCAACAGTCCTAACTTTGAAAATGGGATGAAAAGTAGATTCAACAAAACTAGTCTTGTAAATAGTTTTAGTATCAACTTTAGGGATATTCCATTTCTGGAAATAAGGAAACTCATTATCTTCAACAATGTATCTTTTTCATTGACAATATTAGGAGGACAACCAATCCTAGAGTTGACAGAGGAGTTGGATCTCCACAACTTATCCATACTATCCTAGGTTTAACACTCAATTATCATGTTTTTCTCACAACCGTTGCATTTCGTAACACATACCCTAAGCAACCCTATACCTCTCATGCCCTACATGCCTTCTCTTGGCTCAAACGGGCCATACAATTTGGTTCTGGGAATTCATTTTATGTTTAGGGTGGCACCAACGACAGTAAGAAGGGAACATAACAACAAAGTATCAAAGGTTCGGGTAGACACAAATAAGTACCACTAATAAGTGGAATAATAATAAAAATAATTATTATACTTATACCACTAATAAGTGGATTATTATGGCTTCCTTGGCAGAGAGGAAGAACAAAGGAAAAGCTCCTGCACAGGACTATTCTTTTAAAATGCATGAAGGCACATCTTCTGGGGTAAAACCCAGTGGATCAACATCCCTTCAGGAATTTGTCCCAGTAGAGGTGACATATTCCAGTGGTGATATGGTAATTGCTTTGCAGGAAGTTTTGTCTAGAAGATTACAATTCCATAATGGAACCTATTCAGAACTACCAAATTCCATCAAATTTATTCTTGATAACATTCAAGCTGCTTTTACTAAAAACCATCATAACCTATTTTAGAAAACCCTCAAAGCACTAGAGATCCACCTTGTTAATCTTACTGCTTAAAATGAGGCTTATATGAGCCACTATACTAACCTTGTTTCAAAAAATAACCCTGTTTCAGAAAATAACCTTGTTTCAAAAAATAAGGCTTTTAGAAGCCATCTTGAAGCCTACATTAGTCAACTCTTTGGCAAAGAGGAAATCCATTCAATCGATAAAAGGACTATAATGGGCACTGATTATGCTAGATTAAGTCTTAAGACCCAATCTTGGTTAAGAAGTGCTATTGCCAACTTGCCTACAGATATATAATCTTGTATTCTGAAAAGTAAGGCTATGTTCAGGTCTTATGACTTGGTTCAAATATTTCAAGAAACTTGTTACAACCACTATTCCTGATCCTGATGAATTAGATGAAGCTGATAACGTATTTATCCAGCTGGAATGGGAAGAACACTTTGGGAGTACTCTCAGAGTGTATGAAAAGAAACACCCATTTCCTTGTCTCCTAATTAATTATGATGATGGTTCATATGTTGCTGATGGTTCATATGCTGCTAATGATTCAGATGATGATGATTATAGAGATCCTAACTGCCTTTCCCAAATGTTTGAATATGGCTTTATTAGATTCATAAAATTAACAAGCCATTACCGAGCTAGCCAGCTTCCACAAATTATTCAAAATGCTATTAGAGGATTTAAAGGTCCTTTTGTTTTCATCAGATGCTGGAGCACTTTGCTGAAATGGGAAAGAGATAACTGGATGAATGTCCAACCTTCAAAGCATCTCATCCTCATCAATGGACATACTCACCAAGGATAATGGCTTGAAGGAAATTCTCAGTTGTCCTTTAATGATCCTTATGCTTTTGCAAAATGTTGGAGAAATTATTTTAATAACCAAATTATTGATGTTGCTCAGAACCTATAGAAAGATTATCATTTCATAGTAAGCACAGATAGAATCTTTGTTTTTGGTCCCAGACCCTATGCTAATGCCATTGCTCGTTTACAGATAGCTTATCATTGTAATCCAAGAAGTCTCCTTATCCCAGGAAGAACGCCAGTGTTTGAGCCAATTCTATATTGTGAATTCTGTAATCAATATGCTATCTACCATGAGCATGAATGTGATGATGATCCTCCATGGGATCCTTATCTGATGCTTCTTCCACTAATTAATGAGTGGCCTTCTTTGGTTATTGTTACTGCTACAGCACTACTGTTTTGAGATTCTAGTCAGTCTGATGGTTCCCACTGATAAAGTTATTTTCCCATGCTACTCCTATAGTCAAAAACTGTTTGATCAAGATACTCCTGATCTAGCAGTTGATTGGTAATTAATACTATTTGTCTGGCCCGCACAATGGCCAAAAATGCTACAATATTCAAAAAATGCTATGATGATTACTCATGCTCTACTGTGAAGTCCCATGCATCTACTATGAAATCCCATGCTACTCTTTTGACATGCTTTATTGTGAAGTCACATGCTTTATCGAGAAGTCCCATACGTCTACTGTGAAGTCCCATGCTCTATCGAGAAGTCCCATGTGTCTACTGTGAAGTCCCATGCATCCCATACTCTTTTGACAAGTCCTTTGGAATATAGAAATTCCTTAAGTTCATAATGATGTTCTTTTTAAAAAGAAAAAGGAGTTTACTTTTGGTCTTCTCATGTTCTCTTCCGGCAAAGTCTTGACACCATAGATTGAAGAAAATAACAAGAATTTGCTGCTGATTTTTTAGTCAAAAAAGTGAAAAAACACTGTTCACAGATTACTATTCACGGATTACTGTTCACTGACACTATTTACATTTTACTGTTCATGACACTATTCATTTTGAATTTTATCCTATTTAAGGGGGGTTGTCCTTTAAGCTTAGAACATAACTCTCTTCTTTAGAAAACCTTCTTTCTTTTAGAAGCTTTCCTTTGAGTTAGAGAGTTCCTACTACCACTATTTCCCTACAATACTTGTAACTAAGACTAGTTCAAGATTTGTAACTGTTAACCTATTCTGTTGAGATCTTATAACTACTACTATCTGCTATAAGTGTTTTATTCTACTTTCAATAACAAGTATTTTCAGTTTTTAGTTCAATATACTACTTGTTGTTACTGCCATCTCGGACGGTTCTAATTTTTAATTACTTTGATATATATACTGCTTGGCTGGTTCTACCACCTTACTATTGTTTTAAATTATTTTGATTATATCTTGCAATACTGCTTTCTTGGCTAGTTCTACTTTGCTTACTTTACTTTCAATATGTTATACTATGCTTCCATCTCTTCAGCTGTGCGTCCCTTCCCCATTGTTTATATATATATATATATATTCTCGTTACAAAATAATCATTTTAACTTAAATTAGATAATTGATAACTTTGTCTTAAACTAGAAACATCTTGACGAATAAGAAAACTTTTCTTTATAAACTTCTTCTTGTAAAATATTATAATTTTCACAGTCATAAAACTTAACGTTTCATAAAGAACAGATATTTGATAACTTTTTAACATAAACTTGTACTTTCTTCAAAAGCTTTATCTTTATAGAACACTAAAACTTTTTCATTAGATTCTTTATCTTTAAAACATAATAGAACTTTAGAAATTCTTATTTTTTAAGAACATCTTTTCTTTTCATCAGAAACTTCTTCTTTACTTTACATGAGAGCTTTTAACTTTTCATAATGCATTTAAACAAAATCATTCTCTTATGATCAATAAAATAATATAGCTGTTCATAACATATTGGTTAGTCCATAATTGATAAGTCTGTAATTATTTGGGAGGCTTCTAGCACCACTGTGCTAGGCATCCAGCATTCCCAACAATGCTAGGTATTCCCGGGATCACATCATAATACATATCTTCAACCATGGGGGTCGGTTGACTTCCTCCACAAGTTGGCCGTAACCAACAAAGGCGAGTATAGCAGAGTGAGTCCCACTTTTAATGGCCAATCAGATAACATTTTCCATGGAAAACCAATAATTAAACCCCTACTAGCAGAGTTTAGATCATCAGAGGACCTAACCCGAAAACATTTCTTACGTATACATCATACTGAAATTCATAGTTTGCATAATATTTCATAATAAATGCATTTCCATTATTTTCTTTAAACATCATGTTCGTGGAATTAATAATAGCATCAATATGCTTAAATCATATACATAGGGTTTCGAAAGCTCACGAACATATCTTCGTCTGAAACATACTTATATGCCATACCTCTAATCAAAAACCCTTTTAATGCTTCATACACTTTAAAATAATGTCATGACTTACCAAATGCTCATAACTTATCCCTTACCTGAAAGCAGAGGAACCGAAAGCCTACAATCGAAGGAGTTTAGATTTGGGTACTGGTAACACCTGAACCAAATATTAAAGCTTATTACTATCAATTGTTCCTTATCATAAACTTACACATTCATCTCAAAAAATATATCTTAAAATAAAGGAAATCCTAATACCACCTCAACGAGGTTCCCCAAATACAAGATACATTCATCAAATAACACAATGTACTAAATCATAGAGAAACCAACATTCTCACATTAATCTCACATCTCTAGAAGAGTCAACTTCATTTCAAAAGGTGCTTTGAGATTAGAAGCAAAGGTGCATGCATAAACTTACACAAGGCAACATACAACATGAACAAAACAGCCTCATAAAACAACAGTTGAATGGTTTAGAACCCCTCCTTTGAGTACTAAACCTTGAACCAAAGTATACAAAATTTAGCCATGATTCAAACGTACCAAATGATGAGCATAATAAATTATAGCTCAAATCATTCACCCCAACTTTAGAATTAAATCCTCAAATTTAGGCATGTCCCTTACTGTTCACTATTTTATTCCAGCAGCATATGCTGCACTTATAAAATACAAATGGGCTATCAATTCACATCAAAACTTCATGCAATTTTACAGAGAAATTCTTCTGGATGTATAGTCATATCAATTTTGGAGTCAAAGCATAAAATCATAATTTACTAAAAATCATATAATAAAGCATACTCAAATCTGTCCTGACAGAATTTCATGCAATTTAGAAATTAAACCATTATTTTTATATTAATTCAAATGCTGTGAAACCACTTCCATTAGAACCATACGTATCTTAAAATTCATAAGAACTACCCCTAGCATCCTAATTCATTGTATACAATTTAATACAAATTTATCATGTGTAAACACAGAATCTGTTACAGTGACAGCTCTGAAACATTTTCTTGTAAATTCACAAACAATTATCAAACGATGGTATTTTCATATAGGGATTTTTATACACTCATTAGACATGTTATAAAACACTTACATACAGTCATTTAACCATTGGTAGCAAAATTACATACAACAAAAAATCCCAGCAGTAACATCAAAAGTACTCATCCTAACTTTTTCTTAATTCCATAGTCATACACAATCATTAATTAGTAAAAACCCTAATCTACCTTCAACAAATCACCAAAAAAGTTTCAAAGCATCTCAAAACACTATATATATATATATAGACTTACAAGTTTCCTAATTTTACAAACCACAAATACCATTACTAAAAATTCCATGAAGAAATCATGTATTCTAAGATGAGAGTATCTAGAACCCTTACCAAGTTTCTAGTTCTTGAGGGGAAATAGAAATAAAATCACTCTTGGATGAAAGGATTTCCCTTTTCTATTGGCTGAACTCGAAGAGGTAGAGAGCTTGAGAGAGTATTTGAGTCTTCTAGTTTCTTTGAGAGAGTATGAAGAAGAAATTATATGAAGCTTTATTTTTCCTTTTGAGGTGTTGACTGTGCGTTTGAGAGAAAGACTCAAGAGAGCTTCCTAGCTCATTCCTTAAGAGAAAAGAGAGTAAAGTGAGGTGAGGAAACACTTATTTGTGTTTACCCGTGGGAATAGAGAGGCTTCTTGGATGTTCTAGTTGCTTGAGAAAGCCAAAGAAGAAATGAGGTGGCACTTGGTGATTGCATGGCTAGCCAAGTCTTGGTCTTTGGAGTTTAAGGGGATAACATGTGTCAACATGCATGATGCTTTGGCTTTACATGTGTTGAATTTCAATTGGTTGCATGTGTGAGTGGAATTACAACTATAACATCTCATGCATCATACTTAATTAAAACACCACCAACTATACATCTAATAACTTAAACCACTTAATATAGTTTTGTACATACTTAGTATATATTTATAATACAAATAGCCATTCAATTATTTATAATTTTTACAATTCCTATTCAATGGCATTATAAAATAATATGTTTATTAAATACTCTTATATTAATTTTAGAAAGTAAGTGATTAAAATAATAATTAACCACTTGAACACATAGGATAACTATAAAGTTGGGTCAGGGCGTTACAATTTAGACTTATTTTGATCTTGATCTTCGAGTTCTGAAGTTTGCTAACCTATTTTGATTTGGTTATTGAATAGAATGACTGAGGGGAACGGCTAAAATCAAGCTCTAAAGAGACTTTGTGTTGAGGTAAAAGTTCTAACTTTGGATCTTCACTTTTCCTTTGTTCTGCTGTTTGTTAATATGTTTTATTGCTTTAATATGTTTGTTTAGTTTAGGTTTTACTTTGTGTTTATGTTAAAAGTATGCTATTTTGTTAGATTTCCTATTTTCTTTGTTTTCTATCTAAGTTTTTGGGTTAGGGTTTTGGTATGCGTGCGCATGCTTCATGCATGCATACATATACACGAAGTATGCGTACGCATATAGTTGGGATGCGCATGCAATCATTCCCAAAAACCCTATTCCACTTCTATTTTGTTTGTCTCTACTTTCTTTCACATTTTTAGCCCCTGTTTAACTTTGTTTTTCATATGTTTAAGTATCTGTTCTTCTACCTTGTTTTGTTTATTTTTATCCTTTTAATGTTGATTAGGGTTTTATTTGTTTGAATGCCATGAATATGTATTGATGCATAAGTGCTATGATGCAGTGAGGTAAGTGAGGTAAGTAATGTATAAATCATATGAACAAGCATTTGGGTGTTTGAACATGAAAGTGCATAATATGTTTGGTTGAATACCATGAGCTTTGTTGCTCGGATGTCTAGAAATGCTTATTTGAATTTTCCCTATAATGTTTTTGCCTTTAGAGATGTATGCTAAATGCCATGATAGATGAATGTGAGGTTTAGGGATGATATGCCATGTTGTTTGCGTTTAGATGCATGTGAGTTAAAATAACATGTTAAGTAGGCGTTTAATGAGATTATGACTTAGAACACAATGTGTGGAGGCTGACCCAAGGGTCAGGTAGGGTTGAGTGCCTAACACCTTCCCATCCCCATACCTAAGCTTCGGACACATGCTTTAGTAAAGATTAGTCATTCAACAAAGACACTATATTAATGATTCTTAGACCTAATCTAGGTAGAGACTCCATTTACACCCTCTGCCATGGTCCACCCTAGGCCAAGGTGTACATTTTAATAGATTTTTTGGGGAAACCCCAAAAAAGAGACCCCGTCGCGAGCGCTTGTACCCACAAGGGTTTAATGTAAAAGCATGAGATATACTTTATACCCCTTTTATTTAAATTTTTTATGAATTTTTCACATGCCATTCATTTATACATCATCATATTGTACATGTCATGTTCGGATAGATTGCATATCATTTTCACAACATGTCATCCTAGAATAGTTTTCATGTCATTCTTTTATATTCCTTCTTACATGTCATCCTAGGATAAACTGCATATCATCTTTTGCACATCCTCTTAGGATAGATCACATGTCATTTCTTACCTGTCATCCTTGGATAGATTGTATCATCTTAGGATAGATTACGTGTCATTTCTACATATGTCATACTAGGATAGTTCACATTCATCCTAAGCTAGGTTTTATCTATACTTTATTTCACATGTACATGCATACTTCTTTTTTTATATACCAAATGCCAAATATTTTAGTTGTTATTTAAAATGGTGAAATTTAAGTTTAAATTCGAAACAAGGTACTATATTTTTTTTATAGGCATTGTGGGGTGCATAACACCTTCCCTACACGTAACCGAACTTCCAAATATAACTTCTGGTTCGAGACATTTATTTTATTTTCTAGTTTAGCTTAGTAGCTTTAGGGTTTTCTTAGATAAAATTAAGAAATAAATTTTATTAGACTTAGGTGACCAGTCACACCTTAGAATTCCAATGGTTGGTGGCGACTCCTTAAAATAAATGTGTGTAAATGGTCACACTCACAAACCTCTCCATAGTATTGCACACGTGTGCCATACGCAAACGCACACACGTGCATGCCGCCTAGTCAAGCATACCTAAAGCCATTGGGTTGCAACATCGTTTAACATGGTGAGAATTCAAGTATGATAGTCGTTACCCCCAAAATAAATAAATAAAATAAAAGGTACAGATCTAGCCTAAGGAATTAGGTCGTGGGCCTTGCATGAATATGAGGGACCTTATGGCTCATGAAAATGCTCTTATAAATGAGAAAAGGGCACTAAGTAAAATGAGGCCAAAGCCCAAAAAACAAAAGAAAGAATAAAAAAAGGCCTTGAGAACAAGGTACAAATAACCCCATAAAAGGGTGCAAGTAAAAAAGGTCCTCGAAACTAGGCTAACCTAGCGGATGAGGGAGCCCAGAAAGCATTCACCAAAAAAAGAAAAAAGAAAAAAGAAAAAAAAAAAACAACGTCCCCAAAGAAAGAGAATTAAAAGGGACAAATCATCGGGATTTTTTAGAAAATAACCATCAAACCCAAACAATATCATTAGTTAGGCAAACTTTCAAACTAATTTCGTTTCTAACAATTCGAGTCCTCTAGAGTCAAGTTCACTGTAGCTGAGGTGAACGTAGGCCAGAAATCGAGTCCAGAGGAGTCGGTTTCTATGCATAGAAATCGAGTCCTCTGGACTCGATTTATGCATAAAAATCAAGTCCACTGGACTTGATTTCTCTTGTCTCATCTCCTCAGCATCTCCCACTTTGACGTTCCTCCTTTGCCTGTAATGGTTGAAGTCTACCCGAAGACACAACAAGAACGAGGACTCCACACAACTAGCCCTACGTAGAGATTAGACAACCAACGGACTTGCATCAAATCCATGGCAATATAGAGAATACCGGACATGCTCTATTTTACTCTCCACAAAACAGAGCATTGGATTTCTATTCTTGTTTGTGCTGTGGCTAAGCTGTGTGGAGTGATGAGACAGGAGAAATCGAGTCCAGAGGACTTAATTTCTATGTATAGAAACCAAGTCCTCTGGACTCAATTTCTATGACGTTTTCTGACCTACATTCACCTCAGCTACAGGGAACTTGACTCCAGAGGACTCGAATTGTTAGAAACGAAATTAGTTTGAAAGTTTGCCTAACTAATGATAACGAAAGTTTGCCTAACTAATGATATTGTTTGGGTTTGATGGTTATTTTCTAAAAAATCCCCAAATCAGGGATTTTTTAGAAAATAACAATAAAACCCAAACAATATCATAAGTTAGGCAACGTTTGAAACTATAGTGGTTTATAACAATTCGAGTTCAGAGAAATCGATTTTACTGTTCATTCGCCTACTTTCCCTGCGGCTGTGGTGGAAAAATCGAGTTCACTAGACTCATTTCCTATACACAAAAATTGAGTTCACTGGACTCGATTTTCATACATGGAAATCGAGTCCAGTGGACTTGATTTCCATACATGGAATACGAGTTCATTGAACTCGATTTCAGTATACCCAGCCAAAAAACTTACATGATTTTTTCGTGTTCTTCCCTTTCCTTTTTTTTTCCCCAAAATGCTGCCTGGGTTTCTCCACTTCCAAGCCCCAAAAACCCATGAAAAAAATCAAATCCAAAACAAATCAAACCCGAGCGTGTTCTTCTCCACTGATCCGATCCAATCACCTGAAGCTTTCGCCGGGGTTTGGTCAGAATCAGCGCCTAGGTTGCTGGGAAACATCATTGTTCTTCATTGAAATCGAGTTTGTTCTTCTTTTGCTGGGTTCGTTCTTTGTTCTTCGTGCTTCGCCACCTGGGTTCTTCGTTTGCTCGTCGGTGTTGCTAGGGTTCGTCGGGGTTTGGTCAAAATCGGCGCCTAGGTTCTTCGTTTGCTCGTCGATGTTGCTGGGTTCGTCGGGGTTTGGTCAGAATCGGCACCTGGGTTCGTCGGCAAGAAACCACCTTCGTTTGCTGGGTTCATTCGCTGGGTTCGTCAGCTGTGATGACATGACTTGGTTTTTATACATGGAAAATGAGTCCAGTGGACTCGTTTTCCGTGTATGAAAATCGAGTCCAGTGGACTTGATTTCCGTGTATGAAAATCGAGTCCAGTGGACTTGATTTCCATGTATGAAAATCAAGTCCAGTGAACTCGATTTTTGTGTATAGGAAACGAGTCTAATGAACTCGATTTTTCCACCTCAGCCGCGAGTAAAGTAGGCGAATGAACAGTAAAATCGATTTCTCTAAACTCGAATTATTATAAACCAATATAGTTTCAAACGTTGTCTAACTTATGATATTGTTTGGGTTTTATTGTTATTTTCTAAAAAATCCCCCCAAATCATCCCACCCAAACCTTGGGACCTGGAAATGAAAACCAACCAGTCCATAAAGGAGAAGCCCGAGGAACCTCGGTCAAAAGGAAACTAATACAAAGAGAAAGATGACTAACACACTTTTGAACTTCACCCAAATCAATAAAGGATCTATACCATTTTAGGAGGAGACATAGCACAAGTAGTCCCCATCAGAACGAAGGAACCTTCGAAATGTCTTTCTTTCCAGCCTTGAGAAGAGACCCACCCTCATTGACCTCAGCCAACGCTTGAATTATTTACTGGAGAAAAGCATCTCCTATAAGGAGTAAATGACCAAGAATGCTTTCAAGGACGAGTTCCTAGGAAAAGGAAACAAGAGCAGGAATGGAAAAGAGACATCCAACGCTTCAACTCAAAGGGAAATGGCAAGATCAAGGCAAAGGGAGAGGATAGTAATTTTCAGGCCCTTTAAGATTAGTATTAAAAGAGAGTGTCAACCATGGAAGAGGGACAAGAAGCAGAGCACGAAAAGGAGAAAAAGAAGAAGAGACAAAAGCGAAGAGAAAGAGAGAAAATTGGCAATTATAGTTAGGTTAAGTTCCCAGAAAAATAGGTCACTTATTTGTAATATTACTAGGGGTTGTACATCGATTAAGAGGTCCAAGCTTCGCAAGTCTTTGTGAACCTCAAGGTCACCTATGTCTATGAAGTTTGGAAGTTGGGATTTATGGGCTTTGTACCTTTCCCTTAAAGGACTTGTATTTGGGTTCCTTGATTTGCTAATAAGAAGTTTGCTGAATATATTTATACTCACCAATATTGCTTTATTTTAGTTCTTGCAAATATATTGCTATATTATGGTGAAAATGACCAAATACTATCAATTTTTGAAATATTCAGCAAAAAAACACTGTTTTGAAAATAAACAGCAATCTACCACTTTTTCAAGTACTCGAGTTTGGTGAACTCGAGTACTCTATTTTATTGTTCCACCGTGGCATGCTGATATAGCATGTGGGATTTAAAAATTCCGATTAGTACTCGAGCTTCAGGAGCTTGAGTACTTGTACCCGAGTCCGGTAAGCTCGAGTATGTCTGAACTAAACTCAATTTTATTTGCTACTCTCACTTCTCACTTTCACTTCTCACTCTCACTTACCAGAACACACTCTCACTCTCCTTCACACCTAAACATACAAAGCCCAAACCCTCACACCATCGGCGGCAGAAAACCCGTCGGCGGCAGAAGACTCTCGTCGACGACCTCTCACTCAGCTTTCTCACTGTCTCACACTAAAGTCAATTTTTTATTTTTAGGGTTACGTCTTTCATTTAAAATTTAAATGGATTCATAATTAGAAATATTGAAAAAAAAAAAAAAAAAAAAAAAAAAAAACAGAGTTGATACCAAGTTTCCTTTTTCTAAAATTTTAATGGATTCAAAACACAAAGCTAAAATTTTAATGGATTCAAAATTAGAAATATTGAAAAAAAAAAAGTACTTTTTCTTTTTTTCTTATTTTTAATTGTTTTGGGGCCTGAGAAACAAGATTCTTATATATTTTAGCTTAATACATTTAGGTTATTTCAAATTTGGAAGAAAGATAAATGTAAGACTCAAAAGTACTTTTCCTACAAATAGAGATGGAATTGATATGGTTGCTTGGAGTTTAAATTATCTATTTTAAAAGACACTTTAAAGTTGTTTTGTCACTTGAAAATTGTTTCATTTCTTTGAGAGTTATAGAAATACTGAGATTGTGAATATTGACCTTGACTGTTATTACAAGACTTGTTCTTTGAATACTTTTCACTTCAATACTTCTGAATATTGACCTTGACTGTTTTAACACATCCACTTCAATACTTTTCAACTAAACTCAACTACACTAGATTAGAGACTATCATTTTTAGCATTAAAGAGGGAGAAAATGGAGAAATTAAATTTGGCTTTGAATTCTAAGCAATAACATTTTCGTAAGCACCCTTCCAAAAAAAAAAAAAAAACAAACAACAAAACAAATAAACGTTTACATGGTAATGATCCACTTGATCACATGACTGAGCTCTGTACACAAACACCTGCTAAAAAATGAGAAACCACCTTAAGAGGTAGGGAAAATTTTTATAACATGCATTATACTACTAAAAGTTCAGCGGTTAAAATACAAGAAAAGATAGTATTCTAACAGAGGAAATTTGCTTAAAGATAAGGGTGGTTCCTATTAATGAAATGATGAGGGGGAGTCACTTAAGATGATCATGTTTAGAGGAGAATGATTAATGTATCAGTGAGAAAAAGTGAATGATTCAAGTTGAAGGAACAATAAAAAGGTAGAGAAAAACAAAAATTAACATTAGTTGAAATAGTAAAAAAAGAATATGTCAAGTAAAGAAGTAATTGTGAATACAACTTCGGATAGAATAGAATGATAGATATGACCAACTCAACAGCGTACTTTGTTGAGGATCCATAATCGACCCCAATTTAGTTATTGGTATTGTAGTATTTCAACCTCCATTTTATGCTTATGGCGAAGAAATGTTATTTAGTCTAAATTTCCTTAATGATGAATTATTATTACTCATGTAAAGAAATCCATGATTTTCGAAATGGGGTCTCATCTGTAGGATTTGAGAGAAGTTAAAAAAAGAAAAAGAAAAAAAAAAAAAAAGGCATACATACCTCATAGTTATGGTTGTTATAGCTAGTTATTTTCAAATGAGTCTTCACTAGATAAGTGTTTGTATGGGTATTTATATTTATTTGTCAACAACTATAATATTAAATAAACAAAATAAAATAATAATTATGATGATAAAAATCTTAAGTGGACCACATTAAACATATCTCCCTAGTCCTACTTAGAACCATTAAAAAAAATAGGACCTACTTAGAAAGAGTGAAAGACAGAGGCGATGCATGATAAATGTGTCAAAAGAAATATTGAAGATCATAAATTGTAATGGATATGACTCAAAATTGTGGTTGTCATGTTTATATTATACCTCAAGGTTGGTGACAATGAGTAGGCTGAAGATATCCAAGGCATACAGGCTACATGAGAATTGTGGTGTAAGTTTGTCAGGCCAGCCTCAAGAATTTTGTGTATGCAAGTTTGTGAATTTGTACTTGTATGACCTCCATGAGCATAGGAGCATGCTACCTTATCCTGCCTTATCCTATTTTTCCATAGTCCATGTGCTTTGAGTCAAATTGAGCCCCGCTTCCCACCCCCTCCCCCTTCCTTTTTCCATTAGCTTGCAGTTTGTGCCAGATTTATTTCTGAGTCAAATGTTCTTATTTGTATTTTCTATTTTCTATGGGGCTATGCTGCTTACACCAGCTACCGGTGTGATATGTCAATTGAAGAAGCTACAGAATTGGCTAGAAGGTCTATTTATCATGCAACATCCCGTGATGGTGCTAGTGGTGGAGTTGGTAGCGGTACTCTCTCTTTCTCTCTCTCTCTCTCTCTCTCTCTCTCTCTGAACACCACACATCCATGATCACAATATAATTTGAACTTGTTCTTTTTATCAGTTTGTTATGTGGGACCTGATGGATGGAAAAAGCTCTCTTGACCAGTGGAACAGGAAATGGTTGAAGTAGCTAGGGCATAAGGCTCATGCTGAAGTTGGACACTCTGCTATAGATGTTCTCTCCTTTAATAGATGGATTCCAAGACATGCTTACAAGGCCTAAAATCCTTTAAGCACATGCATTTCCAGTTGTTCTTTGAAACTATTTATAGATATACTTGTCTGTAAGGTTATCACTTACCAGAGCCCATATAATTCATGGCTGTGTATCACAACATTAAAATTTCAAGATTGGACAAATTGAGTGCTGACACACATTATTATAGTAGTGATATTATATTACATTTTCACATCAGAACTATTCATTCCAATTATTGTTTGTATACCTTTTAACTGACACAATGTCTCAGCAACATGAAATTGGAATCTGCTTGGACTTTGGTTGAAACTATATGCCTACTGACTGGGATTGATTAATTCCCCTGTCTTTTTTAGGTTTAGATTTAATACTCTGGGGAGGGAGAAATTGTGGAGGTGTCAGGTAGCTTCAACGGTTGGCATCAGTGGATTAAAATGGATCCACAGCCATCATCAAGTATCACAGACCCCAATGCCTCAAGGTCTTTAATTTTTTGCCAAATTCTCTATTTACAACTCAGCATCACTGTCAAGTTATTTTAATTTTCATAACTAGTTTTTTCCAATCTAGGTTTCAGATATTCAACTTGTTTTATCTTAGTAGGTTAAAAAGAAAAAATAAACAACTTTTTTTTTTTTTGGGGTGATGTTTCTTTCATTCCTTGAAAAGGTGTTTGTTATGTTGTCATTTTACTCCCATTTCAGTCAAGCCCACCCTTCCTCTTAAAGCATAAAGCCCAGCAGGTCTTAGGCTTTAATGATTTGTAAAAACTCTGGAAATTTGTCAAAAAAGATATAAAAAAATACAGGAGTAAAAGGTCTCAAGAAGAAAATCATCAGGTAGAAAGTGACATAAACATGTCTGTGGTATCCACCTACATGACTAATGCTTAATTGGTCAACCTTGACATGCCAGATGCTTCTGGTGTGATTGGTATTAATAATATGAACATAGAAAATAGTGTTTGAGTCAATCTCTAATCCTTTTCTGATGGACCACATTGGCATTGCACTTCTGCTTAGCACACTAGATGCATCTCTTCTGGCTCACTCTTGTGAATTAAGAATAATAATATTTTTTTTTTATATATTTGCTGCTTAAACTTTGATTAATTAAATAATGAGCTTACTTTGTAAAATTATGCATGGCCAATCACTAGATGGTTGCAAGTAGAATTTTTACCCAATTTCATTGCAGTTTGTGATAGTTTTCAATAATTTTTAGAAAATTTACTTCTCTTTTTAAACTAATTTTCCTACCTAAACTAACAATGAAATCACGTGGTTTAATATCCTCCAATTATGGCAAGGTTGGCATCAAAAAGGTTTTTATTCATAGTTTCTTGATTCATGGTGATTTGTGTATGGATTTCAATCCAAGAAATTCCAATCCAAGAATGTTTATTTGCTTCAAATAGTTAGTTGAATTCTGGTCGTATATATATATGTGTGTGTGTGTGGGTGTTTCAATTTATGCTTATTATGTTGGGGCTATTGGTTAGTGTACAAAAAACAATGATAGATTGCTTGGAGTTCTGTACTATCCAAGAAAAGATCAAAGCTTAAAGCCACGTAGGTAAAAGAAATGGAATCAGGCCTTCAAGACCATGCAGATTTTGGATTGATGTTGCTATCTTGTACCATGAGAATTAAAGTCCTTTAGCTTGTATGTGCAACGTTTAAATTTAAACTCTTTTACCAAGTTCAAGTGATAGCCCAGCAGTAATGGCATTCTTTGTACTGCACTATATGTCTGTGGTTTGAATTCCACCCTTCCCCTTCCCTACCTATTAAAAAAATGTTTAGATTTCTTTCTGTTTTTCTTTCCAATTAAAGTAGCCCCAAAAGCTTATCCCATATGGCCATATCACAAAATTAACAAAGAGCTCTAAGAGTATTCCTACTCCTAGTACCAATAACAATTTGTACATAACTTAATTTCACTCCTTCAATATTTAAGGTTGTCTTTGGACGATTTTTTTTTTTTTTTAGCTTATTTTGTTTTAAAAATTAATTGTGTAAAATTATTATTGTGAATCTTTATAAATTTGTACATATATAATTTAGCTGCAAAATAAATTAATATTTTCAGATACAATAAACAGATCCTAAAGATCTTTGGGGTAAATTCCACCAAACACGGGTTTGGTTTATAGAGTTGGCTTCAATCTTTTCTACAGTTCTACTGAGTTAAGAGGATACATCCTTATCTGGACACATTCTATAAAGCATAGTTAGTGAGTCCGTCCCGCATTGCATATGCATTAGCCTAAACAAAAGTCATCTCTGTTTGCCTTATCTTTTATGTTTTAATTTGAAAGGATACAATTGTTGAAGCAATAAAATAGTGATCCCTTAAAAGATCATTTACTATGTCTTGTGTTCAAACGTAAAAGATGTTGGTAGATACTTTAAATTTGACAACATCATAAACAAACAGATATATATACATACATTATAACTAGTACTATGACTTGTAGTACATGTAGGGTACTGAAATTTATTTTATGAACTTTGTATGTGGTCTCTCTATTATTGGATGATAGTACGAATTGTTAAGAGACAGTATAGGAGGTTTATAGGTAACAGTACTGTAAGATTTTATTCAACTACCATGTTAGCAGAATTAAGGTTTCATAAGTATTGTACAAAGTGTCATCATATATAGCACTTTAATAGATATAGCACCTTAAAGACACCCTCAAATCTTTCAATTTTAAAGTAGATTTTTTGAAATACTTAGAGAGTTGTTCTACTTTTCTATTTTTTGATAATTCGATAGTTAAAAAAAAACGGATTTCAACCTTGAACATTTACATTAAAAACACTAAGAAATTCCAATTCCTAATTGTGAATCTAATGACTTTCTAAGGCATATGAGGATTTTGTAACTAAATGTGATTACAAAACCTTTCTCCTTCCTAATTGCATCAACTACAATAAATTTATAAGATGATCATTTTCTACCCCTAAACTCCTAACCCTTAAGATCCTAAACTAATAAAACAAGCTAAATGTGCCAAATGAGAACGGCAAATGTTATCCTAACCCAAATTCAATGAGTCCAATAATAAAGGTGTACACTTAAACCAATAATAATAAAAGGAGTATTATCCTTATCCATGTGTGGCAAATCAAACAACATCAACATCATCGCAGCACAAAAGGTGGAAACGCAAAAAGTTTCATGTAAAAAAGCAAATATGTATTCATGAAAACATATCACTATGATACTATCCAAGCATAAAACATTAAATTTTAATGCACAGAGGCAATCGTATCACATTGAGAGAAGCCTTGTTATGGACACAAATTCCCTTTTACTGTTAGGATGTGTGAATGCAATGAGATGTTAATTAATGTCATCCTAACCCAAATTCAACAAGTCCAATAATAAAGGTGTACACTTAAACCAATAATAATGAAAGGAGTATTATCTTTATCCATGTGTGGCAAATCAAACAACATTGACATCATTGCAACACAAAAGGTGGAAATTCAAAATGTTTCTTGTAACAAAGCAAACATATCACCATGATACTATCCAAGCATAAAACGTTAAGTTTTAATGTACAGAGGAAATCATATCACATTGAGAGAAGCCCTGTTATTGACACAAATTCCATTAGTTGCTTCAAGGAAAACTAAGACCTCCAAATTTGATAAAGAGACTACATTGAGGAAGTCTAGACCTCCACATTAAACTAGCTAAGAATTTGTAACTTAAAAATTCATGATTATTATTTATTCACTCTCAATATATGAATTATACAAGACAAACTTCCAAATAGATAAACATAAATATTAACTTACGGTTGTCTATCAATAAAACTAATCTTAATCCAAACTAATTTATTTGAGTAAATTAAACATATCTCTGTCACTACTTATCCTATAATAATTAAAATAAATTAGACACATAACAAATCCTCTGCTGATTACCTCAATGGCAAAAGTGTAATGTGAATGGCAAAATAACTATTCAGATCAATCATGTTGGCAAGCTATTAAAAGAAATCATTAGAGCATCTCCTTCACAAATACCCACAAATACCCACAAATTTCAAACAAATATTGAGATAAGGAGACATACCTTGTGATTCCAAACTGAAGATGCAGACCGACAGTGAGAGTAGAGAGCCCGTCAGTGAGAGTAGAGAGCGTGAGCAATAAGGAGAGTCAAACTGAGACCGAGAGCAAGAGGGATACCGAGACTGAGAGCGAGAGGCAAACTAAGAATGAGAGCGAGAGCGAGAGCGAGAGGGAAACCGAGGGCGAGCGGCAAACTGAGAATGAGAGCGAGAGCGCGAGAGCAAGAGCGAGAGGGAGACTAAGAGGGAGATTGACAGCGTGTGAGAGATGATAGCGAGATTGAGAGGGAGATTGAGAAAGTGATAGATGAGAGAGTAAGCTTAGCTGAGTTGGTAACAGATCTTGGTTTAAGTGTGGTAACAGGGGCTTGAGTTTTGAAATAATCCCAGAATAATAATACTACAAAAAATAAAATAGAAATTTAGGAAGAAAATTAATTACTAGCTCCCCCAGAGTTTTGACAAAAAAAAAAATGCATATAATAATCTAATCTTAAAAACCCAGCCCACTCTTTAGCCCATAAACAATTTTGCTATAAAAATAAAATAAAATTAAAAAAAGTCTGTTAAATATATTATTAGCAACGCGGTGTGTTATACCATGTTGTATATGCTAGAGTGGACGCGGAAGAGAAAGCATAGAATAGGAACATCAAGAACACGAGAGTTACGTGGTTCAGCCTTGTCAGCCTACATCCATGGAGGAATCCCTTTAGGGTTACATCTTTATTGTATAAGAGTGTAGTACAAATCTTATGTTACAATGAACTCTAACATGAGTATATATAGACGACTAAATCCTAAACTACTAGTACAAACAGGAGTAGGCTTGGGCCTATTACATTGGGCTAATATGTCTAATATATATCTCTAACATCCTTCCTCAAACTCAAGCTAGAAGCTTGATGAAGGTTTGAGGTTGGATAAGTATAAGAAAATCACTTGGAGATGTCTTGAAGAATGCCTTTAAAGAAACCGCAATGAATAATATGCCAATTGACTAATTTTGGAGCCTCAAATGAGGAAACGAAGACAAAAATTGGAATCTACGTGAAAAACTGAGCAGGATAGGCATTTTTGGAAATTTTGACTTTTGGTCAAAAGTCAACGCAAAAAGTCAAAGTCAACTAATCAGGTCAAAGTCAACGGTCAAAGCTCATGGGTCAGATCCGGGTGGTCTGGGTTAGGTTGGTCCGAGTCAACGTCAGCTAGGTGATGTGGTGCTGACAAGGTGACACTGCTGACATGGCTACATCTGACATGGCTGATGACATGTCTAGGGCTAACGGGGTTTTGTTTGATGACATCATCAAATGACGTCATGGATGACATCAATTACAGTTTTCGGTGCGTGTGGTGCATGCGAGTAGTTACCGACATGTGGAAGAGAAACCAGAAGCTAGGGAGGCACGTGGATATGCGTGTAAGGTCTGATGAGGGCTAGAATCTCAATTTTTGTAGATCAGTGGACGAGGAGGCTGTTAGGGTGGCGCGTGTGTCAAGAAGACGATCTGGAAGTCAAGAATCTGAGGCGGGGCGTGGGAGATTTTCCAGAGACAACTGCGACGCGTGGAGGCGTGTGGCAAGGCTTCAGGTGACCGGATTTTTAGGTTTTCCTTACGGGAGACCAAGGAGCATGCCTGTGGGGTTGGTTTCGTCAGGCGAAGCTTGGAGTTGTGCAGATTTGATAAGTTAAGTCACGAATTGCTTGGGTTTGTGGATCTAGACATAGCAGTAAGCCATGGCGGCTGCGAGATGCCGTGGAGTCTAGATCCAGCAGACAAGCATGTGTGACTTCTGATGGTGGTGTGCACGTGAGAATCTTCTTTGCTTGCTAGAGATGTTTGTTTGATGCCAAGAACGAAGTTTGGCTCTAATACCATGTAGAATATATTATTAGCAACGCGACGTGTTATACGGTCATGTTATATATGCTAGAGTGGATGCGGAAGAGGAAGTATAGAATAGGAATATCAAGAATACAAGGGTTACGTGATTCAGCCTTGTCGGCCTACATCCACAAAGGAATCCCTTAAGAGTTACATCTTTATTATATAAGAGTGTAGTACAAATCCTATGTTACAATGAACCCTAACATGAGTATATATAAACGACTAAACCCTAAACTACTAGTACAAGTAAGAGTGGGCTTGGGCTTATTACATTGGGCTAATATGTCTAATATATATCTCTAAATGTTAGAGATATATATTTCTAACAAAGTCACTTGTTAATCAAATTCCTATTCCTAATTAAATTAGGACTTCAAAATATAATTAAATTAGGACTACAAGATCCAAATATATACCGAAAAAAAAATACAACATTAAAGTCACACAAACACAATTAAAAAAAAAAACACTTCACAAGTACAACCCAAACTTCCCAACCCGGTAAACCCAAAGATCTAATCTTCCCTAGCCACAGCAACCACCACAAAGCCACAAGCAGTCGAGCTACCTTCACCTCTGCCGCCTCAATCTATCTTCGCTGTGAAGTGTGGTAAGTTTCTCACTAGTCTCTCTATGACTCTATCAGAGTCTCTGTCTATCTTCTATTAATTTTTGTAGACAAGTTTTTGTTGTTAATGGAAGAAGAGTAAAGGCTCTGTTATCTAGACTAGAATATGCTTATGTTTGTGCCTTTGTGTGGTGTCTAGCAAATATTTGAGCCAAAAAGATGAAAAAGAAAAAGTCTAAACAAATGTTAAAAGCTTAAAACACCAGTACACTTTAGGGTCCGGTTTATAGTCAATAGAATAGGCTTTATGACTAGGGTCAGTTTGTGTTTCCAGCAAATATGATTTTAGAATAGTAATTTGAAAATAGTAGTTTTTTAATTGTTTGTTTAATTGATAGTAACGACTTGTGTAATTAAATTAAATTATTATTATAGAAAAGGAGATTGCTAAAGATGGATAAAGCTTTGTAACAAGATGGATAATGACTTCTTGAGCGACTGTTTAACTACATATATAGAAAAGGAGATTGCTAAAGGTTTTAGTTTAGAATCAAATTATAAATGATTTTAATGGCATGAAAGAGCAAAGGGCACAACTTTTTTAAGTTAAAGTTAATGGGAAATAAATATTATTTTAGTCATTTTTTTTATACAAAAGAATTTTATTATGTTTACCTTGGCTCCCTTGAAAAAAATTTCTTACTCCACCACTACCTGCAATTAAATTCCGGCGTGGTTGATTTCATGAAGAATCTCTTCTATTGATGGGTTCATTAATTCAAAATCTCCTCCCTCAAACTGTTTGCGAGAACCAAACTTTCCATTACCGAAACTCATCGGAAAGGGCTTGAGCCTAGGCTCCATGTTACAGGTACTATAAGGTAATACAATCAAATTTTTGGGTACATGCACTGAATCCCTGACTTGCTTCAAAATTATACATGCCGTGTGATGCAATTTAGAAAGATAAGTATAAACTTACTGAACTTTGATTCCATTCAGCTGCGCCCTACACAAATTAAACGACATACAGGTGTTTGGCCAGAGATGAGATGCAAGGGGTGTACGTGGTTGTTTTCCTGTGGTTTACTACTCTTGCATTATGTAATATGTTTCAAAAACTTTGCGGGACATTAGCCAACGGCTCATATACTCTTTGTAATCTTTTGATACTGTTACAATGAAATAAAGTTTCAATCTAACATTACACACTGAACTAAGTAGAATGAACGTAAAATAAACGTTATCATTATGCGCATAATTGCACTGAAGATACTAACCACTAACCAGAATAAAATCAATTCATACAAGTAGTGTTAAAAATTACTAATTGTGGAGGAAGCTTTGCAGCCATACTCACCATGCATGGTGGTTGTACGCTCCCTGAGTTTTGTGTCTATTAAGGGAGTTTTGTCATTTGTGTCTATTGAGATAAGATGGACCGACAATAGATACGTGGAATTTCACTCTATTCATTTTCAATTTCTGTTAAAATGATTTGAAATGATCAAGTGATTCTTGATATTTTTAAATCACATAGAAAATAACTCTGTATACGAATAAATGGGGGGGGGGGGGGGGTCGTAGCTTAAAAAATTTAAAATTTAAAAAAAAAAAAAAAAAAAAACCCTCAGAGTTGTACTCATTTTGTAGTTTTACGATAGGTAATTTTGTAACATGATGGGCATTTGTGTGAAGAAAAAACCTCTGAAGTTCCATGGCTGATAAAAGAAATTCTCTCCAACTTCTTTTTATAGAGAGATGAGTTTATGCGTGTTTTTATATATCCTTAATAGTTGTATTATCACGAAGCAGATCCAATGGATTTAGATTGGTACTATCGATTCCCAAAGCATGAGTGTTTAATGTGTTATTAATTTTATCTCATTGGCTTCTGCACATGACAGCAAAATTAAAAATAATTAGATTGTACACGTGTATAGTAAAATTGGACTCTAATTTCATATTCTAATTGAACAATTGGAATGATAATATATGATAGTAACAACAATAGGAAAATTCAAATAAAATTTTGGGGGCGGGGTTTTTGTCCAGTGGCCAGTGCCACTGGACAGAAGCTAAATCCAAATTTTGGATTAAATTGTAACAATCTGAATAAAAAATTCCAGTAGAAAGACAAGGTGGAGTGATCCACTCTAAGAAGGCGACCAAACTTGCGTAAATATAGAATAATAAATCTCTCTTCAAAAAATTTATATTGTTCATAACCTTTACGTTCACTGAAAATTTTAAAAATATAGTGATTCACATCTGCCATCTAGACATCTATAGCCGGGTCCTCTCCAATTCGAGTGAGATTTCATTGATCACTAAATTCCTTTGCAGCCTGTAAAAAGTATCATCAATCAGTCCACAACAGTGCTTTCTTCATTGTTATAGGTGCCAAACCTGAACAAAAAGGCAAATATAAGGATAGTGAATTTTAGGCATAATGTGCATCTAATCACATATTAGCAATTTATAATAAATGTAAAGATGCAAACTTTGTAAGTGAATAGTAAACAAAACTCAGTATCAGAACCAAGAATAAAACACTTTAATCCAAAACTCAGTGCAAATGTAAAGATGCAAACTTTGTAAGCAATTTATAACAAAGATGCAAACTTTGGCTTTGCTATTTTTTTGAAAATTGTGTAATGTACCCAAACCAAGTTCTTATTACCGATATTAATCTCTTTGGTTTTCACGTTTGACTACAAAATTAAGAAAAAACTTAATTAGCACAATAACTCACTTGACCCGATACATAAAAGTGGTTTTAATATACCCAAACCAAGTTCTTATCACCGATATTAATCTCTTTGGTTTTCACGTTTGACTGCAAAATCAAGAAAAAACTTAATTAGCACAATAACTCACTTGACCCAATACATAAAAGTGGTTTTAATGAAAATGAGCCTACATACATTTAGTCACATAATACAAAATACAATTTCAATTTTAGATTTTAGACACATGACACAAAATTAAAATTTTAATTTGATATGTACATATAGCATACAATTAAAGTTCAAACTTTGACCTCATAATAACAGCCACACAATCACGATTCCTCCTCATTGACCATACAGATAGGCCTATAAATACCTCAAAATTTGAAATCTCTCAGCCTCACTCACGCACTCTCTCTCGTAGCAAATCGCAATGGCGCTTTCCTCTGCATTCCGCGAGCGCCTCGAGCAAATGGAACAAACCAGATACCAACGTCTCTCTCTCCTCCAGGTCAGCTCCCCAATGCCAACCCTACTCTTCGTCGTCTGTTTGTTTCGTCTCCTATAAATTTTCTCACCAACCAAACAGAGTAAATCTCTAATTTTATTAACCTGTGTTCACCACGCCAAAAAAATGATTTCAGGCCGAGAGAGAATTGCAAGCGAGCAAGTCTCAGGTCTTGGCATCAAAGCACACAAACATCAGGGCCATGGAACAGAGATGCTTGATACTCGACCAAAGGATTGCGTCTCAGAATTTCAAGATCTCGGCCCTCAAGTTCCAAATTGAAAGCCTCGACGCGAAATACTGTTCAGAATCGCAAGATTTGAGGTGAGTGAATTTAATTTTGTTCACATTTTCCAGTGGTTGATTTATGTAATTGAAATAGGTTTTGGTTTTTAGGGTTTTGAAGAGTGAGGTGGAGGAGCTCGAGGAGTTGGAGAAGGAGAGGGATAGGTTTTACGAATTGAAAAGTAGTGAAATGAAGGAGTTTAAGGAAAACGTGGAGAAGTTCTTCGTGGAATGTCAAATGCGCGTCGAGGAATTGAGAAATACTGTGAAAGAGGTGATGAGTAAGGCTGTTAAACTCCAATTGCATTGAATATTCTTTGGACGAATTGTGCATGTTTATCGGTTTACTGTATTTCGGCACATTCACATATATGTATGTATTCATTTACATTTGCATGTATATTATATAAAGAAAGTATAAGGATCAAACAATCTTTGTTTAAGTAATGACTGAACATGATTTGCTTGAGAATTCTTGACGCTTAGACAGCTTCTACACAAACCTTGAAATAGTTAAATGAATGGACAGAAGTTTCTTCCAATTTGCTTTGAGGAAATTTCCTCCAATTTTTCAACCTGCTACTTGGCGATTCAAATGACCATCCACAAGTGCTTTTAATTACATAACGTATTTGATAGTTAAACAACTTATCTAAATGACTTAATAGATCATCCATTTGAAATACACGTGGATGTTCATCCGAATCACCACTTAAAGAGTTGGAGGATTCTTCCAAATTTGTGTGGAGAAAACTTTGTGTTAAATGAATAGTCAAGACTATCCAACTTATCAGAAAAATTATCTTAAAAAAAGTCGTCCATGTGATTAAGGTTCATTTGAGCAATGTTTGGAGAAGGGGATGTGTAATTGCTTTATCATA
This sequence comes from Quercus suber, assembly GCF_002906115.3. Lineage (NCBI taxonomy): Eukaryota > Viridiplantae > Streptophyta > Magnoliopsida > Fagales > Fagaceae > Quercus > Quercus suber. Next base: position 767,163 of record NW_027069526.1, on the reverse strand, counting down.
TCATTGAGTCAGTTTACTCTAAGGCACTGAATAAAATGGCATGATAGGGTATACCTTTATGTGCTGAGGAAGGCTTTGAAATGAGTACACGCTGGGTATGCCAAATTTATAAAGAGAAGTCCTCCTGAGTTCCTATTATACCTTCCTCCTTTCATTAGTTAAATAGTGCATCATTCATTCATTCTTTGGTTAGCAATAATAAAGAAGAAATGAGCACTATACAACAAGAAGAAAGAATCAGATATTAAATCAAGACTTGTAGTAAGTAGAAAGCCAAGAGATCTCTTCTAAGGAATGGATTCAGTTGTTAAACAATGAGAGGGGAGGTGTACTCTGATTCCTTTTGAAGCTAAGTTTCATAAACCTGTTAGGCAAGCTCATAGTGTGCTGAGTAGATTCTCAATTGGGTCAGCATAAACTTCAACCTTGCAAAGCTCTAAAGAGGATTCTTAATGTCTTCAACAACAGAAGGGGCCTGCTGTCTCTGTAAGTAATATTTTTGTAAGAAATCCCTGGTGTTTTTCATAGAATTTAAAAAATGAATTAGATGGTGGTGGTTACAAACTTCAAATTTCTGACTTATTAAAAAAAATCATTGGAATTAAGCTGTCTTAGAGCTCTTTTTGAAGTGGATCCTAAACCTAATAAACCCCAATGGATTATGCCCAATAAGCCTATAATTTAGATGAGAACAATAAATAGGAAGGCAAGTTTTATTTCAAGTATATATTTGGCATTTAAAGTTTCCTATGAGGCTTTAGCTCCCCCCCCCCCCCCCCCCAATCAACCCACTTAGAATTTTGAATGACCAATCCCTAAGAAAAAATATTCATATTTTAGCATTATGCATCATCTATTTTTCTTATCCTTAGGGGTTGTGTTTGGATAGGAGGATTTAAATTTAAGGGATTTGAATAACCTTTGTTAGTATTGCTTTTAATTTAACAACACATGATGATGTGAGCTTTCATTTCAAATCCACATATTAATAAAGCTCAAATCGATCTATTAATTCAATAACAAAAAAACGTCATTTCATACTCTATTCAAGTATTTTGAGCTAAAAATTCAAATTCAAATTCTTCTCTTTCAATGGTTTTTTTCAAACGGACCATTAGTGTATTCTAATTCTTGATTTGGAAAATGTTTATTATGCTTCTGGTCAAACATTTAAGATGTTTTCATTTGCCAGTTGAATTTAATAATGACTCATTTATAGAACTTGCCCATGAAAGATTGCGTTTTTATTCTTCTTTTTCTGTAGGTTTTCTTCTTCTTCTTCTTCTTCCCCCTCCCCTCCACACACAACCCCCCCCCCCCCCTCTTCTCTCCCCCACCCCAATTTGCTTCTGCTTCTTCCAATAGATGGACTTTAATTTAATAAAATACCCTTCTCCTTGTAATTATTTTACTGTAAAAGTTCTGTCCCTTATGATAAATCTTTGTGTGGTTTTTGTTGATCCTCAATTATCCTACATTGATGTTCAAAAGTCTTGCAAAGAATTACCGGGGGTGGTAAATCACTCTTCTCAAAGTTGTCTCTATTTATAGAGCTCATAGTGGGTTAAAATTAACTATTGCAGCCTTTCAACTGACAGTATTTCTGGGGGGCATGCATTGCCAAAGACAATTAGGGTAATTTTACAGGTCCATGGACTGTTTTATCTGCTTTTTCTGTGAATTTAGCAAGGGGAGGCTCTAGCAGCATGACTAGCTCCTAAGATGATTCAGGGTCTGTTTGGGATCCGATTCTTTTGCTAAAACTGAAAACTTTTTGTTGAAAATACTATAGATAGAGGTAAAAGTTAGCTGAAATAGTACAGTGAGGCCCATGAATAGTAGCAAAAATAAGCTGACTTTTTAATTTTTATCAAACAGACACTCAATGTAGAGATGGAAAAGCTATGTGCTTACATCCTTTGAAGGGGATTCTCATGCGGTGGTTAATACTACATAGAAGCTAGACTCCTGCCCTCCTGAGAGATCTCTTTCTACTTGCAGTGGACTTATGAACTCTCATTGTAATTTAGAAATTTGTATGTTGTATATACAGCAACTTATTTTAACTCAAGACTTCAGAGGTTGCACATCCTCATAGAAATAACATTGTCAAAAGCTCAAACTAACTTGTTATTTAGAGCCATGGCATTAACATTTTGATGGTATTGGACAACAATTTGAAAAATTGATGAAACTTGGCTGAGATAAGTGTTCTATGTTTTGTGGCTCACCAATTGACTGTGGTTGTGATCATTAGTGTTCATGTCATGCCAAACTACCATTTCCATCATGTTTGTGGGGAGTCCAGCAGGCTTGCAAAATGGAGCAGTTCCTGAACATTTAAAATTATAATAATAATAAATTAAGAATCTAACATGATACTTGCCAGAGAGAAACTGAAATTACAATCGAACTACCAAAAAGAATTACAATGGGGCTGCTTTTCCAGTGTTAATAATTCTAGAAGTAAAAGGAATGAAAACAGAATTAGAGTGATAAATATTTTTGATTCATGTGGATTTTTGAATGATGAACTACTAATATTTTTTGTTTGTCCTTGATGGGCAGTTGTACATATAATGCTTTATTTCCGATGATAATTTTAAAAGATAAATCTCTGTTACACAAGTTATTTCTAAGTAAAAATGATCCAACTAAAACCACACCTTTGACATCACTTGATTTTTCTTGCAGCTCCAGTCAAGCATTACAAAACTCCAGGGCGACAGTGGATATTTTAGTAATTCTGAGATATCTGCAGCTGAAATGAGAAACTCTGAACTTATAGACGTGAAGAAGAATTTGGATAGAAACTTGGCTTCTAATTACCAAAAAAGAGCAAAGTTACAAGAGCAGCTTCAGAAAATATTGTATTAATTGCAAGTTTGCTGATAAGAAGGTGCAGGCAACAAAAATGAAAGCCATATTGTACAGAAGAAAGAAGGTTGAAAAGCATAGCCTATGCAAAGGGTATGACTTCGCTGTCCTCAATTTTTTACTTTTTATTTTCACTTCCCCCCTCTTTGCTTTCAAGTGGGATATGGCCATTTAACTGTTATTATCTGCCATAATTGGCCTCATGCTGAAGATGGCATTGCTGTAGAAAAGATTTGCCTAGTCAAAATAGAATCAGGATTGGTGCCCATGATGCTATAAAATTCGTCTGTAGATCATGGGTATGAAGTGGATCAAATCAATTGCTATGTTCAGCTATTCGATGAATCGGATGCTAGAGTTGATCAACATCACCCTAAGGAATAGCACAATTAGTAGGGGATCATGTGGAAAATGATCCTTTCCAATTGTTCATGAAATAGAGAGGATCTATTTCATTATTCATAGTGAAGATCCATTTCTCCCTTTAAAATTTCATATTTCACAAATGTATAGGTGAATAGTGCCGCCTATTTTAAAATCAATTGTCATTCCTTATTTGGTGGAATGAGATTTTATAAGATGTGGCACCTTGTACACTTTTAAATGCATAAAAATTAAATTTTCACTATGAATGGACACTGTACTCTATATTTCAAAGTAAATGAAGAGAATACACATACAAGAACTTGAACCATGTCTTATGAAAGAGAGGGCTAAACTCACCATCCAAAAATAAATATATAGATGACCATGTAGTCTTTGTTTGTCCAATTTTATTTCTTTAAATTTAAATCTCAACTTTTAAAATATAGTGAGTATTAGTGACATCCTATTGAGGAAAATGTATAATATTATAATAACATATTTAAATCTCTAGATAATAATTATTAGCTTATTTATTTATTTTTCCTTTAGCCTTTAGGTCGAACCTGAACTCATCCATTCGAGGCTTTAAATGAGAGCCGAGTTTTCATAAGACCGAAGGCCCTTTTTACTAATTATCAATCCTGTGAGAAGTATCAGCTGAACCAACCAAATTAATCATTTTGGGCTCAAGTATTGACAGAGAGTTTTGGAGTTAAATTCCTTTCCAGTTTTTTTTTGGGGCCCGTGGCTAATAATACACTAAGGCAATCAGCCCCACGGGCCAAGTCCCTTTACCGCTAAGGCCCACTCAGCCGGGTTCCACTTCCTCGTCCTCCAACTCTGCCAGATTTTTTTTAAGATAAGTTTACCACAATGTTATTCAGTTGGTACCTAAGGTAAGAATCAAGTAATTCTAAGGTTGTGTTTGGTTCAATGTAAAATGTTTTCCAAGTGTAAAATATTTTCAGCTGTTTGGTGGCATTTTAAAAAAATACTTAAGAAAATAGTTTTTAGTGTTTGGTTGTGTTCTTGAAAATACTAGTAAAAACACATTTTCTACTTGATACTCACATTTTCTTAGCTTCCAAACAAATATTTAATATCAAACCAAACCAAAAAATTCATCAAATCCGGTCTCAATCGGTCAAATTGAGAGAAGAAGGAAGAGAGAGAGGCGACTGGGTTGGGTTTGATACCGACGAAGGTTGGGTTATCTGAAGGAGGCGACGACTACGAGATCGGGGATGAAGGAGGCAACGGCGACGAGATCGGTAGGTGTGTCTGATACCGGCGACGAGCGAGTCGATGCTGGGGTGCGATGGGCGAGTTAGTGCTAGGGTGCGACGAGCTGGTGCTTGGGTGCGACAAGTGAGCCAATGTTGGGGTGTGATGAGCAAGCCGCTGCTGGGGTGTGACGAGCTGGTGCTTCGATGTGCGATCTCCTCTGGCTGTTTCTCTCTCTCTTCTATTTTCTTGGGGTGTAATTCATTTGAAGGTAAAATACAACATGAAATGGTTTTACACCAGAGAGGCCTTATTTTACAGTCAACGTAGAAAATCAATTTCAATTGACCCAATTTTCAGTACGTACCAAACATGGAGCGTGGTGTAAAAGGATTTCCTGAAATCATTTTCAGCCGAAACAAACGCAGCCTAAGTTGGCACTCTTTATAACAATTTTTTTTACAACTATCTTATATGGTAGATTGTAATTATTTGCATTTCACTTTCATATAAATTCAATACTTATAGCATTCTATATTAAAATTATAAAAAAGTGTGTAATTTTAATTTTTTTTTTCATTTTTATAAAATTTGTTGTGCAATATTGTGTATGTAGCCTGCATCTTCTATTAGGAGCATTATGTGTTGCTGATGATAGCATAAGGAATGAGGGTGCTTGGGCAGCATTAGGTCAATCACTTAGCTTCATGTTTTCTCAACACACTCATGGCTCCTCATGCCTGACTAGTGATGCTCCTAAGAGCTCTTTGAGGGTGACCAGCCTAGTCTCCCTACTCGAATTGGATCGATGAGCAGTGATGAAGGGTAGCATGTGGAGACACCTTACTCCACATGATACCCTAAGGCCAAGGCAAAGGAGGGCCATAGTGGGCAAAGATAGTTGTGATGATGGGCAGCAGCAGGTGATACTAATACTATATGGTGGTGCATGGCATTGGTGGCTTAGTTTCTGGTTCTTGTGTGTGGGCTTAGTGGCTTGAGTACAAGGCAGGGTTGGGCTGCTGTGATGATAGAATGTTGTGTGCAAGGCATTGGGCTAGTAGGGCTAGCTGAATGCATAGACAAGTGCTAGTGGGCTGATGACAGTTACTTTGTGTGCTACATGTGAGCTTGCTATGTGGACTATAGTGCTGATGGGAGACCTTGAGCATGGGCCAAGCCTATCTAAAATGTGTGGGAACATATTGTGTGGGCTGTTGGAGGATAGGCAGAGGCCCCATGGTCTGCTGAGACATGGGTTATGCATGTGCAATATGTGTAGTAGTAGTTACCAAGTAGTTCCTAGCTTTCCTGATGATCAAACCTACTGTGTAAAGGCTAGAAAGAAGAGCAAGCCAAGATAGCATCAGTTGAAGGTATCTTAAATCATAACACAAGTGGCAGATTGTTTAAGACCTAGACAGTTACTAGGCAATAACTACCATAGCAGTTAATTCTATATATTTAACCCTAATGTTGTTGGGGGTATTAGTAGCAAAGTGTATTTGGCCTTGAGAAAATTTCGTGTAATTCTCTAGGCTTGTAAAAGGGTTTCCTTTGTACTTGAGATTAAATAATAAAGGTTGGGGGTGGGTTTCCTATAAATATTGTGTGTGCTGTGTGTTTAAACATCCTTATATAATTTGTTCTAAGTGTTACTGCAATGTGCGTATAGTGTTGGCTAAAACTAAGTAAAGGACTTAGGACCATCACAAGCAGAAAATTTGAGTGAAAAATTGACACTATGACAATTGGCATCAGAGCCTGGTTGCAATGTCTTCAAACATTAAGTCAAGGGTGACTGTCTTGGAGTACATACTTAGAGTTCCTGTAGAGAGAGAGAACAACTTTCTATGTGTGATAGATTGGATGCACTATCTGCAGAAACTGTTGTGATACGGAATCAGATTTTTTATTAGAGGGATGTCGTGTAGATTCTTGTTGAAGACAAGCAGAAGAAAGATGGTAAGAAGAACAAGGATAAGCAGAAAGAAAAATTAGGGTAACAAGAGCAAAAGAGAGAGGTCTACCTCTCAACAAAGCAAAGAACAGCCCAAGTTGAATGCAGGCTACTTCATATGTAATTAGGGTTGTTCAAGGACCCGCCGGACCGACCCACCCACTGCCGCCGACTGGAACCCGACCCGCCACCGACCAAACAGGCTGCTCCGGCGGTCAGGGACAGATTTGATTCTCCAAAATTCGAGATCAACGGGTCGAAGATCAATTCTCCTCCTCTCAAATCCGAGAAACCCGATCCAACTGACTCATCATTTTCCCGCGCGAGAAGGTGTGGATCTGGCAAGATTTGAGAATTTTTGGGAAGATTTAAGCTAGATTCGGTGAAATTTCACTAGATTTAGCCAAGATCTTGCCGAAAATGGCCAAGATCTCACTGGATCTGGCTAGATCTGGCCGGATTTCTCCCGTTTTTCAAAAAAATTTCACCAGAGTTCTGCCGTTTTTCATCTTTTCTTGGCTGGATTCTCACCGTTTTCCAAATAATCAACACCGATCGATCCGCCCAAACTCTGTGGAAGCTCTGACCCGCCTGATCTAATCAACCACTCCGGTCGGCGGCGGGTTAAAATTTGAGAGACCTGATTTGGTCGGGTCGATTCCGGGTTGGACACAAACCCGACCCAGATTGACCCGTGGACAGGCCTATATGCAATGGCCTTTATCAAGCAAGAGACCACACTAAGCGTGAAAAGTTTAATGCAATGGTTGCTGAAGATTAGAGGGGGCAGTCCGATGAAGAAGTTCCCAGCAGGGTGAACCCTTTACAACTGCTGAATGCCCTTAGTGTAAGATAATTCTAAGGGGCTGTCTTATGTGCAAGTAAAGATGAATGGGAATGGGGTTGAAGCAATGCTTAATACTAGCGCTACCCACAATTTTGTCGATGAAAGCATGGTCCAACAACTTTGTCTGAAAGTGAGCAAGTGTCCAAGTAAGATCAAGGCAGTAAACTCTAAAGCAAAACCTGTTTCGAGAATTGCTATTGGTGTGAGATTCAAGGTTAGCGAGTGGACAAGAAAGGTAATTTTCCTGATTATGAAGTTGGATGACTTTGATGTAATTATGGGTGATGAGTTCTTTGTGGCTGCCAAGGCTGCCTTGCTGCCATTCATCGGTGTGATGCTGATTTTCGATGAGAAGTAGCTATACTATGTTCCTGCGAGGCGTAGGGCAGGAAATAGCAAGACTAGCAAGAGGAAAGAGTTAATGGTGTCAGTTATGCAAGTTGAGCATGGATTGAAGAATGGGGAGATGACTTACTTGGCTGCAATGATTTAGGTCAAGCAGGACAAGTTTGTTGAAATTCCAGATACTGTTGCTGGACTGTTGGAAAAATTTGTTAATGTGATGTCTCCAGAATTGCCTAAGACCCTTTCACCAAGGTGTGCTGTTGATCAAGAGATTGAGTTGGTTCCTGGTTCAAAGCCTCCTTTTGAAGGCTCCATACAAAATGTCCCATATGGAGTTGGCTGAGATGAGAAAACAATTGACTGAATTGTTTGATGCAGACTACATTCAGCCCTTCAAAGCCCCTTACGGTGCCCATGTTCTATTCCAAAAGAAGTAGGATGGATCATTGCATATGTGTATGGACTATAAAGCCTTGAACAAAGTAACGGTGAAGAACAAGTACCCGGTTCCTTTGATTCAAGACCTATTTGACAGACTGTGCAAAGCCATTTACTTCACCAAGTTGGACTTGTGTAACTCGGTATGGTTCTTATGAATTTCTAGTTATGCCTTTTGGTTTAACAAATGCCCCTGCTACATTCTGCAATTTGATGAATGATGTATTCTATGAGTTTGTAGACCGTTTTGTTGTGGTTTCCACAGGCATAACTTAATTTAACTTATCCCATAGAGTTCAACTCTAGATCTCAAATCTAGTATAGATATATTATACATACAGACACTCGCACACACAATATTATTATATTACCCCAATAATAATAATAATAATAAAGGAAGAAAGAAATTTGCTCATCAAACATGTGTTAGGAATGTCACCAACGCTTTAGTTAGTAAAGCACACGAATTTATTTATTTATTTAATTCCATTCAATTCAATTGCTTGATTAGTATCCACATATACCTAACTGGTCAATTCAATTGGTTTGAAGTAATCTGTTAGAATTCGGGAGCGTTCTCATACTTCAAGGGACTCCAGATTAATACCATATTTGACATGCGTGTTAAAGAAAAAAAAAAAAAAAAGTAAGGAAATGTGTAATCCAACATTGCGATTTTCTAAATATTAATTTAATAAAGATATTCTGGGAATAATAATAATTTAAAAAAAAAATTCCTGTGCTGTAAGATTCCTAGAAATGAAAATCTCATATTAAGTAAAGCATTTCCCTTTATGTAAATATTAAATTCTAATCTTAACCCGTCTTAGTATTCAATTCAATTCTATGCAACAATTACAAACGCTTTTTTACTGGCTGTAACAAATAATTCACTATTGTATTATTAATAAACGAAGCAATCAAAATTTCATGCTTTTTTAATATATATATATATATATATAAACAAAAACAAAAAAGCAGAATGAGCATTTGTGGTTATTTGAAAAGCAACAATAAATTAGAGATTACAATTTGGCAAATCGCATTTAGAAAAAGAGAAAAAGAAAAAAGAAGAGAACCTTGTCGAGGTCGCTAATCTGGGAGGAGATGAGAGAGAGGACGCGAGGTCTCTTGGCAATGCTTTGGAGGTGACGAAGCTCCTCCAAGTCTAGCGCTACTTCGTCCGCCATTTTCACTTGACAATACCAAAACTATATGATTTTTTTTTTTTTTTTTTTACACTATCAACCCACAGAGACAGACAGACTGAGCTTTTAGACCGTTTTATATATATATATATATGGGAATGGAAAATGCTAGAAGAATTTTTATATGAGTGAGAGAGAGAGAGAGAGAGAGAGGAGAGAAGGGGGGGCAAAATGGGGATTGCGTATTTATTAATTTCGATTAGGGCTTTTTAAAAAACGAGAGAAGGTTCTGGACGTGGAGGGTTACTCTCTCTCTCTCTAACAGCTGGGACTCACCAGAAAGTGACACGTACGTACGTGAGGTTATTTTTCCTTTTTGGACCGGATTGGGTCCAGTAGTCTAATGAATGCTTGGATTCTTTGGAAATAAGAAAGAGAAAGAGAAAAGAAAATTGAAGAATTACTATGCTTTCTTTTGCTTGGGATGTCGAGAGAAGAAATGAGAAGCAAAATATATGATTTTTTTTTTTTTTTTTACTTCTATACCCACATGAGATTGAGAGTAATAAATTTGAAATCTTGGACAAAGGGGTAATTTCCTTGACATGAAAAATTAATGTGATTGCTTTAAATTTCTTATTGCTCTTTTTCCTTTCAAATCTGTCCAAATTCGGTGAATAGATAAAAGTGTGATCACTGGATTGTGTTTGCACAGCATCCACAAACTATTTTTTTAATTATTTAACACCACAAAAAATTATTTTATTTACTTATTTTATAAAATATTTTGTAACAGTAAATTTATTTTAACTTTTAACTCAATAAAATAATATAAATATCATAATAAAATAATATAAACATCACAGTAAAATAATATACCCATTGTCAAAAAATAAATAAATAAACCACAAACCGATTATCTGAAGATTTTGAAGAACAATAAGCAAACCCAAAACCCCAACCACCTCCATTGCCACCCACAACCACCTCCATTGTCTACAGGCCACCATTAACACAGCCTAAATCCATCAAATTTGTAACAAAATCATCTCAAAAACCAACCAACATCACACATAAAAACAACCAAAATTAAACAAACTCACAAATCCAGCAACAAAAAAACCCAAGGACAAACAACAAAAAAAACCACACCACTACCACAACCAACAACAACTGCCCACAGTAATGGCGTAGGACAACCCACCACCACCACGAACACATACCACAACACAACCCCATCAACAACACACCACCACCACCACAAACCCACCTCAACAACTACCATCCACAACTCTGATTTAAAAAAAAAAAAAAAAAAAACACCAGGCTTTGGTCGTCGACAGCTTGGGACTTGTGTCAGCAACGACTTAGGACTTGGGTCGCTGGCAACTTGGCGGGCAGTGACTAAGGAGTGGTGAGGAGTTGGAGGAAGGAAGAAATATAAAAATGAAGGTGGACAAGAGAAGGATTGGGTTCAGTGAAGAAGAAAAGTGAAGTAGAAAGAAAAAAATAGAGAAAAAATGGCTGGAGGAAGGAACCCAAAAAAAAAATCAAAAGGGAGAAGTGTTGGGTTTGGTTCGGTGAAGAAGAAAGAGTGAATGTGAAAAAGAAAGAGAAAAGAAAGAAGAAGAGAGAAAAACTTAATTTAATAAAAGCAGAGAAAGAAACCAATTAAAATATAATTTTTCTTTTTGCCTTTGAGTTACAGTGCACATCTATCTTTAGATGTGCACTGTAGCTCAGAAGCTAATTTTCTAGCTTTACCTCCACTGCTGTAGCTCTACTTTTGTGATTAATGGTGCTAAATAACTATATTTTTAACAATAAAACTATTTAGCACCACTGCTGTGAATGTTCTTAGAATCCCAACAAGAGAAATGATGACTTCCTTCATTTCTCTTCTTTTCCCTCCCTTCCAAACATAGTTGAAGTAGGTGTCATTTCTTTTTGTTAATGATATCCAGGTTTTTACCCAAAAAAAAAAAGTTAAGAAGGTTCAAATGTAACCACATATATTGAAAAATAGTAAAAGTCAATAATAACTTGATAAGTTAAGGTTGAAAGTGGCTGACTCTTATAAAAAAAAATAAGGATAAAATAATTATTAGATTCTTAAAATCTAACTTACAACCTATTTATAATAATAAAAGATCCTCTCAAATAAAATACAGAGGATCCTCTCAAATGAAAGTGGCTGAAAGCCAAATTGTACATAAGAAGGTGTCACAGGTCAATTTTTCACTAAATTTTCTGTCTGTGTATGGTCCTAATCCTTACTTAGTTAGCAACACAACCACATGCAGTAACACTTAGAACAATTATATAAGGATTTAAACACACACACACAAATATTTAAGGAAACCACCCCAACTTTTATTATTAATCTCAAGTACAAAGGAAAAGCTAGAGATTCAGAATTTCTCAAACAAATACACTCTACTCTACACCCCAACAGCTTAGGGTTAAATATAAGAATTAACTGCTATGGAAGTTATTCTATATAACTGTCTAGGTCTTAAAATCTTGCCACATGTGTTTTGATTAGACATCTTTAACTAATGCTTCTTGCTTCTCTTCTTTCAGCCTTTACACATAGGTTATAATTCAGGAAAGTTAGGAATTGCTTGGTAATTCTACACATCTCACATGCAAACCCATGTCTCAGAGACCATGGGCCTCTGCCTATCCTCAACAGCCCACACAAATGTTCCCACACTTTTAGATAGGCTTGCCCATGCTAAGGTCTCCATAGCACTACAACCCACACAGCATACCACATGCAGCACACAAAGTAATTGCCATTAGCCCACTAGCACTTGTCCATGCATTAAGCNTACTTTATTACTTAATCTCAAGTACAAAGGAAACTCTTTTACAAGCCTAGAGAATTATACAGAATTTTCTCAAGACCAAATACACTCTACTGCTAACACCCCAACAGCCTTAGGGTTAAATATACAAAGTTAACTGCTATGGCAATTATTACTTAGTAACTGTTTAGGTCTTAGATAATTTGCCACATGTGTTTTGACTTAGGACATCTTTAACTAATGCTGTCTTAGCTTGCTTTCCACGTTTCCAGGCCCTACACACTAGGTCTAATAATTAGGAAAGTTAGGAATTGCTTGGTAATTGCCATTGCACATGCTACACATGCACAACCCATGTCTCAGTAGACCATAGGGCCTCTGCCCATCCTTCAACAGCCCACACAACATGTTCCCACACGTTTTGGAGAAGCTTAGCCCATGCTCAAGGTCTCCTATTAGCACTACAACCCACACAGCATACCCACATGCAGCACACAAAGTAATTGCCATTAGCCCACTAGCACTTGTCCATGCATTAAGCCAGCTCCACTAGCCCAATGCCTTGCAGACAACATTCTATCATCACAGCAACCCAACCCTGCCTTGCACTCAAGCCACCAAGCCCACACACAAGAACTAGAAACTAAGCCACCAATGTCATGTACCACCACATATGGTTAGCACCACTTGCTGCTGCCATCATCACAACCATCTCTGCCCACCATGGCCTTCCTCTGCCATGGTTTTGGGACATTATGTGGAGCAAGGTGTCTCCACATGCTGCCCCTCATCACTGTTCATTGATACAACTCGAGTAGGGAGACTGGGCTGGTCCCCCTCAAAAAGCCCTTAGGAGCATCACAACTCAAGCATAAGGAGCCATGAGTGTGTTGAGAAAACATGAAGCCAAGTGATTAACCCAATGCTACCCAAGCACCCTTATTTCTCATGCCATCATCAGTAACACATAATACTCCTAACAAACCACCACTACCAAAAGAAGCCGACATCCTCGTTAGTAAGGTATTTCAAATGCCTTCACTTCCTTTTCAAACTGCCATAAAGTCAATGCCTTCTCCCAACTTGCTTCTGTTTAGCTGCCCCTTTCCACTTCACTAAGTAATAAATTATCATATTTCCACCCTTTCGATAACCCGTTACCTTCTTGTCAAGTATTCTATCCACTTCTCGATCAAATTGTACCATAACAATAGGTGAGGCATGCCTTGCCTCATTCCTTGCAGATCTATTTCATCCCCATGATAAGGCTTTAGAAAGCTCACATGAACTGTGAGGTGAATTTGCAACCTTTCAGGCAATTTTAACTTGTAAGCAACAACACCAACTCTCTTCACAACTTCAAAAGGACCATCATACTTTGGAATTAACCCTCTGTGTACACTCTCACTTCTAAACTTTCTCCAAATATGTGGAGTTAGCTTCAACAACACTTTGTCCCTAACCTAGAACTCAAGAGGCCTCATCTCTTTATCAGCATACTTTTTCATTCTTTGCTGTGCTTTCAACAAATTTTCTTATGCTTCCTGCATCAGTTCTTGTTTAGCAATAGCAAATCTGTATGCTGTAGGACACCTGCCTTCTGAATGCTGTTTTACAATCTTATGAGGTGTTAGGGTTGCTACCCCATTGCCACCTTGAATGGACTCGTTCCCATTGAAGAAGACTTGTGCAAATTGTAAGCAAACTGTGTTCAATCCAACAAGTTTAGCTAGTTTTTCTAACTTGTAGTCACATAGTGCCTCAAGTAATCTTCCAACACAGTATTGATCCTCTTGGTTTGACAATCTATCAAACCAAGAGTCTCTATCACTCACAATATCTTCAGGCAAACCAAAGTACTTCACCACATTTCTGTAAAACAGATTAGCAGTTACCTTTGCTGTACCCTTGCTGTGCAAGTACTTGGAGTAGCCATAAACATGACATACTTTGAAAATCGATTAACCACTACAAAAACTGAACCCATTCCCTTCACTTTAGGCATACCAGTAATGAAATCCATTGAAATAGAAATCCATGGACTTTTCGGTATAGGAAGAGGTTGTAGCAAACCATCTTCCCTTTGAGTTAAACCCTTATCTTGTTGACAAACTAGACAAGTTTTTACATACAACTTAATGTCTAACTCCATCTTAGGCCAATAATAAGAACGGGACAGTAAAACATACATTCTTTCTTTACCTGGATGTCCTGCCCATTGTGGATCATGAGTCTTTTTCAAAAACTCCCTATGGATTTTCCCACTAGGAATAAACAACTTACCATCCTTTGCATACAGCAACCCATCTTCAAGCCAGTAATGACGTACTAGGCCTGCAGTCACATCTTGCACTAATTTCTGGTAAGTGGCATCAAGCTTAAAACTTTTCTTGATCATTTTCACAAAATCTGACTCAACTCTGGTCAAGGCAGCAACATACTTTTGCACTTGTTTGCGGCTAAGTGCATCTGCTACTTGATTATGCTTGTCAGGCTTGTGTTCCCACACAAAATCATATTCTTGTAGCAACTTCTGCCACCTAGCTTACTTAGGAGACAACTTCTTATGTGTGTTGAAGGAGGTATTGGCTACATTATCAGTCCTCACCACGAATTTAGGATCTAGCAGATACACCTTCTAGGTTAGCAAACAATGAACCACAGCAATCATTTCCTTCTCATGTGTTGAACATTTTTTGCTCTGTATCATTCAGCTTCCTACTTTCATAGGCAACTGGGTGTTTCTCTTGCACCAGCACACCACCAATTGCTTTGTCAGAAGCATTAATATGGACTTCAAATGGTAACTCAAAATCTAGTAGACACAGCACCGAGTCACTTAACACAGTAGCTTTAAGCTTCTCAAAAGCTTCTTAACATGCATCTGTCCCCACCTATTTCTTGTCATTTTTCAGCAAATCTGTAAGAAGAGCAACCTTCTTGGAATACCCTTGAATAAACTTCCTATAATAGTTAGCCAATCCAAGGAAAGACCACAACTCAGCCACTTTACTTGGTGGAGGCCAATCAAGGATAGCCTGCACCTTTCTCTCATTCATCATCACAAGACCTTTGTTGACCTTATGCCCTAGAAACAAAATCTCTTGCTGGGCAAACTCACACTTCTATTTCTTGACGTACAATTGATGTTCCCTTAATTTGGATAGCACATTCCTAAGGTGTTCCAAGTGATCCTCCAAGGACTCACTATATATCACTATGTCATCTAAGTAAGTTGTGTCAACTGTTTCTGAACCTCTTTTTTTTTTTTTTTTTTTTTTTGGGGTATTAATATCCTTTCAGAGCTGACTCTTACCTTGAGCACCGAAATGTGACCCCAAATAGTGCATTATTTTTTGTGATGTCTATCATGGCAGTCTGCTTAGGGAGCCTAGTGTCTTTTTGCTCTTGCAGTAATTTTAATCTCACTTTCGTATTATCCAAAAAAAGTCAGAACCCCCTTAAAAACCTAGTTTAACTCTAATTGCCCTTTTATATTGACTTCTTAAACAATTGCTGGTTGTTGGTGTTGTTTTTTTCATTTTCATGTGCTGGATTTATAGTTGTCAGTGGAAGTAGACATAGCTTCCAAGGAAGTGAGTGGTCAATATTGATTAGTGTAATTTTACCTATATTTTGTTGAGCAATAAATTGAGCCCGGATACCCACTTTGATGATCATCTACCTGATGTTGAGCCATAGACTGAATCTGCAAGATTGGTATATCGGTTGTCTATGGTGTCATAGGAAAATGAGATAGTATTTGTTTTGCTTGTGAACACTAACCTGATCTTGTGTCTCCATATGCAGATTTTAAAAGAGGCTACCTCCGCACCTCCCTTGCAAATTCCAACTCCTATTTCAACTGCACCTAAGGCATCTCCGATCCCTGCATTAAATTATGTTACGCTCGGATCATTCAGCTGGGATCAGGATGATGACAAAGTCAAGGTAAGAATGCATGTGAATTTTTTTTTTTTCAAATTCTCAACTCTCCATTGTGTTTCTTGATGACTAACGGTTCTTGGTTCTCATTATTGTTTAATTCTTATGGTTTGTATTACCATTAGTTGCTCTAATCATGATTCTGCCTCCTGTAGATATATATATTTCTAGAGGGAGTTGAACAGGAAAAAATGGAGACTGAGTTTAAGCCAATTTCTCTTGATGTCAAATTCCATGATGTCCAAGGGAAGAACTACCGATGTGCCATACCCAAATTGAACAAGGAGATCGTTCCAGAGAAGTGTAAAGTGATAATTAAGCCAACAAGGGTCACTATTATATTATTCAAAGCTTCAAAGGGGAACTGGTTAGATTTGCAGTTTAAAGAGGACAAGGTAATTGCATAGTGTGAGGAGTATCACGATTGGATTTTATATATTTCCTTCTCAACATAATCATCTAATTGCATTATTTCTGTAATGTTTTTACCTTATAGCTAAAGCCAAATCTGGATAAAGATCGAGATCCCATGGCAGGAATCATGGATTTAATGAAGGTGAGTTTCTCCGTGATTTATCATTGGCAACTTATGCTCTTGGATGTAGATAACACAAGTACACAAACACACACATACACACGCACACACACACACATACACATTGTATAGGACATACTTACAATGTAGGGATGTAATCATGCATGCCTATGAAATATAACTATCAGAGGCTACTGTTAGACAGCATCCTTTTTTTCTCTCTATTTTAAAATTGTATCTTGATGTGCATATTGCAGAATATGTACGATGAAGGGGATGAGGAAATGAAACGAACAATTGCAAAAGCATGGACTGATGCTAGGTCTGGCAAAACAGCAGACCCCTTAAAGGGGTATCGTTGAACTAATGATTTTCATTAGATGTATTGGTATTTACATGTTTTCATAATACATTTGCTAGCCTATATTTTTGTCGTGAAGAGTATCATGGGGATGTCATTTTGTGTTGAATTTGTTGGAAGTGTGTCTGGATTATAGTTTTGTGTCATTGTTATGAAGCAAGCGTGAGTCTGGATTATAGTTTTGCTTCATTATTATGAAGTATTTTTGCATATAGCTTGTTTGATGCTCTTTTAGTGGATTTTCTTTTCCTATTTTGCTTTGTTCCTCTTTATTTTCTTTTGATATCATATTAAAGTTTACATGCAGTACGATATGAGCCTTGTTTTGTTTAGTTTGGGTGTCCAATTGCATGATGTTAGCTGATCAAGAAACAGATCTTCAATAATTTCATCAGTGGGGGCTTTAAATTAGCATCTCTGGCAATGCATGATCGACAGATTATTAGGAATATTCTCTGCTGAAAATGATGTATTCCGAAATGGAGCCAAATTGGCTTCGTAAAGGTGTGCACAGCACAACCCTACAGAGATGGAGCATACATTTCTATTCCCCTGGTTTTGTAATAGGTTGCATGCTACACTTTTGAGTTTTGACATGCTGGTACTGTCAGGTAAGCAATCCGCTCAAAACTTCGAATACAACACTTTTAAACCTGGATTGGAATTAATATTCCAATTGTGTTTATTGTAATTATTTATTGAATAATGGACTTAAGTAGTTAAATGAGACCCGAAACCCTTTTTTTAGACTGAACACAATGGCCTCAACATGAAGGCCCAACTTGAGCTAGATTGAGTTGGTTTTAAAGATACCATGGCTTGATAGATTTCTTAAATCGAGGAGGTACGGTTGGGCTGAAAAATACCTCAAACTCAATCCAACCCAATTTAACTTGATCCTTCTCTCACTCTTAGTCAAGTTTTTCCTCTCTACACTATTTTTGTTGAGGGAAAACAAGTCAAAGTCTTTTATTAAGATAAACTCGATTAATCAGTTTGGAATACAGAATAAAATTGCAATGGAACATTCTCTATCTAAACTTAAAAATTTGGAATGCCAATTGCATATTTAGCCAGATAATTTGCTAAACTGTTGCCTTCCTTCTTTGTATGAGAGTAAAGCAGCTCATCAAATTGTTTAGACAAAATCTTTGCATCCTCAAATAGTAGTCTGCATGGTACCAATACATTCTCATCCTCCCTTAAACCTGTAATAACTGCCATGGAATCACCCTCTAACACAGCCCACCTCACAGCCGTGTCTGATGTGAAAGATAAGCCCATGCCGTAGCCATTGCTTCAATGTCAGAACTGCCTAACACCTGATGCACCACCTTCGAACACGATGCAATTACTAGACCTCTGTTATCTCTAATGACTACACCTATACTAGATTTTTTCTCCTTCAGGAAAGCCGCCCCATCAAAGTTAATTTTAAGGCAACCTGATGGGGTTGGCCTCCACCTACAACTCCTTGGCTGAGTATGGTTCACTAATGTATCATGGTTGACCTGTCTTGCATGGAATTCAGCTAACCAAGTTCTGGAGAGGTGAGTGATCTGATGGACGACATCTGCGGGTTGGTTAAGTCGAACTCGGTTTTGCTGGTTCCATATGGACCAAACCTTGACTGCAAATAACTTCAGCTGTTGGTTGTTCTTGATTATCCATGATAATAGTTCGTTGAAGTCGAAGAATTGAACTTCACTTCGGAAACTCCATAGTTCTGGTTCTGCCCACATCAGATCAAACTCTGGACACGACCACAATGCATCTAGGGAATTTTCTGTTAATGCTCGGCATCTCACACATAAATCATCCTCTGTAATTTTGCACTGAAACAGAGAGTTTTAGGTTGGTATGGCTTCACAGCAAGCCCGCCACAGCAATGTCTTCACCTTTTGTAATACACGCATGGACCATATTTGCTTCCAAACCTGTGTGTCTCCATTTGTCGACGATTCATGTGCACTATCAATTAGCTCTTCCTCCATTTTTAAGAACTTGTAACTTGACTTGCAGCTGTACAGTCCGTTGCTTGAATAGGGCCAATACAAGATGTCTTTTGATGCAAATCGGCTTAGTGGAATTTGCTTGATTAACTCTGCCTCTTCCTCATTGAATAACCCTTCCACCATCTCTACGTTCCACTGTCTAGTATGTGGATCAATAAGAATATCCACAGTAGTCTTCAAAATCTGCTATTGGACATTCGGATAATAGGGTGTGCTTTTTTGGCAGGTAGTAATCCTGCCAAATTCTAATTTTTTCCACATTGCCAACCTTCCATCTTGCACCCCTTTGAATAACATCCCTTCCTATGAGTATACTCCTCCATACATAAGAACCCAATCTTGAATACTTAGCCTCCATGATCGTTGTGTTTGGAAAAAACTGTGCCTTGAAAACCTTGTAGAAGAGAGTATTTTGGTCATGTAAAAGACGCTAAGCTTGCTTTGCTAATAGTGAGTCATTGAACATGGTAAAATCTCTAAAACCTATACCACCCACTGCTTTTGATTTAGTCAAATCTTTCCATTTAACCCAATAGATTTTTCTTTGGTCACCTCGCTATCCCCACCAAAACTTTTTTATCATAGCTTCAATCTCATTGCATAGATCCAATGGAATTTTGAAACATCCCATAGTGTATGTTGGAATGACTTAGATGACTGATTTTATCAACACTGTCCTACCCGCTTGTGAAATTAGCTTCCCTTCCCATCCTTGTATTTTTTTCCACACCCTATCCTTAATGTAGTTGAAGCTTGCTTTTTTCCCTTTCCCAACAAATGAAGGTAGACCCAAGTATTTCTCATATTGCATAATTTTCAAAACTCCTCAAGCTTCTTTGATATTGTTCTTTATTTCGGCATTAGTTGCTTTGCTAAAGAGAAGTGTTTTTTTTTTTTTTTTTTTTTTTTTGAGGAAATGAAACGAACAATTGCAAAAGCATGGACTGATGCTAGGTCTGGCAAAACAGCAGACCCCTTAAAGGGGTATCGTTGAACTAATGATTTTCATTAGATGTATTGGTATTTACATGTTTTCATAATACATTTGCTAGCCTATATTTTTGTCGTGAAGAGTATCATGGGGATGTCATTTTGTGTTGAATTTGTTGGAAGCGTGTCTGGATTATAGTTTTGTGTCATTGTTATGAAGCAAGCGTGAGTCTGGATTATAGTTTTGCTTCATTATTATGAAGTATTATTGCATATAGCTTCTTTGATGCTCTTTTAGTGGATTTTCTTTTCCTATTTTGCTTTGTTCCTCTTTATTTTCTTTTGATATCATATTAAAGTTTACATGCAGTACGATATGAGCCTTGTTTTGTTTAGTTTGGGTGTCCAATTGCATGATGTTAGCTGATCAAGAAACAGATCTTCAATAATTTCATCAGTGGGGGCTTTAAATTAGCATCTCTGGCAATGCATGATCGACAGATTATTAGGAGTATCCTCTGCTGAAAATGATGTATTCCGAGATGGAGCCAAATTGGCTTCGTAAAGGTGTGCACAGCACAACCCTACAGAGATGGAGCATACATTTCTATTCCCCTGGTTTTGTAATAGGTTGCATACTACACTTTCGAGTTTTGACATGCTCAAGGTACTGTCAGGTAAGCAATCCGCTCAAAACTTCGAATACAACACTTTTAAACCTGGATTGGAATTAATATTCCAATTGTTTATCGTAATTATTTATTGAATAATGGACTTAAAGTAGTTAAATGAAACCCGAAACCCTCTTTTTAGACTGAACACAATGGCCTCAACCTGAAAGCCCAACTTGAGCTCGATTGAGTTGGTTTTAAAGATACCATGGCTTGATAGATTTCTTAAATCGAGGAGGTACGGTTGGGCTGAAAAATACCTCAAACTCAATCCAACCCAATTTAACCTGATCCTTCTCTCACTCTTAGTCAAGTTTTTCCTCTCTACGCTATTTTTTTTGAGGGAAAACAAGTCAAAGTCTTTTATTAAGATAAACTCGATTAATCGGTTTGGAATATAGAATAAAATTGCAATGAAACATCCTCTATCCAAACTAAAAAATTTGGAATGCTAATTGCATATCTAGCCAGATAATGTGCTAAACTGTTGCCTTCCTTTTTTGTATGAGAGTAAAGCAGCTCATCAAATTGTTTAGACAAAATCTTTGCATCCTCCAATAGTAGTCTGCATGGTACCAATACATTCTCATCCTCCCTTAAACCTGTAATAACTGCCATGGAATCACCCTCTAACACAGCCCACCTCACACCCGTGTCTGATGTGAAAGATAAGCCCATGCCGTAGCCATTGCTTCAATGTCAGAACTGCCTAACACCTGATGCACCACCTTCGAACACGATGCAATTAGTAGACCTCTGTTATCTCTAATGACTACACCTATACTAGATTTTTTCTCCTTTAGGAAAGCCGCCCCATCAAAGTTAATTTTAAGGCAACCTGATGGGGTTGGCTTCCACCTACAACTCCTTGGCTGAGTATGGTTCACTAATGTATCATGGTTGACCTGTCTTGCATGGAATTCAGCTAACCAAGTTCTGGAGAGGTGAGTGATCTGATGGACGACATCTGCGGGTTGGTTAAGTCGAACTCGGTTTCGCTGGTTCCATATGGACCAAACCTTGACTGCAAATAACTCCAGCTGTTGGTTGTTCTTGATTATCCATGATAATAGTTCTTTGAAGTCGAAGAATTTAACTTCACTTCGGAAACTCCATAGTTCTGGTTCTGCCCACATCAGACCAAACTCTGGACACGACCACAATGCATCTAGGGAATTTTCTGTTAAAGCTCGGCATCTCACACATAAATCATCCTCTGTAATTTTGCACTGAAACAGAGAGTTTTAGGTTGGTATGGCTTCACAGCAAGCCCGCCACAGCAATGTCTTCACCTTTTGTAATACACGCATGGACCATATTTGCTTCCAAACCTGTGTGTCTCCATTTGTCGACGATTCATGTGCACTATCAATTAGCTCTTCCTCCATTTTTAAGAACTTGTAACTTGACTTGCAGCTGTACAGTCCGTTGCTTGAATAGGGCCAATACAAGATGTCTTTTGATGCAAATCGGCTTAGTGGAATTTGCTTGATTAACTATGCCTCTTCCTCATTGAATAACCCTTCCACCATCTCTACGTTCCACTGTCTAGTATGTGGATCAATAAGAATATCCACAGTAGTCTTCAAAATCTGCTATTGGACATTCGGATAATAGGGGGTGCTTTTTTGGCAGCTAGTAATCCTGCCAAATTCTAATTTTTTCCACATTGCCAACCCTCCATCTTGCACCCCTTTGAATAACATCCCTTCCTATGAGTATACTCCTCCATGCGTAAGAACCCAATCTTGAATCCTTAGCCTCCATGATCGTTGTGTTTGGAAAAAACTGTGCTTTGAAAACCTTGTAGAAGAGAGTATTTTGGTCATGTAAAAGACACCAAGCTTGCTTTGCTAATAGTGTGTCATTGAACATGGCAAGATCTCTAAAACCTATACCACCCACTGCTTTTGATTTAGTCAAATCTTTCCATTTAACCCAATAGATTTTTCTTTGGTCACCTCGCTGTTCCCACCAAAACTTTTTTATCGTAACTTCAATCTCATTGCATAGATCCAATGGAATTTTGAAACATCCCATAGTGTATGTTGGAATGACTTAGATGACTGATTTTATCAACACTTTCCTACCCGCTTGTGAAATTAGCTTCCCTTCCCATCCTTGTATTTTTTTCCACACCCTATCCTTAATGTAGTTGAAGCTTGCTTTTTTCCCTTTCCCAACAAATGAAGGTAGGCCCAAGTACTTCTCATATTGCATAATTTTCAAAACTCCTCAAGCTTCTTTGATATTGTTCTTTATTTCGGCATTAGTTGCTTTGCTAAAGAAAAGTGTTGTTTTATTTTTGTTTATTTTTTGTCCCGATGCCTCCTTATAACCATTCAAAATATCCAACACCTTCCCACACTCATCCATAGTTGCCCTGCAAAAAAGAAGACAATCATTTGCAAAAAGCAAATGTGTTAGTTTTGGGCCTTTCCTACATAGGAAAACCCTTGGATATCCCATTCCTATTACAATTACAAACCCATGGGTAGAACTCACCCTTGAAAACCGACTTGCAAGGGGAGAGTGCCCAAGAACTTATAAATACATGGTTAAACTTATATTTAATTCATGTGGGAAACTAGGATTATAACATACCACCACACATTGTAGCCAATGTCCACGATGGCTCACTCTAGTGACACTGACCCGTTGGTAGCCCTTTCTCTTTTTGGTGGCTTCACTCAACTATCAATAATTTTAATCTAGCCTTTAGGTTGCCCCTTTAGAGATCTGACCACAAAGCCGCAACTCATTTGATACTATACTCAATGAGCTACACCCGATCAATCAAGGTGGTGATTGGCTCTGATACCAAATGTTACAAACCCATGAGTAGAACTCACCCTTGAAAACCGATTTGCAAGGGGAGGGTGCCCAAGAGCTTATAAACACAAGGTTAAGCTTATACTTGATCCATGTGGGTTACTAAGACCATAACAATCCCTCTCCATTTTTTTAATCATCCCATTCAGCCCTTCAGTGCAAAGTAAAAACAAAAATGGAGAAAATGGGTCTTCTTACCTTATACCCCTTGTTGGGTGAATCAAATCACTAGGCTCTCCATTCACCAATACTGAATAGGTAACTATCTTAACACACAACATAATAAGATTAATCCACCCTTCATTAAAACCCATCTTCCTCATAATTCCTTCAAGAAAATGTCATTCTACCCGGTCATAGGCCTTACTTATATCGAGTTTTATGGCCATATAGCCATGGCTACCAGAATTATATCTTTGCAAGCAATGTAAAGTCTCAAATGCCACCACAATGTTATCAAGTCCAAAAGCTTTTAGAGGAGCCATTTGTTGCAAAGCCACATTAACTTCACTCACTTCAAAAGGCACGACTTAGTGAGGAATTCATCTCATTCATAATCACAGTTGGCACACACTCCAACACCCTTAAAAACCCATTATGTCCTGATGAAGAAAAAAGTGTGTTGTAGTAACTTACAAAAACTGGTGCTATCTCCTTCGGGTGGTCTCTCCATATACCATCTCCATCTCTAACCTCCTTAATCAAATTTTTCCTATATCTCTTTGTGGCACAACTATGGAAATATTTTGTATTTCTATCCCCTTGCCTTGCTCATAGTAGCCTTGACCTTTGGGCTCACATAGTTGCCTCCTTATCCCTCAATACTTCAATATCTTTCTTCAGTTGTCTAACCCGAGCATTATCCCCACTTAGGACAGCATCACCTTTAGCCTTAAGGAGTAAATTCCTCAATTTTTCCAACTTCCTTCGCACATTCCCAAATACATTCCTATTCCACCAACTCAAATCCCTACCACACTTCTCTACTCTTTGTAAAATTCCTTCATCAAATTTGGTGACATTAGAGCTATGCCACACGGCTTCAACAATCTCATTACAACCTGGATTGGATAGTCACATTTCCTCAAATCGAAACAACTTCTTTCTTTTGGGAGGATCCAAACCTGAAAAAATAATATGGAGGGGGATATGATCAGATGAGTCACAACATAAATGGTGAACCTTCGTACCTGGAAATTTTAAAAACCAACTATTTGTGGCTAATCCTCTTTCTATTCTTTCCCATATTGAGTTGCCATTTTCAAAGTGCCTAGCCCATGTGAATTTAGGACCTACATATCCCAAATCCATAAATTCACATTCATCAATTACATCCCTAAAAAGTTGCATTTGATTGTGAGGCCTAATTCCACCACCTACCTTCTCATCTTGTCTAATGATCTCATTAAAGTCCCTAACGCACAACCATGGAATATTAGTTTGAGAATTGAGATACCTGAGTTGTTCCCATGCTTCAAATCTTCTTGCTGTCTCTGGTTCACCATAAAAACTCGTCAAACGCCACTCATTGTCTGAATCCTTATCAATGACTGCATCAATATAATACTTTGAAGATCCAACTACTGTCAGATTGATCAAAGACTTCTATAATAAAGCCAATTCACCACCTCTACCTTCCCTTGGGACCACCCATCGATGATCATGCTCAGTACTTATTTGTACAATTTCCAACCTCACATCATCTACAAGTGTCTCGGCCAAAAACACTACAAAGGAATCTTTTGCTCGTGTAATTTCCACTAGCTCTTTTCCTGTACGCAGGTTCCCAAGCCCATGACAGTTCCATACTAAGCAACTCATTGCTTCTAGAAAGGCTGATGATCAGCCTCCGCCAATATAAATGAAACTCCATCATCTTTCTGAAAAGCTTGAAATTGCTTTGAAGGCAATTCTAAGAAATCATTGAAGTCCAAAGTTGTCTTTTTCTTCTTGTGGTGAATTGAGTGGGTGGGATTTCACTAATTATTGCTGGCCTGCTTCTGTGTGTCCATGATGGGAGAACGCGCCCCTACCCAATATTTTTTGAAACCCTATCAAGCACGTGAGGGATGGTGCTTCATTTAGCTGACCTAGACTTGTTTCGCTAGGAATGTCACGTGGCTTAGAGACCGCAAATGTATCCGGACCTTTCCTAACTCCTCTGACTTTTGTGACTCTTCATCCACCTCCTTTAATACCAGTTCAATCCCATTCGGATAGCTTGACATCCCATTAATCTTGGGATTTAATGGCAGTGAAAATACTGGACATGCATGATTAATGGGATTCATTCCATTTTGGCCGTCACACACTGATTGCTTGACAGCTCCTTGCATGTAACGTTCAACACCGTTTGGTTCACGCTTTTTGCTCAGAATTATCCTCGATCTGGTTCTGCGGGTTTGGTGGCTCCTCTTCCATTGGTTGAGAAGCAGGTTCGGCCTTCATGTTCATCTTCCTCATAGAATAGTATCCTAGCACCATAATAGTATTCTTTTTGGAGACCACAAATGGGAGAGCACGTAGGCTGGATCCGAATTCCTTTTAATCATTCCTTAAGAGTCCCTTCGCTTTCAATCTAAATCTTGCAGTCCCTATCATCATGAGTAAGTCGACCACACCAATAGCAGATGTTTGGCAATCTTTCGTACTTGAATGAGACCCAGACTTGCTTGTCATCTTTCAAGGAGATAAGTAGACTTCTACATAAAGACATTGTGATGTCTACTGAGACTTTTACACGAATGAAGTTGCTCCCGTCATAAATCTTTGACTCGGATTGTTTGATAACTTCTCCCACCACTCTGCATATTTTTTCCACCGCCTCAATGGTCATGTACCTCATTGGGAGTCCGTGGACTTTTACCCAAAAGGTAGTCCTATCATACTTAATATCCTCGAGTGGCCTATCATTGTCATAGCGCTGCATAACAACCAAGTGCTTGTCAAAACTCCATGGTTCGCTACCCATGGTTCTGTCTACATCCTCTCTGTCTTCGAAAGAAAAAAAAAATCTTATGATCACCAATATGTTGAATTTTGAAGCCCCTTCTTGCTCGCCACAAAGGTGTAAATGTTCTAGCAATCACTTCAACATTTAGAGCTCTTTTAGTAAGAAAATATGCTGCAATGGAGAAGGTTTTGACACTCATCTATCATAAGGCAGCATCCTGGCCCTTCTCTCTCGGATAGGGAAAGGCGTGTCCAAGATTGTGCAAGGTCCTCCATAAAGATTGGTTGAGAGCCCAATTCACTTCCTTGAAATCTGTTTCCCAAACCCCTAGAGAAAGAGAAAAAAAAAAAAAAAACCCACAAGCCGAGGATTACACGTGGTATTCCAAGGAACCTAACAGCACCTTCAGATGAAGGGAACAATCAATTCTACAGTGCAAGAGAGGTCAGAAGTACAGACTGAGCTCTCAAGCAGCAGAGAAACAACATGAACATGTGTTTGTTACTTGCGAAGCCAGAAATCTCTCTACACTCTCTATAGGTGTGAAATACAAAGTTTAATTCATTATTTCCACTTTGCTGTGTTCCACAAAGCGAAATGGTTTAATATATTTGAGACTTTAATTCATATAATTAAAAAGTTTGGACCTAATCTGAAACAAGATATAAATACAGTTTTTTTAATGTAATTTCCTCTATTTTTTTTTTCTTTTTGAGAATCAATTTCCTCTATTCTTTATTTTAAATGATGAGGCTGAATTTTATGTTCTATGCGCAATGGGCTCCAAAATACTAACGATAATTAATTAGTCAACAAATAAAAGAATACACTCTTTAAATAATATATTTTTTCTCTCAAAATCCTTCAACCTGAGACTTTCCATCCAACTTAAACCCCATTTATAACCAAAAAAAAAAATATATCCTCTGAAATAAAATACAGAGGATGCTATTCCCTTTACAACAGATAGCCAAGATCACGAACTTCTCTTTTTAAGTCATGTGACCCTTGGCTAGTTGCTTTTACTTGTTAGTCTAAACTCATTGAGAAATTATTATTATTAATATATTTTTTTTTACTTAAGAAAATGATGGATCTCCTTGAATCTTGAACTATCGATCCTTCCACAAACTTCACTGATCCAATCGATTTAGCACACTTATTACATCCTAAATGAGCAGTAATTATCTTTTCGCTTGTTCCAAAAGATACAACCTCATAAGCTAGAGTCTAGTAACCTTCAAGTGGTTATCATTATTGAGAAAGTGATGTTAGCTGCTCAAATCTAACTAAACCTCCATTTAAAAGACTATGGAGTATTCTTTTTTTCTTGCCTCCTAGAATCCCTTTTTCCCCTCATTTATACTTTATTTTAAATGTTTCTCAACCTGATTTTTTAGGTTAATTTCCTTTGACTTATGTTGATTTGGTTAAATAGGTAAACGTTAAGGTAAAAGTTTAACATCTATTTAGTTGTTTTTGGTCTTCATAATTAAAGTTCGTTGGCGTAACCATCTACATTCGCCAATCGCTATTACCCTTCCAACCTTGGCACCCTACACACATTGCTTGCGAGATAAGTAAGAATTTACATACCATCTTTCCCTTTCCACTAGCAAGATATTTCCATGGTTTTGAAACCCGAACCGGACCGTACGGTCCAACCGGAAAAACCTCGAACCGTTCAATTTTTGGTTCTTTTAACTTCAAGAACCGCTCTATGGGAAAAAAGCAGAGACCCGTAAGAACCGCGATCGGACCTCACGGTTCTGAGAACTGTGATCAGACCGCTTTTCACAGTTTTGAATCTGAACCTTAAAAAATAAATAAAAAAAAAAAAATAAAAAAAAAAAGAAAAGGAGAAAAGGAAGAAGACAACGATGAAGCAGAGGTGGCGCCATTAAGCAACTGCTGCTTCTTCTTCTTCTTCTTCTTCTTCTTCTTCTTCTTCTTCTTCTTTCTTTTTTTTCTTCTTCTTCTCTGTTCGTCTCCCTCTCTCTCTTTTTTGCTGAACTTTGTTATGTATGTGGTCTGGTTTCTCACTTTCTCTTTCTTTGTATTTGCTATGACTACTCTGACTGACACTAGCCTAGCATTGGAAATATAGAAAGCTTCCTAAGCTCTCCACTTGTCTACAGTACACTGACACTAGCTGCTGGGCATTGAAAATATTGAAAGCTTTTAAATTTTGAATAAAAGAAGGGCTCTCCACGTATAGCTTTAGTACATATAGTGCTTGCTTGCTGTCAAGCACTTTTGTTGATTTGGTTAAATAGGTAAACGTTAAGGTAAAAGTTTAACATCTATTTAGTTGTTTTTGGTCTTCATAATTAAAGTTCGTTGGCCTAACCATCTACAGTCGCCAATCACTATTACCCTTCCAACCTTGGCACCCTACACACATTGCTTGCGAGATAAGTAAGAATTTACATACCATCTTTCCCTTTCCACTAGCAAGATATTCCCATGGTTTTGAAACCTGAACCGGACCGTACGGTCCAACCGAAAAAACCTCGAACCGTTCAATTTTATGGTTCTTTTAACTTCAAGAACCGCTCTATGGGAAAAAAGCAGGGACCCGTAAGAACCGCGATCGGACCTCACGGTTCTGAGGCTGTGATCAGACCGCTTTTCACAGTTTTGAATCTGAACCTTAAAAAAAATAAAAAAAAAAAAATAAAAAAAAAAAGAAAAGGAGAAAAGGAAGAAGACAACGATGAAGCAGAGGTGGCGCCATTAAGCAACTGCTGCTTCTTCTTCTTCTTCTTCTTCTTCTTCTTCTTCTTCTTCTTTTTCTGCTTCTTCTTTCTTTTTTTTCTTCTTCTTCTCTGTTCGTCTCCCTCTCTCTCTTTTTTGCTGAACTTTGTTATGTATGTGGTCTGGTTTCTCACTTTCTCTTTCTTTGTATTTGCTATGACTACTCTGACTGACACTAGCCTAGCATTGGAAATATAGAAAGCTTCCTAAGCTCTCCACTTGTCTACAGTACACTGACACTAGCTGCTGGGCATTGAAAATATTGAAAGCTTTTAAATTTTGAATAAAAGAAGGGCTCTCCACGTATAGCTTTAGTACATATAGTGCTTGCTTGCTGTCAAGCACTTTCTTTAGTATTTGAATATGCTTTAGTACATATAATGCTCTCCACGTATAATGCTTTAGTACATAGAGTGGTGATCCTTGACTATTTAAATGGGCAAAAAGGATCTGCAGTCAAATGGGCTTGGCCATGAGCAAATAAAATAATTAAGAGACTTAATTATTTTATTGGGTTTCATAAAATAAAATTATTGGGTACTAAAGTGTACTTTATCATGACTTAAAAATAATTTAAAAACTCAATAGCAATTTTTTTTAGAATTTAATCATTTTTATTTGTATTATGAAAGTTATGTTATAAAAAATACTATCTATATTTGTTTTGGACTATTTTAGTTAATTTTTCTATTTTTTATTAATTTAATGTTTTTATATATATTTAAAATAATTATTAAATTAATTATGACGTCATCACGGTTCGACCTTGGTTTGACCTCAAAAACCTTGAACATCTCCCTTTTACGGTTCAATGAACGGTCCGAGTCTGCAAACCTTGGATATTCCTTGTGTCAAGCGTAGCTTCTTTATAAGTTATCCTTGATTATTGAGATCTCCTTGTTCTTTACTTTTTATACATGTTTGTGATCTTGTTTCTACTTTATATTATACTTTAATTGCCTTATTAGCTATATTGTGATTCTATCTGAATTATTGAGATAGCTATACTTTTTGACTTCTTTTTTGGCTGTTTTGTGATGTATAACACTATTTCCAAAGTTATTTTGCGAAATAGCCATCACTTAAACTTATTTAGGGCGGTAGCCCTCATTTGGAACTCAACTTTTGTAAATCGAGTTTCCAATACATCTCAACTCCTTGAGAGTCAAGATTTAGGCCACATTGACTAAGATGGCAGAAACTGATGTGACGATTCCCCAAAAGAATTTGTCCAATTAGAATTGGACTTTTTAAATGATGAGTTCAAAGGGAAAATTTTGAAAAAGGAACCCAACTTTGTGAAAGTCAAATTTCTAAAGAGAACTCAATTATATAAAAGCGTAAATACACTTTTGGTCCCTACATTTTGGGTCATTTCTCGATTTGGTCCCTAAATTGATTTTGATGCTAAATCAGTCCCTGATTTTTGAAATCATTTTTAAAATAATCCCTACCTTCAACTCAGTTATGGAAGATGCTGATGTGGCAAACAGAAGTGCCAAGTGTCAAAGCCAACTAATAAAATATTGCAGAAAATGCCAGCGTGTAGCACTCAACCCCACGAGACCCTCACGTGACCGAGCCACCTCACATTCCCGCCTCTTTTCCCCCACGTGACAATCACATGACCGAGCTTATCAACTACCTTCAGCCACCCCATAAAGAGATACGGTCGAGGAGCCCTAAATCACTCACAACCACCATAACTTTGCTGCAACTACTGAAGAGATGGAAGCACCCTCATCATTGTCAGCAAGCTCATCAATGTCAGCAAGCCTGAGGAAGAGAGCATCACGCATGTGCTATTGTCCCAGCGCTACTAAACTGGTTCTAGTGGTGTCCTAGACGGAGAACAATCAAGGAAGAAGGTCCTATAGGTGTCCCAATTACTGGATAAGTTAGTGGTTTAAAATTTTTCTTCATTAGTTTGTTTTTATAGTGGGCTGGGGTGATTTGGTTTGAAATTTTGGTATGAAATTTGGGTTTGATTTTCAGGTTGGCCGGAAATGCAAGTTTTTTCAGTGGGTTGATGATTTACCGCATTTCTTCCTTCTGCAAGAGTCATGTTCACTACTCCTGCACCTTCAACTCCAACAGGACTCGAATAGAGAGGGACCTATGGCAGTAGTTTAA
>NW_027069526.1:715409-735759 GCF_002906115.3 Quercus suber | reverse complement strand
TGCTAAAGAAAGGGCTCAAGAGTTTGTATAGACTTTCACAGAGCAATATAATCAACTTTGGGATTATTGTGTAGAACTGAAGAGATCCAGTCTTAGTAGTACAGTTTTGATGAAGACTCACACTTTTAATGAGGGAGAGTCGGCAGCTGAGATGGATTTACATACTTGAGTGCCATACGTTGAAAGGTTGTATATATGTTGGGCCGGGTGTAAGAATGGATTCTTGGCAGGCTGCAGGCCATTAATTGGATTAGATGCTTGCCATATCAAACACAAGGTGGGGGGGCAGCTGATGGTTGCAATAGCTAGGGATCCTAATGAAGAGTACTTTCCTTGGCTGTTGCAGTGGTGGAAGCTGAAACCAAGGACTTATGGGTTTGGTTTTCAACTTGCTGCTAGCTGACATTGGTGATAGCAAGAGGTGGGCTTTCATATCAGACCAGCAAAAGGTATTATAATATTTTATGTTTATATTGTCTATTCCGAATAAAATAACAAATGTCATTTAGTTTATATAACAAATATTTTATGTTTATATTGCTAACTGCTTGCTGTTTACCTTGGCAGGGTTTAGTGCAAGCATTTGCAGATAACTGGCCTTAGTACGAACATAGAATCTACTGTAGACATTTATACAACAACTTGAGAAAACAACATCCTGGTCTCTTGATCAAGGATTTGTTTTGGAGAGAAGCAAAAGCTACTTATGCACAGGAGTTTGAGAGGTTAATGAATGAGATTAAGGATGTTGATGAGGGTGCCTATTTGTGGTTGAAAGGGCATACCACAACAATATGGGCTAGACACATGTTCAGGAGTGATGGTCTAACTGATACTGTCCTGAACAATGTGTGAAAGCTTCAACAGTAGGATAATAAAATTCAGAGAGAAACCCATTATCAGTATGGTATGAAAATGTCATGTAGTTTATGTAGTTCATGAATTCATGTTTAAGTTATATACTGTATAGCATGGACTAACATGTGGGTTGATTATGTGTGCAGCTTGAGGACATCAAACTGTATTTGATGAACAGGTCCCAACAGAATAGACTAAGTATTTTGAAGGTGGAGTCTGAGTTGTGCCCTAAAGTGTGTAAAAGATTGCACAGGGAAAAATTGGGAAGTAGTAGATGGTTGGCTTTTTGGGCTTCTGACACAAGGTTTGAGGTTAAGAATGAGCTAGTTAGCTTTATTATGGACCTATCTAAAAGGACCTTTAGTTGTAGGAAATGGGACATCTCTGGCATTCCATGCTGCCATGCTATTTCATGCATTTTCTTCAACATAGAGGCAGCTAAGAAGTACACTGATGACTGCTACAGAGTCAGCACATACAAGGCATGCTATACGCCAGTGATTGATCCAATCAATGGTCAAAATATGTAGATCCCAACTAGACTCCCACCTGTGCAGTCTCCAATAAAGAGAAGGCCACCTGGCCGGCCTAAGAAGAAGAGAGCAAGGGAACCCAATGAACCAAGTAAGGGGCATAGAAAGGGTTTAGGTATTTCAAAGAGATGCAAATCATGTGGGAATATAGGCCACAAAAAAGAAGTTGCAAAGGTGAGGTTGGGGCAATTCTTCATTGCCTACAGCTACTGGTAGTGGTCCAAACAGAAGGAGTTCTAGGCCAAAACAGGTATAATACCAATTTATTCATGAATCACAATTGTTTGTACTTGTTCTCTACCTTTTGAAGTTAACTTGAGTGTATATGTATGTGTAGACAAGCAACAATGGTCATGGTGGTAGAGCAAGTGGAGTGGCCATCAATGAGCCAGCAAGCACTCATCCAACTAGAAGCAATACAGCAACCACCACTCTAGTTACAAGTAGTACACCCTCCGATAGGCCAGCCAACAACAGTGCAGCAACTAGCTATGCAGCTACAAGCAGTGCACCCCCCAACACTTCAACATCCAAGAGGAGGAAGGGAAGTATCACAAGTGACACTTTGAATGCATCAAGAAATGCATCTAGGTACAGAGAAGTATTGAGTGCTAATGGGAGCCAAGCATCTGTGCATGGGCCAAGGGGATCAGCTAATGGAATCTAAGCTTTTGTCTTTTTGTAGTCAGTTTATATAGCTAAACTATGTGGTGCTTTTTGTAATGCTTTTGTAGTCAGTTTGTATAACTGCACTTTTGGCATGCTTTTTGTAATGGTGGCTGAACTATGGCTGACTTATGTCCATTTTTGTATAGCTGTACAGTGGCAGCTAAGTAGGGTGATATGTGGTGCAATCACCTTTTGTTTTTGTTGCCTGAAACAATGGCTTAATATGTATAGCTGCACTTGGATTTCATGCTTAATATGTATAGCTACACTTGGATTTAATGTAGAATATCTATATTGGATTATGATTGTTGGCCGGCTATGGTATGATTTGAATTTCTGTATTATGGCAGGGAATGACCTATGTGCTTTGTGTATTTAGCAGTAATGTTGTGGTTTCTGCATTGTGCTACAATTATGAGTATTGTGGCATGGAATGAGTTCCATTATTTTCAGTTTATGGTTTGTATACTTTTAGCTATTATATGTGTGTCCAATAGATTTATGTACATGGCAGAATTGGTAACTGCAGTCACTATGTACATGGAATATTTGGTAACTGCAGAACAATCAAAACATCGCACATAGTTACCAAATAAGTTCA
Source organism: Quercus suber (assembly GCF_002906115.3). Classification (NCBI taxonomy): domain Eukaryota; kingdom Viridiplantae; phylum Streptophyta; class Magnoliopsida; order Fagales; family Fagaceae; genus Quercus; species Quercus suber. Next base: position 733,098 of record NW_027069526.1, on the reverse strand, counting down.
GTCATTCATTACAAACCAGTAAACATGAGCAATTTAGGTAAAACAACATATACAGTTTAAGTTCAACCAATGAGAACTTCATTTCATTCCAGCCGAAATTACAAGGTCATTGGGATACACTTCTCCACAAAATATTGCACAATGCATATGTTTAAACACTAACAAAGAGGCATGCCAACCCTTCATACAAAAAGCATGCCAAACCTTAATACAAGGCACTTAATTTCTCTACACCAGCTAATCCATCCAGCAATACACATAACCCACCCAGCTAATCCACTAAAGCTAAAATCACATAAAGGCATATCCCACACATCATCAATGCCAAGATCAGAGACACTGTCAAACACTTCTCCCTCTTTTTGTAAGTTGAAACCTCAGCCTCGAGTCTAAGAATGGTTTGCCTCTGTTCTAAGAAATTCCCCATACAGATAGAGGTGCCTATAGCCTTGCCTCTGGCTTTACCCCTTATCTACTACGGGTGAATCTCTTCAATCCGGAATTTCACTATCCCTAAAAAAAAAAGGCTTTGCTGCTGCTAGCTCTGCTACTGGGCCAACTTAGTAGAAATAAACAACATATCCTTCTCAAACCTAAGGTGTTCAGGATTAAAGACTGGCTTCAACACTGGAAACTTGTTCCTCCTAATGACATTGTCCACCTGTCCATGATCACCTTCACCATGACCCTTACTGCCACTATCATCAACTCCCCCATTATCTGATGACTCAGTGAGACTTAACAGCTCCTCATTGGTGTAATCTGAGTTCATTACACCAGCCCCCATCTGATCTGGCATTGGTGCTGGTGCCTCAACCTCATTTTCCCAATTGTCATCACTATCTGCTCCAACAAACCTCTGGTTGGGGTTCATTTCTCTAGGCCCTTCCATATTGCTATCATCATTATTGTCAGAGTTGATAGCCCCATCCTCTTCTGGTTCACCAACAACTGGTTCCTTACCAGGTCTCCTACATTCTATTATTTCAACATCAGAATTAGTTTGGACACCATATCCATTGTTGGGAGCAGGATTTTCACCACCATCATAACCACCCTCAGACCCAACAACACCACCATCCCTATCACCCCTATCATCCCTGCCAAAATCATCATCCATGTCACCTTCATAGACATACTGATGACCATTAAAATCATCATCACCACCAGAGGACCCATCCTCATCAAAATCATCAAAGTAGTCCTTACCATTGTAATAAGCATCATAAGCAAGTTCCCCTTCAAAATCACTAACATCCATAAAGCCAACATGCTCATCACGCTTATCATGCTCATCATGCTCATTTCCTACAGCAACCTCCAATGTTACTCCATTACCCCCATTAATGAGGATAGGATAATATACTGGATGCTCTACATATACATGAATCTGCCCATGACCTCTCACCAATTCAGTCATGAGCATTGCATCTTTATCATCCTTGATCAAGTGGAACACCCTATTCTCCTCATTATCCCTAAGGTTTATGTACCATAGCCTACTCACAGCAGTGTACCCAAATTCCCTACAAATGGCCTCAATCTCTACCTTAAACCACTCATCAGGATGACAATTGTCTACTACCCCCACCTCACCCCCCACATACTCCTCAAGATTTTCAGTGAATTGCCTCCCATGATGCACATGCATAGTAAATAAATTGTCCATTCTGCATGCATGGAAAAAAAGTACTAATTATTTTATTACAATAAAGACAAAACTAAACCAAACAGTCAAACATGCACTGACTATATACATTCTAAAAAATAAGCTCCTTCATGGAACACAAAACAATGCCAAAAATATATATAGTTTACTAATCACAGGGAACACTCCTGGACCACATTGATCCCTAAAGGCCAAACAATAACAAACACCAACCAAACAGACAAATTAAAGCATAATGAATCACCAACAGTGTGGTCCCTAATCGATGAGAGAGACAAAATTGCACACATAGACAGAACGCGTTAAAAGTAGGAGACAGAGACATATAAAAAGAGATGGAGAGACAAATATACACACAGAGAAACAGATATACACACAAAGAAACAGAAATACACATAGAGAAATAGATATACACACATATCTGTATCTCAGATGTCAGAATCGATGCCAAAAATCGAGCTTCAAATCACAACGTTCTCCTCCTCCTCCAGATCACATTGTCGTTCTAATTCGCACTGATTTGTCAGGGAAATCGTTTCACAGAAATGGTATTGAGTTTTCTCAGGGGACTGGGCTTGAGTTTTCTCAGGAAGCACAAGCTAATTTAGGGATTTCAGGTGAAATTTGGGGATTTAGGACTGAACTGACTGAAGTGGCTGAAGAAAGGTAGCTGAAACGTTGATAAGCTCGATCACGTGATCGTCATGTGAGGGAAAAAGGGCGGGAACGTGAGGTGGCTTGGTCACGTGAGGGTCTCTTGGGGTTGAGTGGTACACGTTGGCATTTTCTGCAATATTTTATTAGTTGGCTTTGACACCTGGCATTTTCATTTGCCACATCAGCATCTTCCGTAACCGGATTGACGGTAGGGACTATTTTAAAAACGATTTTCAAACATCAGGGACTAATTTAGCATCAAAATCAATTTAGGGACCAAATCAAGAAATGGCCCAAAATGTAGGGACCAAAAGTATATTTACGCCTCATATAAAAGTGTTTATAATTTAGGAATTCGTGTCCAAAGTTGGTATAACTCAATAGAACCCCACATAACCTTCATTTTAATTTTCTACATACCATTTTTGAAGAAGAGCTCTCTCACCCTTCCTCATCCTCTTCCTTTGCAATTTGAATCAATCAAAACCTTCAAATCTTCTTACTCCATTGTTTCATTTGATATATTAATTTACAAGTAAAAAACCTAGACTTTTAGTCTATAAATTTTCTTAGATCTAGTTGATATAAATTTTCTTTTCTTAGTTGTTGAATTTTTAGTGTTTAGTTGATATTGAATAACTGTATTAGGTTGTAGTCTTGTATATGAGTATGAGTTTTCAATGGGTTTGTATTATAAATTATAAAATGTGCAAGATGCTCATTGTATTACTTGATAATTAGGAATGGAGGCTTTTAACCCCCTGAATGTTTCAGTTGAAGAAACCATGGGGTGTTAGTCAAATTACAAAGCTCTCAAGTCTCAATGCCCTTGATAAAATTTACAAACCTTGGATGCTCAATATATTACTCTAAATGTTTGAAATGGGTAGTTAAAATTTACTCTAATTGCTCACATCAAAAAATTAAATATATAATGCAACATTGGCGAGTGGCATCATAGGAATTTGGGGGTAGGTGAGCAACACATGGCGGAGTCTGATTGGTGACACATGTCATAGCCTGATTGGTCCGCTTATGTCATCACTCACATGCGCTGGATTGCATATGTCATCGCTTACACGTGCTAGACTGCTTATGTCATCACTTACACACGCTGATATGTGAATGGTTTTTGCATGCATTTTATGCCTCTATTTTAATGACACTTGGAAAATTTCTGTTGATTTCTAAGTATTATTAGCAAAACCTAGCAGCAGTATGTGGCGCTTTGTAATTGGCTGTATTTTGTGGATTTGGTAATATGATGTGTTAGCTTTTGATAGGTTGGGAATTTTTCATCTCTACAAATGTCCTCTCGAGACTTGTTCACACACGTAGTTTTGGAGTGTGGTGCGGGAATAAGTTTCGAAAAAGGATTTTTACACTTGAATCTTCAAATGAAGTAGGTGGTAAAGCTTTTAGCAGGATGAGGTAATTTCTGAATAGTAGACCCACCCATATGAAAGGCTTTGATGAGACCAAAAAGGGGTCTGCAAGTATTTGAATGTACTTGCGTGACCGAGCCTTCTTAATAGAGGTTAAGTTGAAGTAATTTCAAAAGAGTGTTCCATGGTACTTGGAGTGAGTTGGTGAGGCTGAACGTTATTTGCAAGTAGTTGGATGTACTTGCGAGATTGAATCATTTCAGCAGAGGTTAAGCTGAGGTAATTTCAGAAGAGTATTTTGGATTATTGGTGGCGATCACAGGGTGTAGAAGATGGGGGAAGAGGCGAGGATGTTGGTTGGGTACAGCATACAAAGTCATGGTGTTGGCCTCGCGTTTTTAAGAACTCCTGGTGAAATTGTCTCAGAAGAGTATACTTTGGATTACGTAAAAGTCATGTGGTAAAGTGGTTAAGTGTGTGTGCGTCATTGCATCGCTTAGGTTAAGTTGAGGTAATTTCAGAAGTTTATGGATTCTGGGTATGCTGGTGGTGGTGGTGGTGGTGAAGAAGATGGGGATGAAGCAAAGATGGTGAATGGGTGAAACATACGACACCATGGAGCTAGCCCTGTACGTCGAGGAATTTTTGGTGTAGATGTTTTTGGGGTATTTTAGGATATGAGACTGACATCATGTTAAATGAGGTCCGACGACAAGTCATCAAATGTGCTTGTGTGATGGGACCATGCCGATGAATGTTAAGTTGAAGTAATTTCAGAAGTATACTTTCTGAAATTCTTCAAGTTGATTTTAAGTTAGAGTAATTCCAGAAGCAGCAATGATGACCTTTAGGTCCCACGCTGGTGGTAACATGGAATGATGCTTTGGTGACCATTAATCGACACCAAAGGTTGATTTCTGATGAGCTGGTACCTTGGAGGTCATCGTAAGTGTTGGATAGGGGAAAATTTGTAGGATACCCCAACACCTTTTACCACTTTTACCTAATGCCACTTGTTGGAAAAGCACAAAAAATGAAAGATGGAGTTAACTTGTGATCTTGGTTTTAGAAACCAGCCAAGTTGCTATTTGTTTCGAACTACAGCTTCTGTTGGAAGACCAAGCAATTGGAGAGAGACTATGGGGCCCTCAAAGCAATTAGGAGGCCTCCTGAGCTTAGAAATAGGTGTCTTTGCTGGACTTAGACTTCTTTGCCAGCTAGGTCCGAGGATGCATAAAACAACGATACCAGCCTTGTTATGAGTAATTTTATGGACAAATGAGGTCGTTAAGTGGGGAAATAAAATTTGTTTAGATCTGAAAACAGCAATGATGTTGGGTGATAAGTTTATACTAAACCATGAGAATGTTGATTTCAAACTAATTATGAAGCAATATTGGTTGCTAAGTGTTGAGAATGATGAGCCTATGGCAAGAAATGTTTATGAGTAGGAGGATTTGAGATTTTGAAAGAATCAAATATTCATTTCATGATTCAATGTGCTCTTCTCGATGAGCTTCAATGAATCCGAACCTTCTATTTATAGCGAAGAGACGGAGAATGGTAGATGGGTATGTTAGATAAGAATGATGGATGAGAATTTTTGGCGAGAATGGTAGACACCAAACGAGAATGGTAGCTGGGAGACTGTTAGGCACTAAACAGGAAAGGTTGGCTGAAGTAGTGACCTAATGTAATTTCAAGTTTAAGACACACTTGTGAAGGTTATCTGTTCTTTAAAAGGGAAGCCTAGATGAAGTTTGGAGGATAACCCTGAGGGGATCCAAACTAAATGGATGAATCTCAAATTTTGATTTTGGGAGCTTAAGTTTTGGACACCATCAATACTTCGGAGATATGGGTTAGATTGGTGATTTTCAAGTCGCGTAAAACTGAACAAGACAAGTCTGGCTTGAAAATTTTGAATTTAGGTCGATTTCAACACAAAAGTCAACTATCTTGGAATTGAGCCATTTGTGAAATTTCTAAGTCTCAAATGATAGAATGGACTCCAAAATTGGAATGTACGCGAAAAATTGAGCAAGATAGGTCCTTAAAAATTTTGACTTTTGGTCAAGATCTATGCAAAAGTCAACTTTCTAGAAATTGGACGTTTGCATAATTTTCAAGTTTCGAATGAAGAAACAGATCCCAAAATTAGAATGTACTCGAAAAATCGAGTGGGACAGGTTCGTTTTGAAAATTTTGACTTTTTAGCTAAAGTCAAAGGTCCAACTTGGTCAAAGTATTCTCTCTCTCTCTCTCTCTCTAGGCAGTTTGGATCCGAGTTAGATTTCCAAGTCGGTCCAGTCAAATCAGTTAGTGGAGGATGATGTCATAGGGGTGCATGTGAGTGCATGAGGCATCATGGAGATGTGTGGGAGTAATACCGGCGCGTGTGAGCATGTGGTCTCATCTGGCAACGCGTGCAACTAAAGCTGTGAATGCTTGATCTTCTAGTGGTACATGACAACACGTGACTAATCTTTTGGGCCTGAAATTTTCAGGTTTTGTAGATCAGGGCCTACTGGATCGAGTGGTAATGCTACCTTTGTAAAGTGAGGTCTAGATTTATACGAATGTGAAGGAGTAAGCCATGATCTTTGAAGCTTTTGGTTGTGCATGGCAGCGTGTGGCTAGGCATCTAGACCTAGAATTTTCAGGTTTGGTAGATTGAAGGCCATAGAAGACTTTTGTGGTGCTAGTTTTGTGGACTTATGGCCTTCTGGTCTACTTTAGCGGTTTTGACAGTGTTTGACAATTCAGGCGGATTGGTTCCAGGATAACCATTGTCGAGGGCGGTTTTTTGCGCATAGCCACGTGTATTTCACTAGAGGTGTGACTTTGCTAGGCCTGGATTTGTTTTGGGGAGTCCAATTCGAAACTCGACATTGGGCCGTATAGACCAATGGCTTCCGGTGCATTTTAAGCCTATAAAATAGATAAGGCCCATAATCTTAGAATCATGATAATGGTTGAAATAAATAAATAATATGCTTAGCATGATAGCTTTGATTAAATAGTGAGTTAATATGTTTTTATTATGTATATTAAGTGATGTCCAATATTAGAAAATAATTAATTAGGTATCAAATGTCCAATAATGGGATGAGTCCAATATAGTCCATATCCAGTTGTGGTTCATGATTCATGTTCAACATAATAAGGTATGTCCAGCAATGGTCCATGTCCAAATAATATATGTCCAATGGTAGTTCATTTCAAAAAAATATATATGTCCAACAGTGGTTCATGTCTAAATAATATATATGCAATGGTGGTAGATTGATTTATTAATATGTATGTTCATTAATGAAGTATTAGTGAGATCATGTTTATTAAATAGTGAGATGATATTAAAGTAACTTGCATCCAGCGGTGCAATAGTAATGAGCTAATGTGTACTTAATAATGTAATCTTGAATATAGAGAGATTTTGACTTATCTTGTATGTTTCTAACTCCAGCTATACAGCATCAGTTTGTTCTTTATATGATTTGCGACTCCAGCCATATAGCATTAGTGAGTTATCTTCACAGTTTGTGGCTCCAGCCATATAATAGCAGTGGACATAATATTTCAGCAGCATGATGAAGTGAGTCCTTTCATGGTGACTTCATGATTGAAAAGGAAAAATGAGTGCAACTGGAAGGAGAGAGAACATGTCCAGTCGTGTGCATCGGTTGGTTAAGTTTGTCCCCTTGATCAAGCACTTAAATGATTTTCCCCATGTAATGCTCTTTTAGTTTTTAGTCAAGTATGAGTGATATTGTCTTCCATAAGAAGGGCTTTTAATTTCATAAGTTTCTGCCTTTCATAAGAATAGCTTTAAGTATTAGAAATGTATGTCTTCAATGAGAATGACTTTAATACGAAATCTTTGTGCCTTTTAAGAGGAAGGCCTCATTATTGATGTTCATATGCCTTCCATGAGAAAGGGCTTTTGTAATGTGTTCTTAGAAGAGTTTTTGGTATCTTTTAAGATGTATGGAGATTGTAAGAAATATATATGTTTTGTGAGATATGGTGTTTGTAAGATAGATTAGAAATATATGTAAGAAGTATGTATGGATAGTTTGTGAGGAATGTGTTTGTAAAATATATGGGAGTATGAGATAGATAATATGAAGGTTAAATATGATAAATACATGAGCTTATAGTTGCTGCTGGAGTAGTTTTTTGTGTTATGTCATGGGTTATGTTTCTTTCTAAGAAGAGAGGTATTGTAAGAGAAATAGAGAAAGAGATGGAGATGTGCTTTTGTTCAACAAAATGATGAAGTTTTAGAATATTAAAGTGTGGGAGAGATGGGTAGTAGTGTGTGTTACAGGTGTTATCTAAGAAGAGGGATTTTTTAAGAGAGATGAAGAAAGATATGGAGACGTTTAGAGATATGGCAGCAAAGTGAATGAAGTTTCAGAATAAGGGGGTGAGAGAAAGATGGAAAGATCCTCAATTAGTGTGTAGCTTGGTCCTCTTCATATAGAGCCAAGTATGTAACTAAATCAGAATTAGTTAAAGGGAAATTTAGCAAATAAGGAAAGGTCTTTGACAAAGTAAGTGGTTTCATTAGTGGGATTTTGTTTTTTAGCCAAAAGAAGAAAATTTGAGACCTTAATGCTGCTGTAACAGCTATTACAGCTATCAGTCATAGCTAGGGCTGTCCACGGGTCGGATCGGATCGGGTTTTGGGTTAACCCGTACTCGATCCGATTGGATCGGGTGAACAAAAAAGGGACCCGAGACCGACCGAATTTCATGTTGGACCCGGTGGCTCGGGTTGTCGGTTGATCGGGTCAAAATCATCGGGTAATTCGGGTCTGAAGTACAGCAAGAACAGAAATTCAAAACCCAGATCAAAGAATAGAAAAATAAAAACCCAGACCCATGAGAAATCAACCAAAGAACAGAGAAATCAAAACCAACCCAGACCTATGAGAAATCAACCAAAGAATAGAGAAACCAAAACAAACCCATACCCATGAGGAATCAACCAAAGAACAAAGAAATCAAAACCAACCCAGACATATAAGAAATCAACCAAAGAATAGAGAAACCAAAACTAACCCATACCCGTGAGGAATCAACCTAAAGAACACACAGAAATCAAAACCTAAAACACAAACCACAATCCAAACCTACAAAAATCAAATAGCACAAATAAGTCCACAAACCCCAAATTTATGAGACGAAAAAAGAGAGCACTAAACTGGCACCACCACCACTCTATCTTCCACCATCACCACATCCATCACAAGGTCAGCAAGAAATTAAAAAAAATAAATAAATAAATACTAACCCACCATCAGATGCACAAGATCAAAGCTTTAGATGGCAAATCAAAGGAAGCTTTAAGGGAGAGGGATTTGGGCAAAAGAAAGACTACTAGAATTGAACAACGGCAGGTCATTGATGACGGCGACTTAACGGTAGCGGTAAGAAGCTACTAGGGTTAAGGATTTAAGAGAGAGAGAGAGAGAAACGTGAAACTCAAAGCAATGCTTGTGGGAGTGGAGTGTTGAGGCTTGACGCTTGAGAGTTGAGAGTCCTGTGATTTGAGACTTTGATGAGAGTGGAATGGAAGACTGAAATGAAACTCTGCTTTGATTTGATTTTGCATTTGCGTGTAAGTCTCAATTGTTCAGAACTCAGACTATAGAGTAGAAAGTAGAGGCTATACGGGTTGTCTTATCACTTCAGAGACCTAAAAAAAAAATTTCTTTTTAAAATCTGAAACTGTCAAGCAGGTTGGGTAAAACGGGTTTTTAATACCTTAACCCATTACCCGAACCGATAATTCAGTTTTTGTTAGAGGCAGACCCAAATCTGACTGACCATGGGTTTTAGGTCCACTCGCTGGGCTTTGGGTCGTTCAGACCCGGTCAGTTTGGGCGGGTTATTGAACTACTAGACAATCCTAGTCACAGTTGTTGTTGCTGGATGATGTCATCTGAATGACCTCTTTTGCCTGAGGAAAAATATTTGACATTAAATTCATGGTTTGGCTAAAAATGGTAAGATAATCTTTATGGGATCCTTCTATTTTTGGTACTACAACTAGAGGTTGTGGATCTTAGCTTAAAATGGCAAGATTTCTTTTATAAGACCCTTACTTCTTTGGGTATGATACCAAGCTGCTGGGATTGGACATTAATGGGCAAGTGATGCCATTTTAGGACATGTGTCAACTACCTACGTTGCTGCTGGAGCTACTGCAGCTTCTGTTGGAGCTGTTGTAGCTTCTGCAGGAGTTGTTGTAGCTTCTACTGGAGCTATTATAGCTTCTGCTGGAGCTATTGCAACTTCTGCTAAAGCTGTTGTTGGTATTTTTGTCTAAGTTTCCTCTTTTGAAAAATTATATGTTTAGTCCATATATAATTTTGGTAAGTAATAGACTAGTTGATTGATATTTGATGAAGTTTTATAGATGTAATTATGGTCTTTTTTGTATTTTGACCAAATGTTGGAGAGTAAGGAGAGCATTTAATGCTAGATATGAGATATTAATATATATTTAGCCATGTGCTTGGAATTGATTTAAATGAAAATAATAATATAATTTATATGAAATACTATAATTACATTTTTAAACTTATATTATATGATGAACATTAATTTTTATGTAAAGAGCATGGGGAGTTTTATCATTTTAAGTGTTATGTGATATGAAAGGCTTACCAAATGTTACCTATTGCACATTGGAACTTTACTGAACATACTTCTTAGCCCTCCAAATCACGACTCTCAAAATTCCCCCCGATGAGACTCATGAGCTTGGATCATAAGCCGAAAATGAGATGTTGTCCCATGAGCTCGAACTAAGGGCTTTGATGAGATTATATCGCCATAAGTTTTGGACCATGGGCTTCAACATCATTTTGTGAGTATGGACTCTTTTGGGCTTTAAAAAATTTTTTCCAAAATCCATGATAGTGTTGACGTGGTGCGGGTCACTAATGAAATGAAGTCATATGGTGTGAAAAATTTGTCCTCAACAACAATTAATGTCTCTTACTCTTTTCTAGGGTTGGTGGCATAGTAGCTATGAACAATATGCTACCCTTTGCAGGCCTAGAACTTCATCCAAGGTCTAGTGCAATAGTCTCTTCTGGATGACATATTACTTTTTGCAGACCTACAAGCCCTTTCTCAGGTCTAGTGCAATAAATTCTTTCTGACAACATGATCCTTCTATGGGTACTTACCCCTTTCTTTTTTCAAAGTTTGGTGTAGTATTTTTTGAAAGTATGGTATTTTGCCTTTTCACACCTCTTTTTCCTTTTGTCCATTAGTTTCCAAAGATCTCTATATAAGGCCATTCAGGACATGTCTTAAGTTGTACAAACATAGTCTCCAGTGGGTAGTATAATACTCTAAGTGTAGTGAAATTATGCCTTTTCACTTTTGTATTTTTTTTGTATTTTTTATTTTTACATGCTTTGTTTGTACTATTATTTTTTTTTTTTTAGCAACTGTCATGATGCTCTTTTTCAAGGATTCGAACATTGGACAAGAACCGGCCTTGTTCATTTGTAAGGAGAAAGATGACAAGGATGCAAAGGCTACGACTTTGATTGTTCGTCCACCTATAATTGGAAGATTTTCGGAGAGATGGGGCCATAACTCTTATCCTCTCAATTTGCCAAAATGGTCACAGTTCGTCCCCCTAATGGTGGCTTTAACTTGGAGACAATTTTCCTTCTTGCTTCGCATCACAAAAATGTTGCTAAATCAAAGCCGTACAACACTTTGGGACGAGAGATAATTGCAAAATGTGCCAATTGGGATTCTTCCTTCAACACGAACGGAGGGTTTTCCTACTTTTCCCTTTGTTGGGGTTGGCTAGAAGATGTGCTTGGTCGGTGTAAACACCTCCTTGATGCGACCCACCTTTACAGTGCTGTTTTTGCCTCCTTGCTCACATATGATTATGATGAGAATCTCATGAAAGCATTTTGTGAGTGTTGGAGTCTGGCAACCAATACCCTCCATACCTCAGTTGGGGAAATTTCCATCACACCATGGGATCTTTCCATTCTTGGTGGACTTCCTTGCACAAGTGCATTTTATGATGAAGTGGTACCCAATGTGCAAGAGCTAGATGGAAACAACGACCAAGGATGATGTATTTGCTGTACAGCTCTCGCTTCCTTTTCATGGCGTATCATCACCTTCAAAACTGGCTAAAGAGACAAGGGAAAGTGAGTGTTCGCGACTGGATTACTTTTTGGTATAGAGGAAATGGGAGGTATCCGGCTCCTAGAAAACCAACAAGACAAACAACCATTCCCAAGTGTAGTTAGAATCCCTTTGGCATGATATCATCACCTTCAAAACTGGTTGAAGAGACAAGGGAAAGTAAGTGTTCGCGACTGGATTACTTTTTGGTATAGAGGAAATGGGAGGTATCCGACTCCTAGAAAACCAATAAGACAGACAACCATTCCCAAGTGTAGTCAGAATCCCTTTGGCATGATAAACAAGCATGGACCATGGTCTGATAAAGAACACGAGGTCTTTACGGATCTTCAAGTTAAGGGTGACCCAAAGGAGGAGACTTACTTATCGACACTTCTTTCTTGTTAGCTATGCATATTTGTCTTTCCTATTAAGGATCTAAATAGTATCTGTCCAGGCACTTTCAAGATCGCTAGTTCCATGGCCAATGGTCGTTGATTTGGCCTCGCTACCCCAGTATTGGCTAGCATTTATCGTGGACTTAATACCATTTCTTCCTCTCCTGCTCCGAGCAAGTTTGGAGCTAGTTTTGCCATTCATTATGTTTATGCCTGGGTAGGTCATTTTTTCAGAAGCAATCCCATCACCAATGACAAACTATCTAATCCTTTGATGACTAAATATTCTGGTGTAGGCTACGCCTCTCTGTTTAACAAATTCTTTGCATGAAAGCATATACAAACCACCACTGACTTCCTTTGGCACGAGACTACTTTCATGAAAAGCTACGACCAGACATTCATTGACAACGATCATTTATCCATTCAAAAGTTTGACTACTTTATGAGCCTTCGCTTGGGGTACTTGTCACTTGATGTGAAGCCAACATACTATAGAAGCATATAGTCCTCACAAATTCAGCCGGCGCTTTGGATTTCATCAAGATATTCCAAGTGATTTAAAGGAAGAAATTCAACAAGATCTACACCAATTCTACCAATCTTTCACTCGTTGCAACACAGACTCCAAGGTACTCATTTTGGCTTTTGCCACAGACGTTGGAATTTGGGTTAGACATAGCTACAAAAATGGTGGGAAGGAGTTTGTGGTAATGATTTTACCAAAGGAACAAATTTTCTAGCTGACATCGCCTCCTTCCATGTTAAGTCTCTGACATCCAACAAATCTTAAAAGGGAAAGAGGGAACTACAAGACCCATACATTCCACAGCCCTTATTAGAGTTTGCACGACATCCTTTTGAAGATGATCATCATTCAAAAGACTCATCTCGACATATCGGAGTTGCTTGAAGTCAAGGCATCAAAGGTTCGCTTGTTGTACTAGTTAGGGAGCTATTAAAATTTCTGTAAAGGAGGTGTAACGACCTAGAATACAATCAGAAACATTTGAAGAGTCCAATGAAGGGTATTAATGTAGAGACTGCTATTGATTCTGTGCATCTTCTTACAAATAATGAGTGTTCTATCTCAAAGCCATCTGTGAAGAGTTCGGATCTCAAGAGGCGTAAGTTTGTTGATGTTGGTATGTCGTCCAAATTTTCGACTGAGACAAAAAGGACATTTCTCTCATCCCTGCAACTGACCAACCCTTCAGAAGTCTCTATGTTTCAAGCCATGGCGCATGTTTCTTCTGTGCGTAGGAAAGGGGCTTCTATGTTGGGAGATGTTCTTTTAAACAAGCTTTCAAATATTTTTATGGACAAAATCCTCCCACAAGTTGAAATAAATGAAATCTATAGTGGGATTGAAAGTCTTGGAGTGGACCCTTAACACTCACGAACATGTTGACAAATATTGCAAAAGAGTTACAGGCTATTTGAGGATGAAAGAATCTCTAAATAAATGACCAAGTCCTATCAACTTAATTTGACATGAGGCTGAAATTGAACTGCTCCTTTCTGAAGCATCACATAAGAAAGCATCTTTGACGACCGAGCTTGATACCATTAGATTGAGGATGGCTGACCTGCGAACCGAGCTTGTCCAATTAGAGCAATCATTGACTCAAATTGAATCTCATCAAGTTGAACAAGAAGATGTTGTGCAAGCCTTAAAAGAACAACTTGAAGAAGTTAAATCCACTCCCGTTCTTGAAGGCCAGGATATGGAGGCTTTAGAGAAGATATGAGTCCTTCTAGAAGAGAATTGTTCTAGCTTAAAAGACTTGAAATGGATGTCATAATCTTTTTATTTAATTCCCTTCACGCGTGTCCTCATGCTTTCCTCCTGTACTATTTTCCTTTTGTCAATCAATAAAGACGACTTTATTTTCTACGCCCTTTTTTCTTAGTCATAATTTGATGAATTTTTTTTTTAGCGCGCGACTAAACTTAGCAAAAGATACTAAGTTTTCTACATACCCTCGAGAGGGATCAAGTCATCATGTAATTCAAAAGATTTTTTTATTTTTTATTTTTTATTTTTTTGTTGTAAAAAGGAAGGAGGGCTCACGTGTGTAATCCTCACCCCACACCCCACACCCCATGACACTTCATGGGTACCAATTGTGCAATAGTGGGTATCACCATTAATTGAACTCGAGACCTCAGCCTCAAGGGCAACAAAGGCATCCAACCACTACGCCACACTCACAAATGGTGGCATAGAGTGGGATTAATTTCTCCTTATTGGCACGCTTTCAAAGGTAATGGGAAGACATTATATACCCTTGTAGCGCTACAGTGGGCAGTTTAAACTCTTACCAAGGAGAAATCCTCGACTTTCAAGCATAGAAGCGTTTGAGGAACTTCCCATTGATGGAGCCGATGCTTACACCATCATTATCAATCAACTTGTAAGTTCCATTGGTGTAGATTTCTTGCACAACATAAGGTCCATCCCATTTTAAAGTGAACTTATTACCTGTATGATGAGTTGTGATGATAGGTCTTCGAACGGCAAGGACTAAGTCACCAACTTCAAATGATCGTGGTTTAACTCTTTTATTGAATCCGCTTGAAAGACGATCTTGATGGCACTTAAGATGTTGTTGGGCCTCGAGCCTTTTCTCATCAAATGCCTCTAATTCTTGCAATCTAAGTTTGGCATTTTCTTCTTCAGTCAATCCTTCTTGAATGGCAATCCGTAATGATGGGATTTGGCGTTCTAAGGGAAGGACAGCTTCCACCCCATAAACAAAAGAATATGGTGTCGCTGAAGTAGGCATTCGAAATGTTGTTTAATATGCCTATAATGCTTCTCCGATTCTTTTGTGCTAGTCTCGCTTTGTCTTGGATACCGCCTTCTTCAACAAACTGCCAAGTGTTTTGTTAAATGCTTCAACTAGTCCATTTGTCGCGGCATTGTACATGGAGGAGTTGTATTGTCTAAATCCAAACTTTTCGCATAGCTCTGTCATCAGCATATTGTAGAATGGTTTGCCATTATCGGTTATGATATAATGAGGGACACCATACCGATAGATCAAATGAGTTCGAATGAAATTGACTACCGTTTCTTTCTTTACCTACCTAAGAGGCACAGCTTCCACCCATTTCGAGAAGTAATCAGTTGTAGCCAAGATGTACAAATGGCCATCGAATGATTTTGGTAATGGACCTATTATGTCAAGCCCCCATGCATCAAAAGGCCAAGAAGCTACAGTTGGGTGCAGAGGTTTTGGCAGCTGGTGGATGAAGTTTGCGTGATACTGACAAGCTTCGCACTTCTTAGCATACTCCATGGAATCTTGCACCATAGTAGGCCAATAGTAACCCACTCGTTTGATCCTGTAGTGTAGCTTATGACCCGATTGGTGTGCGCCACATTTTTCGAAATAGGCCTCTTTTAAGGCTTGTTTAGCTTTTTCCTCTCCTAAGCAACGAAGAAACAAACCATCAAATGAACGGCAGAAGAGAGTGTCCTTATAATAAATGAATCAAGCAGCCCTTTGTCGAACTTCAGTCTTATGGCGTATATCATTTGGGAGTCTTCCATGTTGAAGGTACTCAATGATCACTTGTCGCCAATCTTCTTTTTCAACAAGGCATATAGAAACGATGTTAGCTTGCTCTTTTTCTTCTTCTTCTTCTTCTTCTTCTTCTTCAACCATGAGAGGTACTACCCACCTTTGGGAAATAATAACTTTGGCTATCTCTTCCAGGGATAATGATAAGGCGGTAGCCAAATTAGCCAAAGCATCAGCCTGCCTATTCTCCTTCCTTGGTATATGCTCCAATGTGATGGCCTCAAAATTTGCTAGCAACTTCTTTGCATATTTCCAATCAGGGATAATGGTGTGCTGTCGTAGGCAACCAAAAATAAAACCTATACTCCTAAAAATATATGTAGTAGTGCGAGTAAGGATCGTTCCCACAGAGAGTATCTAGCCTAATTTTATGCTACATGAACAAGAAGGGGAGGGGTTTGTGTATAATGAAAACAATTTTAAGAAAAATAACTAAGGAACAATTCAAATTTAAGTATCAAAATCAATCAAGAGAACAAACCTTGGTCCAAGTCAACATCCACCATCGGAATTTTACAACTGATCATCGATGCAAGTATATATTAATTCACACTTTGAATATTCACCATTGGAACTATTTTCCTATCTCTCCTTAGTCATAGTTAATTAGAAAACAAGTGATCTAACAAACCCTAACTACTAAACAACCTAAGACAAGCGCTAAAGGTTTAATCTAGTAGCAGCCTTAAGAACTAGAGAGATCGATGAAGCTAAACAACACAAACACAAGCGGTTGCATCTAATTCAGTCGAGCGTTCTTCCTAAGATCTAATAATTTCTGACGTAGCAAATCATTAAATCTTGGTTGCTTCACAAGTTAGTGAGATCAAACAATTACAGATTTGATATCTAACCTAGCAGTAGATTGAAACGAATAATAAACTAGTAGGCTTCCTAGTAATTAAATGAGACAATCATGAAAATAGGCACAGAAGAATATCCGATATTCAAAGCATAAATTGAACAATAAAAAAAAAAATTAGATCTCACAGTTTTATTGATTCCGAGGCTTCAGTTTCCTTCAACGAAGTATAAAAGTTTTAGCCACACAGAGCCATGACGGAAAACACAAAGGAGAAAATTAGAGAAGAGGGGAGAGAGAGGCGCGTGTGTGTCTGTGTAATTCTGATTTCTCCTCCCCTTTTACACGTTAATTCCCCCTTTCCCAAGCCTACAAAATCTCCTAAAAATATTCTAAATAATAACATCCAAATCTGACTAATTAAGGAAAAATATTAAAAATAAAACAAAGTCCTAATATAACTAGAAAAGTGGTGTTTTTCAACTGGAAATTTCGTGCATCACATCTGGAACCTTCCAAAAATAAACTACATCAGATCCACGTATTAGAATTTCAAGCAAAGGAACATTCCAAAACGTCAACAGTGCAGGTGCAGCAACTTCAATCCCGATTTTGACCTTGATGTGCCCGTATCTCTCAAAACTCTAACATGAAAGTTGTAGAGCTTTGTCTTGGCGTTCGATAGCATCTTGAATCATCTCAATCAGAGCTTTGTTGAGAGAGTTATGCCCAGATTACGAAGTGATGTCAAAGCTGTTCAAAATCGTCCAATTAACTACGTTTTGCACTTTATGCCTCCATTTGCATCCTAAATCAAAATATAAGAATAATGAGTACATTTAGGCACTAAATAAATATAAAAGACTAAACATTAAGGGATAAAAATATGACATTTGCATTCTCATCAAATTCACCACAATTAACTTTTGCTCGTCCTCGGGCAAAACTTAAATTCACTTTCCCAAAAACACCAAGGTTGCAACACCATCAGCGAAGAACAACCAAACTCT
>NW_027069526.1:575409-710409 GCF_002906115.3 Quercus suber | reverse complement strand
GATCTAATAAACTCTAACTACTAAACAACCTAAGACAAGCACTAAAGGTTTAATCTAGTAGTAGCCTTAAGAACTGGAGAGATCGATGAAACTAAACAACACAAACACAAGCGGTTGCATCTAATTTAGTCGAGCGTTTTTCCTAAGATCTAATAATTTCTGTCGCAGTAAATTATTAAATCTTGGTTGCTTCACAAGTTAGAGAAATCAAACAATTACGGATTTGATATCTAACCTAGCAGTAGATTGAAACGAATAATAAACTAGTAGGCCTCCTAGTAATTAAACGAGACAATCATGAAAATAGGCATAGAAGAACATCTGATATTCAAAGCTTAAATTGAACAATAGAAACAAATTAGATCTCACAGTTTATTTGATTCCGAGGCTTCAGTTTCCTTCAACCAAGTATAAAAGTTTTAGCCACACAGCCATGACAGAAAACTCAAAGGAGAAAATTAGAGAAGAGGGGAGAGAGAGGCGTGTGTGTGTCTGTGTAATTCTAATTTCTTCTCCCCTTTTACACGTTAATTCCCCATTTCCCAAGCCTACAAAATCTCCTAAAAATATTCTAAATAATAACATCCAAATTTGACTAATTAAAGAAAAATATTAAAAATAAAACAATGTCCTAATATAACTAGGAAAGTGGTGTTTTTCAACTGAAAATTTCGTGCATCACATCTGGAACCTTCCAAAAATAAATCACATCAGATTCACGTATTAGAATTTCAAGTAAAGGAACATTCCAGAACGTCAACAGTGCAGGTGCAGCAACTTCAAGCCCGATTTCGACCTTGATTCGGCCCGTATCTCTCAAAACTCAAAACATGAAAGTTGTAGAGCTTTGTCTTGGTGTTCCATAGCATCTTGAATCATCTCAATTGGAGCTCTGATGAGAGAGTTATGCCCAAATTACGAAGTGATGTCAAAGCTGTCCAGAATCACCCAATTAACTACGTTTTGCACTTTATGCCTCCATTTGCATCCTAAATCAAAATATAAAAATAATGAGTACATTTAGGCACCAAATAAATATAAAAGACTAAACATTAAGGGATAAAAATATGACATTTTGCATTCTCATCATGCATTGTGTGAGTCTGCAACTAGTTCTTCCTTAATTAGAGAAAACTTGTCCATGAGTTTTGAGGAATCGAAGGATAAGAATTCTTTCATGGGAGACATCCTTCAACTCTTTAGTAATTAATGTTTACTAGTCGCGAACCCGTGTGTGATAAATTTTTTAGGTTGGATTCATTAAATTTATTTTTTTTTACTATTTGAACTAATTGTTTTTTTATACAAGATAGAAATTCTATTATAGACTAATCTAAGTGTATATGTGAGTGAATCTTCTTCTTGGAGACTTGAATTTTGGCCTTTGCCCCCCACACTCTATAAGAACTAATTTAATAAAGAGTAATGTTTTTCATAGTCATATTTTAATTTCAAACAAACTTTCTTTAACTCTTTTTCTTTGTCCTACAATCCAAAACACAGAAAAACATATCTAAAAAAATTAATAAGACTTAATAATGATTAATTGGACCAATTAGGAAAATAATTTGTTGTTGATGATTTATTAAGGTTATTTTCTTCGCAAAATTTGTAATTTCGTTCACCCAAAACATAGTATCAAGTAAATAATTATTAGCAAAATCTAAGAATTAAGTTTTTATATATGCATTGTTAGAATAATAATAATAATAATAATAATAATAAATTTCAAAAACTAAAATATGTCACCCTTTCGATTATTTTTGTTTAACTAACATTTGCTTTTCTCTGAATAAGTAGCATTATAGAGTACTTTTAATAAAACTATTAAAAGTACTATGTTCACCCAAAATGATTAAAAAATAAACAAAATTTAGTAAAGTCTCATACTTTAAAATCTTAATTGATCACTATAAAAAACAAAATCAAATTCTAAGTTGCAAAACAACTAATTATTAATCCAAATCAAATCAAACCAATGGGATAAAGAAAAAGAACTTGTGATCGAGAATTGAAATACCAAAATACCTAAATATGCATAAAAGTCGATACAAATTTACCATAAAGATAAACATATGTGATGCGTTAATTAAATCAACAATTACAAAAAGAATCATTAGTAGAAAAAAAAAATGGTTGAAACAATTAAAAAAAAAAATCCACCAAAAGAGGAAAAAAAAAATTGGAGAAAGAGAAAGAGTATTGACTCAACTTGGAAGGAATAGGGGAGAGGGGTGGAAATCAAATAAGAAGAAATTTATATGAAAATTAGACGGAAGATGAAGAATGGAAGTAGATGAAATGTTGAACAAAGTGAAATTGTAGAATTTAAGAAGATATAAAGGAACTTTTTTAAAAATCTATAAAGGGAGTCAAATGAAAATTAAAAAAAAAAAAACAATGATTGTAGGTGATGAAAGATTGAACTAAAAAGACAATGGTTGAAGAAGAAGAAAAGTTGAACGTATTAAAAAAGGCAAAGTTTAGTTATAAAATTGGTTGTAGCCTAAGACTACAGCCTTACTCAATAAAATAAATATTACTACATATTTTGAAAATCTAACCAATAAATTGTGTGTTCTTTACACTCTTAATACATACGTCAATTTTTGTGTCAATTAGATATTATATCCTATATGATCTATGAGCTTATCATTATGTATAATTTTAAACTACAAAAACTAGCAATTCAAACAGTTTATTGATGGCATAACTATTAATCTATAATTTTCTAAAAATTTTGCAAATATGGAAAATATAAAAAGAAGATATAATCTAATGGTTGAATTCTCAAAATTCACCTCCAAAAAAGATATTGAGTAAGGTTGTAGTCTTAAGGCTATAACCAATTTTGTAGCTAAACTTTGTCCAACTAAAAATTGCAAAAAAATAATAATAATAAAAAATAAATAAATAAGAAAAGATTCTAAAGATGTGGTGCATAAAGAGCTTTATAAAATTTATTACAAAACTTCCATTATTATAAATAAGTATAGATATGTATAAACATTGTTTTTGGTTTTTGATTCTTCATTGATTTCATTATTTAGTTATAAACATCTAAATTAAAGTAGAAGTAGATGAATATGAAAAGGCAATGTTATCTGTAATGTTAAAACCACCCAAGATGAATGTGTAAAGTCAATAATCTATTTATTATATCTTTTTTTTTTTGTAAAAAAAAAAAAGAATAAAAAATAAATAAGAAGAATAATAATTTTGTGGCTAATGACGTGGCGACGAGATGGTGAAACAAAAACTTAGTAACAACAAATGTTACGTTTCATCTTTTAGATATACTAGTCGCTAACCTGTGCGATGCACAGGAATAGCTACCGGATGAGTTTCAAGGAAAGAAAAGAAATAATTTTTGTTTATTAGTTTTTTTTTGTGAGAATGAATAAAAAACCTAGTTTTATATATATATATATCAAAACTTATTTAGTGCACACATAGAAACTTTCCAATTCATATTAATATTATAACAATGATTGTTATATATATCATACAATTGCAACAGTTATATAAAAGGTCAATTTAGTGGGCCATTAATAATAACCGAACATTAACGAAATCTTTCAAAAAGTTTATCCAATAGTGCAATCAGTTATGCTATATATATTTATATAAACTGAATATTCAATTCCAAACGGTGCGGGCAGTTAGTTAGAAATAAAAAAAAATTAAGTTGAAAACAAAACTCCCTTTACGTGCAAACATAATTTTATTTATGCAAAACTCAATCACCAATAGTAGAACTTATATAATTTATTCCAATTCAATCACAAAATAACTTCTCAAAACTTATTTAGTGCACACACAGAAACTTTCCACGGAAATCACAAAAGTAAATTGAAGAAAATCTGTCTTAAAATTGTAGATATTATTACACAAATAATTTACTTTTGTAATTTTGTGAATAAGATCAATAAATAATATATGCACAATCTGATCATGTCCCTTAGTTAAGGATGCTGTGTTTTGATAGTCTTTATATGATCAATGAACACATAAACATTTATTGGTAATATTAAGTTAATGAATCGTGCTTTTGTATTCTTGAATCCTTCAGCAAAAAAGTATTCTTGAAATCCTTTAATATATTTTATGTATATGGATTCATAGCATGCGAGTCATATAAGCCTTTTAACTAATGCTTTGAAGGTATATCAATTCAAGTTTTTCGGCATTGACAAGTATAACTGATATGGATGCTGTGATGTTATTTTAGAAGGATGCCGAATTGTAACTTTATGACTATAGTATCTGTGAAATTAAGTTTTGAACTCAATCCCACTTAATTATTATTTTAGGGATTGTGTTTTTGATCATGCAAATTAGTGTTGATCAAGTGTTAAAACATTGATAAAGTGCAAGGCCAGGTGTGATAAGATTACACATGATTTCTAAATAAAAACCTTTCTTTTAAAATTTTTAGTGGGAGAAAGATTCAAGGGTTGAATTTGCACCTCACCTTGGCGTATATGCTTTGCTCCTACAGAGGGTGTTTAATTCATGGTACTACAAATTAAACTTCTTAATGATGGATGATGTGTGTTTTTACATTGAGAACGATCACGCTATCGTGGAGTTACTTGGTGACTCACATAAAGTCTAGACAATGGTGTACACTAGACTAAGCTTAATGTTAGCCTCCCTATGAAGCTATGTCATTATTACTTAGAGACTAAAGGGAAAACGACATATTATTAATGTTTGGTAAGAGTTATCAAGATAGCACTAGTAATGAGAATAGTTCTTAATTAATCATAATATTTATTATTTACTTGCTACCAAGGAATTTTAAATATGGGATTGGGTTGTTGTTGCATATTCTTATATTATGGTTTTGTTAAGGTTCCATACTATGTGCTTATATGCTAAATTGATAATATCCTGTTTACTTATTGTATTCATTTTTATTATTTTCAGATTTAATCATGGCATCTTTCAGATTTAATCATGACTGGACCTAACTATGTTGACTGGAAAAGGAATTTGGACATTGTTCTTATTGCTAAAGAGCACAAATTTGTGCTTAGTGAACCATGTCTAGACTTTNAATTTTTTTTTTTTTTTTTTTTTTTTTTTTTTTTTTTGGCACTGAGAAGTATAACTGATGGATGAAGTGGCCCAAAGTATATCTTTCAATGACGGTGCCGACTTTGCTATGTTTTTTTATTAGTGTTGTACACCGTCAATCTTTATATAGGATTCATGGCCTGACTTTAGTCGGATTAGTTTAGATCCTTGAATTGATAATATATGCATGATGTTACTTTGAGAAGTTAACTATGTAAACATTCTAGGAATTCTCTTTTTTGGTACCGATATAGATGCTATCATGCTAATGCTAGAATTAGATTGTTAGGGTCTATGGCCTAAGAGAAATAAAATAAAACTTACAAACCAAATGAATACATAATGTTTGATATAAGACTGACCAAGATACAATGATCAACAACATGTAGAAGAAGCACTACAATTTCTAGGCACAACGAATAGAATTGTGTGTGTCTCTCTCTCTAAGGATTCTTATGAATGAATGAAAAAACTAATTTTTAAAAATGAAATGAGGGATGCCTTTTTATAGGCACACTGACACCGGTTCAAAATAGGTGTAATTGTGAATAGACATATTGAAAAGATACAATTGTTCGGTGTTTTTAAATGTATACGTGGCATAAATTTGTGTAGGCACATGGCACAATAAAAAGTGGTCAACAAAAAGTCAAACATTTCGACTATTAGTTATTACCGATAGACTAACCCACCACAGCCCCTAAATTATGAAATGCAAAACGATAAAAGAAAAAAAATGAAGAATAGTTGGACATCAAAGAAGAAAAGGAATAGGAGGAAGGAGAGGGAGGGTACCACTAACAACACATTCAAAGTATAACAAAACAAAGAATAACAGTTACATCAGCTTTCTTGTCTTACACAATAGCGAGCATCACGATTTGTTTTAAAGAATCTCATGCCCAAACATTTTCTTATGTTGAGTTTAATCATGGTTATCTACGAAACTAATGAAGATTCTTTGCCTCTCACATTCAATATATGAATGACTTATATAATCTCTCTAATGGACTATTTCAAGTTATCAGATCTTCTACCTTTAATGACTAAGTTGAAATCATGTCTATTAAACATTTGAAATCTAAAACCATATTATAGTAAAATTGGTATTTTACACTATAAATAACTTGAAAAAATTAGCAAGGGAGAGAATCTTTCCAAGCTTAAAATTTAAAAGTTTGGAGGACTAAAGATAGAAAGCTCTAGTATGGATTTAGGAACTAATTTATGTGGGAAAAAAAAAATCATGCCACATGAACACATCTTTAGGAATTCTATCAAACATCTTGTGAGAAGTCAATAACAAATCTGAGAAAGACTTCTAGTTTGAATTCTTTCAAACTTAGCTTGATTTGCCTCCATCTAAAACAAACTTTCTAACAAAGACCCTAAAATCACTAAAATGAGTAGCACCATAGACCACACAGGCAATATATTGATTACTATCTTAGGCATTGCAAAGCTAAATAGTGCTGTCAATTTCAAAAGCTTAGCAATCTCAATTTTCAAAAGAGAAAAAATACTAATCGTAATGAATTTCGTAAATGATCACTCAAAACCAAACCGGTCTAATTCAAGTAAGAACTAACACAACAAAAATTTAAAATGTTAAAAATTAACAACCGGCCAAATTACCTATTAGCGGCATGCTAATGGAATCTTAACTCAAAACCAAATCTAAATGAAATAACTAAATCTAAACCAATCCAGCCAAGAAATTCAAACCTAAATCATATTCAATTCCCAGATTTGAAAACGAAAAAAATAAAAATAAAAGAAATAACTTTATCGGTTACAGGTATATGTCCTATCTCTTTGTGCCTTAAGGACTTTATCTGGGTGTATGATGTTCCGGTAGAAAGACCTTGAAAGCTCGAAAAACGTATTGAAAAACACAAGAGCTGTTTAGACCCCCAAATTAAAATAACGGCTTGGTTGATTTTATACTAAGTTAATACTAAGTGCGGAATAGTGTAAACATAAGCGTATAAGCAAGACAACTACTCTAATCCATATTTAAAGCAACACAGTAGTAAAAATGAAATGAACAAGAGTAGGGAAGAGAGATACAAACACAGATAACACCGAGACATGTTATTGAAGAGGAAACCGAAGAACTCGGCGAAAAACCTCTCCGCTACCCTCCAAGCGAAAATCGATCCACTAGACAATCAGTTGGGATACATGGGTTAGCAAGAGACCCTCCAAGCCTAATCTACCTGATGTACCTAAGCCCTCCAAGCTCCTACTCCAACAAGGCTTCTCGGAACCGTGTCTTGTCTTAGTTCTCCGGATCCCGCAACAAGCTCCATGTTGCATCTGCCATTTCAGGCTTCTTCCAATGCTTCCCAGCAGCTCCAAAACACTCTCTACACTCTGAATAGGTATGGGTTGTGTTTTGGTACAAATCTCCCCTCAAGGTATGATAATGGGAGAGGGATGGAGAAGAGGCTACAGTGATTTCTCACTAAGGATGAGTAGCTCTCTCTCAAAAGATGGGCGTGTGTGTTTTAGAAAACCTCTCTAGGATTTTTCTCTCTAAATAACCTCTCTTACATATGTGGGTAATGAGGGTATATATAGAGTGGGTAAGGATAAAGTGTATCAAAAATGACAGTTCAGCTAAACAGAGCGTTTCGCGGGTATCTCGCGAGAAGGCCATACCAGCGAGCTACTTGCGAAACACAGCTATCTACATCTGTCCTGACTCTTCGCATTCCAACATGTGCAGGGCACATGTGTCACTTCGTGGGAAGCTAAGTCGCGACATACTCGCGAGAAATCTTCAGTCTTCAAATGCTTGAGTCTTCACACTCTCTCTCTCTAACACACAACCCTTACAATGAAATCCCACAATAAATACAGGGTACAAATGATTGAATAAAATTATAATCAAATTTGGCACGGAATAAAAGCCAACAAAATACATAGTTGTAAATAACAACTTTACAATCTCCCCATTTGGCTATTCCGTGACAAAATCCTAAAACAGACTCTAGACTTAAATGTGAGTTTGGGAACAAAGGCAAAACTCACTTACACCTAATCTAGAAGCTGAAAGGCTCTTGAACATATGAACAAGTAACTCCTGAAGCACAACAACACAATAATATCATTGTATACAGAAAACTTAAAATGCATATGGAGCAAATATAATGTGATCAAGCAAAATGGAATAAAACAATAGACCATGGCAAGATCAAACAAGCAATCACTATACAAAAGTGATCACTATGCTCATTCACACAAGGAATGAACATCCGGACATGCAAGGTGATAAGCTCAATTGAAGAGTATCACTTGCAAGTCCAACACTCAACCAATGCCAAATACACGAAATATTTGCATCTAGGAACAATCCTACAAAGGCACAAGAGTGTTGTATTGAAGTAAAATGTATGACATTAAACATCAAGTACACAAGCATAAAGGCTGCATAGGCAATGTACTACATACGCATGGCATAAACCATAAAAGCCTACAAACATGCAATGCAACAAACCCTAAAAGCTTACAAAAGCAACATGGGTACATGAACCATACAAAATATAAAATACTTCCCTTATCATATCACTCCTCCTATCATGAATCATAGGAGCTGTGATGAGCTTGGAACATATATACCTGTACCCTGAAACACTTGCACTTAGATCCTCAAGGTATAGCAAAAAATGAACGGACAAGTATAATGTAACAAGTAAACTGCGATCAAGTAAACATGATGTGAAACATGTGAGCAACTTGATCATATACCAAATAGTCATATGGAAATGACTACAATGATCATATAGCAAAGAAAATGATCATCCGAACATGCAACCGATAAAGCACAATAGCATAAGGATAAAAGCATGTCCAACACATAAGCACGATGCAATGAGAGCAATAAAGCATATCAAAGCACCATAAAGCAACGAGAAAACAAGCATAAAGTAAATCAAGGTTTTCTAAAAAAAAATGTCTTATCCCCCTTAGTATAAGCATCTCCCCTATGGCTTACTCCCTCTACGAATGTGTACGAGATAGAATTTCTCCCCCTAAGAATGTGCACATGAGTCATATTGAAATGACTAAACACACCGATATACTCTCCGGTATAGTCTCCCCCTTTTTGTCACGAATAGACAAATGAAACAAAAGGAAGGAGGGAAAGAAAAGAATATGAAGATGATGCATGAGGAGTGCAAGATGAATGAGAAAATGAAACTCAAACATTAGACAAAAATATTTTAAGACAATGCTACAAAGCATAAAGAACATGACATGTTAAGGATGATGAAACATGATGTAAACCTAGCCATGACATGGACACAAGAACATGTTATATGTGCTAAAAGGTTTAAAAAGACTTAACTGGCATAAGTGAATATAAAAATATGTCAAGTGTTAGAGTGTGTGCAGCAAGGTGCAGCTACTGTGCATCTAGTGTGCATATGAGATGCATGACCAATGCATGAATAAGCACTCACGGTGCAAAGTGTATAAAACACACCATCAATGATCAAAACATGATAAATATGAATAATTATGGTGATCTCCAAAATTTGGTACTCATCGAAGTCCAAAACAAAGAGAAAATGTCATTTGGGCATTTTATCAAACACGTAGAGTGCACACACTACACAAGTATGTTAAATAATGCAAGGACATATGAAAATCTTGCCTAAATACATGTTATTTTTGCCACAAGGGGCCAACATCCAAACCAAATCAACATTTAAAACAAAGCCCAATAAAAAAGATTAAAAAAAATTAAGTTTTCCAACTCCCATTTGAGAAAATCCCAACTATGAACATAAAACCCCCCAAAAACGTAATCTAAGGATCAAAATCAATGAAAAGAGTTAAAGATTACCTTAGAGATGTTAATGGAATAAAAAACACCTGAATTTAGTTGGGTTTTGATGTAGAAACATGAAAATAAATGTTTGGGAGAAGATGGGAGAAGTTTAAAACAAAAGACCCACGAAATGCCCTTTAAAAAGCTGATCTGGAAATTTTCGTGGGAAGCTGACTCGCGAAAGTACTCACAAAAATTTTCGCGGGTAAGCCTTACTCGTGAAAGTACTCACGAAAATTTTCGCGGGAAAGCCTTACTCGCGAGCTACTCGCGAAACAGTCGCGAAACTCTTTGTCCAAAGCTAAAAAAGCTTTAAAATTGGACTATTTAACTCCCAGTTAAGCCTATACATGAAATAGGTCACTAAAACACCCAAAAAACATGTTTTTCACACAAAAACACTTTAAAAACTTTGAAAAACATGGGTGATACAAATCACTTCCAAAAGCAAACAAAAAGAACAAAAATCTTTTTGGTTTGAACCACATATGGTTGAGCATACACACATCACATTTGAACATGTACAAACACACAAATGAAATAGGCATTCATTGAACATTAAACTTGTGTGTTGTGTGTGTGAATCAAGTGTGGAACAGTCCTTAGACCAGAGTGAAGCTTCAATGATCAATTCAATCGTGTCATACACAACTGATACTAAATCAAGTGGACTATCTCAATTATAGAAATGAGCATATATGACCTCCCACAAATTGATTACAAAACTTAGAAGCTTTTCATTTGGCTTCTGAATAAATTATAACATTTGATTCATTTTGGATAACACATCTCATTTTTAAGATCGATGCTTGATATTTTTGATATATCAACATTTAGAATTAGCCTTTAGCTTTTTGAGCACCAAACATTTCAAAACAAAAGTCGCTTTCCCTTTTTCCTAGTCAAATACTAGTATGTGCGGCAGGCTTTTGCAGCTCAATATCTCTTTTCATTTGGAGATTTACATTTGATGAGCTCTTTAGCAAAAATATAAAAATAAAGTGGGAAGAGATATAGACACAAGTCTATGCAAGTATCAAGACCAACAAGACTATTGACCAATCATTCATGACAAGCTTAAAGATCTATTTACAACAGTCACACATAGCTTTCAAGATTTCCCCCACAAAGAACTAGGTGCATACAAAACAAGCTAAGCTCGTAAATGCAATACGCCATTAGTACGAAGGTACTAGGCCAAACTCACATGAGATATGTGCTCAAACATATACGATCAAACTTTTTGAATTTTTCACTTTTTATGTGGTTTTGGATTTTTACACACACAAAACAAAGACATAAAAGTAAGATAAAAAACAAAAACAAAACACTGCATATGAAGAGATGCATGATGCACAAATGCATGAAGATGAAGCATCTAATGCAAGAAAGGTCCTACAAAGATCGAAAGAATTAGATCAAGAACCAAAAGAGCAAAAGCACAACTATAAGAACCCTTCCTCATCCAAACAGAATGATTGTTTAGAATGAGTATCTCATGAAAAGTGAGATGAGGGTTGGAAGAATGAGAACCGGAGATGTACATAGACAAGGAGGCAAGAATATTAAAAACTTTCTTTAACAACTTACCATTTTCCCCCAAATCCGGTTTATCTTTTATATCACAACTTCCAAACAGCTCAAGTTTCTCTTTTCTTTTAATTCTTTTAAGAGCTTGAAACTTAGATTAATGCGGTCTTAGATGACCAAAAGCACCACAATAGTGACAACCAATGTGTTTAGGTCCACTAGGCTTTTTGGAAGGGGATCTAGCAACGTGAGTTTGTTCTCTCTTTAACTTATGACATTGAGGTCTTATATGACCAATCACACCACAATGGTGGCAAGTAGGAACAAACTTAGATCCACTCAATTCCCTAGGATGAGACCTAAACAGAGGCTTAGGTTTAAGAGCCTTTCTCTCTATTTTTTGATTTCTTTTATATGGAGGAATGTACACCGATTTGTCCTTTGAGGCAAAACACACATTAGGCACAAAATCGGGTACCACAACATGATTACAACATATATTTTCATCCTTTTTAACAATAGGTTCAGCAATCAAACACTTGGCATGCATCTTAAGAGATTCATTTTCAGATTTAAGATCATCAACAAGTTTGTTAGACAAAACAAGTTTAGCATCCAAGTCCATATTCAAACACTCAAACTCTTTCAGCTTTTCAAGAGAATTTTCAGCAAGTTTCTTATATTTTTCAACCAATTTGATGGATTCATTTAGCTTAGCAATCAAATCATCATTTTCACAAAATAACTTGCTTAAACTCTTTTGAAACTTCTTAGCATTTTTCTTTAAGAGTTTGGTGTTAGGAATATCAACAACACCCAAAGATTCATGTAACATAGCATCACAATCATGAGGATTATCACTCATAGAGACATTTTCACAAACATGTGGCATGTTACATTCATCACCAACCAAATCATATAAAGAGGCATATAAAGCACAATCCATGGCAAATAAACACAAAGGGTCAAGGATCACACTTAGGTATTTAAACCACAATAAGTGTACCTGCTCTGATACCAATTGAAAGCTCAGAAAATGTGTTGAAAAATACAAGAGCTGTTTAGACCCCCAAATTAAAATAACGGCTTGGTTGATTTTACACTAACTTAATACTAAGTGCGGAATAGTGTAAACACAAGCGTATAAGCAAGACAACTACTCTAATCCATATTTAAAGCAACACAACAGTAAAAATGAAATGAACAAGAGTAGGGAAGAGAGAAGCAAACACAGATAATACCGAGACGTGTTATCAAAGAGGAAATCGAAGAACTCGGCGAAAAACCTCTTTGCCGCCCTCCAAGCGGAAATTGATCCACTAGACAATCAGTTGGGATACATGGGTTAGCAAGAGACCCTCCAAGCCTAATCTACCCGATATACCTAAGCCCTCCAAACTCCTACTCCAACAAGGCTTCTTGGAACCGTGTCTTGTCTTAGTTCTCCAGATCCCGCAACAAGCTCCATGTTGCATCTGCCGTTTTAGGCTTCTTCCAATACTTCCCAGCAGCTCCAAAACACTCTCTACACTCTGAATAGGTGTGAGTTGTGTTTGGGTACAAATCTCCTCTCAAGGTATGATAATGGGAGAGGGATGGAGAAGAGGTTACAGTGATTTCTCACTAAGGATGAGTAGCTCTCTCTCAAAAGATGGGTGTGTGTGTTTTAGAAAACCTCTCTAGGGTTTTTCTCTCTGAATAGCCTCTCCTACATATATGGGTAATGAGGGTATATATAGAGTGGGCAAGGATAAAGTGTATCAAAAATGACAGTTCAGCTAAACAGAGCGTTTCACGAGTATCTCGCGAGAAGGCCTTACTAGCGAGCTACTTGTGAAATATAGCTGTCTACATCTGTCCTGACTCTTCGCATTCCAACATGTGCAGGGCACATGTGTCACTTCGCGGGAAGCTAAGTCGCGACATACCTTCGAGAAATCTTCAGTCTTCAAATACTTGAGTCATCACATTCTCTCTCTTTAACACACAACCCTTACAATGAAATCCCACAATAAATACAAGGTATAAACGATTGAATAAAATTACAATCAAATTTGGCACGGAATAAAAGCCAACAAAATAAATAGTTGTAAATAACAACTTTACAAACCTAAAATAAGAATGAAAAAGGAAAATAAATATTAGAAGTGGAAATACCCAATGATTTCAATCCTATACTTATTTAATCTCAATGGTTTTGTAAAGATTAGAAATGGAAGTACCTAAATTGAAATCAATATTTTTAGTGATTTTTGTAATTTAAAAAAAAAAAAAAAAAAAAAAAAAAAAAGCAAATATCTAAAATTGAGAAAACAAACATTTTGATAGAGAACCCAAAATGGCCAAATCTAAAAAATAGGAAAAAAATTGTACCAATGCCAATTCTGACAACCTAGGTGGCGGATATATAGCCTAACATAGTTGATGGTCCATAGTTTTTTCTTTTGGTGTGCTTGTGGTTCCGATGGTCCAAGTCTGGTGAGGGAACGAATAATAGCTAACCTTAGATATTTCTTTTCTCTCATTGCGCTTACAAACTCTACTTGGTTCTTCTACCTCCGTATCCCTTAATCAAAACCAAATTTGACCCAAAATACCAATCTAAATCATAATTAATACTCAATAGATTCTCCAAATAAAAACCAAAATCCCTAAATTTTTAAATTTAAAACAAAACTTTACTAGTAGCAATTCCAGTAGTCTGATAGTGGGTGGAGTGGAGGCTTACGGTGATGGCAGAACTTGTGGTGGCGCCTCTCTCTCAATCCATGGTGCGTTAACAGTCTAATGCTTATTCTTCCTCTTTTAACCAAAAAATTCCAATCGGCCGCTCTCTCTGAACAATAATTTCTCCGTATGTGGGCAAGTTTGCACTCTGTTGCAGAGAAGAAATAGAAGTTAGTGCAGATTGCAAAGCAAATTGGCAAGGAAGGGTTTTCTTTTGGTTGTTTGTGTTTAATGAATGGAAATAGCAGTTGCTTTTGTCTAACATTTGGTTTTGAGTCTTATTTTTGTTATTTATAGTGAGAGGCTTTCAAACGGTATTGTAGAAGTAAAAGTTAAAATTTTAAGATTATTGAAACAGTTCAACGTGTGGCTGGTTTAACTTAAAAGCTGTATACGTGGCAGCATTTTAAGGGGCCTTTTTCCTATTTGGCAAAACCTCCTTAAATGCAAGAAAATGCTTCTGCTATTATATATAGTATATGATATAGATATATAGATATAGATATAGATATGGAATATAGATAGATATAAATTAGGCTATGCCTCTTTACTAAAACCTTTCTTAAATACAATATCCTCTAATACCATATCAAATTCTCATAGAGATTCTTAAAAAAAAAAAATTCTCATAGAGACAATTGGAAGAAATTTCCTCACATTCATCAATTAATTGCACTGCAATATAAACCCTTATTATATTTACAAGTAAAACAGAGCCAAAAAAAAAAAAAGCAGATGTAACTAAGCTAATCTCTCTCCTATTTGCTAACAAAATTGACTCATTAACACATGAGTATAGTAAATCACGTGCTTACCACGTGTAATGGAGATAAACACTTAAACTACAAGAGCTTTGTGATATGTGAACTAAACACGATTGTCATTTAGACAGATGACTTCATTCTGTAGATTACAGCTCCTGCAGCACTTTTGCTTTTCTTCTCATGTGAATAGAACGTGAGTGTGAAGGTTGGTTTGCTTCACTGTCAATTGCATTATTTTGTGAAAATTTTAGTGTTGCCGTGTATTGAGAAATAAAAATCTGCTGCTGTGTACATTGTGGAAATGACTTTCTGTGTGTTTAGTGATCATGTGACTGAAAATGAATGAGAGATCATGTGTGAATGACATGCATGAAATTAAACATGGCACTTTTTCTCTCTCGCGAAGAAGAAAATGAATTGGTCCGAAGCAATAAAAAAGTCAAGGAATCACACTGTGGTCATGAAGATCTCGCTCCAGTCGGGCCTGGTAATGCCAACCTTTCCGCACTGCCCAAGTTATCCTTTAAGGATAAGCTCATTAGGGAGATACAAAGTGCCTACACCCAAGCTTTCGATTTCGCCGCCCATATGGATGCTGAGTCGGACTCAAATGAAGAGATCGATGAAGTAAGGCAGGGATTTGTTGCAATCAATCTTTCTAAGGAGACCAAGTCGTGCAGTCGAGTTCCTTGATCTAAGGCCATTATCATTAAGGTTTTTGGGAGAACGGTTGGGTTCACCTTCCTCCATACAAAAATCATGGGACTGTGGAAACCAACGGGAAGGATAGACAAGGTGGACCTTGGCAAGGATTTTTTCCTGGTGAGATTCTCGGCTCAGGAAGATCTTGAAACAGTGCTCAAGAAAGGCCCTTGGTTCATAGGGGAGCACTTTCTATCCATTCACAAATGGGAAGCTAATTTTAAGCCATTGGAAGCCTTAATTACCTTAGTGGCGGTTTGGGTTTGCCTTAATGAACTTCCCATAGAATATTATGACGCTAGGGTTTTAAGACAGATTGGGCAAGCTTTAGGGAATGTCCTAAGGGTCGATACTCATACCGCCACGGAGGCCAGAGGCAAATATGCTCGTATTTGCGTACAAGTCGATATCGGTAAGCCACTTGTTACAATGGTTTGTATCGAAAAGTGCCAGCAGAATGTAGTTTATGAGGGACTCCAAAAGCTTTGTTTCATATGTGGGCACATTGGCCATCGGCAGGAAAGTTGCCAGTATTCCATCAGAAAAAACCTCTCCTCCGGCCAACGAGGAAAACACGGAAAAGGTCGTCGACAAGGAAGCCCAAGCCTCTCCGCCTCCTAAGGTGCATGAGGTTGAGTCACATGATGCTGCTTTTGGGCCTTGGATGGTGGTTTCATGAAGAAGGAAAGGTCCTAAAGTTGCCTAGAAAAGCAACACCAACCTTAAACCCGAATTGCACCGCCAGTATGATAGGAAAAATTATATTATGTTTTGGGTGTATATGTCATCTCTCTTATAACAGTTAAGTTTTACATAATTATAAAACTCAACTGCTATGAGAGAGATAGCATATACACCCAAAACATAATATACTATCTCTTGTGATAAAACCGTTGGGGGACAAACAAGGGTGACAGGCTGCCAGCTGGGTCAAAAAGCTCTGATGGGAAAAGGAAAGCACGAAGTAAGCTGGACCTTTCAGTGGAACTTGAGCCCAATTCAGTGGGTAATAAGGTGTCAGGGTTAATGGGCTCGGGCTCCTCAAGGATTACACAGGCAAAGCTTTCTATTGGGCCTTCCATGAAATTTAATCAGGGCTTAACTTTGGCAAAGCTCGTGGCCACTTTAGTGAAGGGAAAAAAAGACTTTGCAAGAGGCAGGGCATCGCCCATCTCTTCGGGAAGTGCTGCTCCAAGCAAAGAAAAAACTCCAGCTCCTCATTCTTCACACGCAGAGAAGCTTCTCTCCACTGTTGATTGGTCAAGTAGTATTACAAAAATTCAAGGGTATTCTAACGGAGGCTTTCAATTCCAAAACAAATCGGGAAGAGAAGTGGGCGATCAAATTGGAGGGGAGGATTGTGGAAATTCCTTCAGTGGTCATCGACGAAGTCTGAGCTCGCCCCACACACACAAAATGGGTTGGTTCAATGCAAAGCTTCGCAAAGCACGGAAGCTTATCTTCCCTCTGACTCTAAGGAGTGCGATAATGGGTTTGCTTCCTCTGACCAATCTAGCATGGGGGATGATGACCAATCCATGGTGGAGCTTCGTATCCAACACGCCAGGGCAAGAAGAAGAGATAGCTCTAGTGTGGAAAACCATTCCACAGATAGCCCCAACCCCAATGTTATGTGACGTCAATCCTTTAGAAAGTCTAACAGCAAGAAGAATGCTGGAGAATCAAGCAATTGCAACCAACTTCTTCGGGAATTGGCAAGCAACCAAAATTTTGCAAGTGTTCCAACCGGTGACAGAATTCTTAATTCATTGGACAACCATCAAGAAATTGATGGGGGTACTGGAGCATTGTGTGACTCTGATGCCAGGCAACGATCAGATGGTAGAAGTGGTGAGGATGACCGGATGGAATTTGACGAAGGAAGCGAGATTGCTCCCTTCATATGATGAATGCCCAACTCCAAATCATCGTTTAGTCATGAATGTGATTGCTTGGAATTGTAGGGGTGCATTGAAGGCTTCCTTTATTAAGCATGATACTAAATTGGCTAATAACCATAACCCAGCCATCAGGATCATCATGGAGACTCGTATTGGCGAAGAGAGAGCTAAGGAAATTATGGACAAGCTCCCTTTTGATGGAGCGATTCACATGAACATAATAGGCTATGTTGGTGGCCTTTGGCTCATGTGGAACACTAAAAAGGTGCATGTTGCTCAGCTTGCCAAGTCTGAACAAGAAATCCGTGTTTTGGTTAAGGTACATGAACATAATAGGCTATGTTGGTGGCCTTTGGCTCATGTGGAACACTAAAAAGGTGCATGTTGCTCAGCTTGCCAAGTCTGAACAGGAAATCCGTGTTTTGGTTAAGGTAACCTCTTCCAACCTTGAATATATTCTTACTGCCATTTATGCTAGTCCTAGATTTCGTGAAAGATGTATTTTGTGGAATAATTTGAAAAATGTTGCTAACTTTCATGATAAGCCTTGGATTATTGTTAGTGATTTCAATGAAATGCTTGTTGATGGGGATAAATTTGGGGGTAGGGTTGTCAGTGCCAATCGGTCCTAATTTTCAAAGAATGTCTTGATAGTTGTAATATGATTGACTTGGGGTTTTCGGGTCCCCGTTTTACTTGGTCTAATTGGAGAGATATTTCAAATCTGATTCAAGAAAGAATTGATCGGATTTTTGCCAATCCAAGCTGGTATGCATTACATCCCAATGCGAGGGTGAGTTATTTGGTTCGCTGTCACTCTAATCACTGCCCCATTCTATTGGAATCTGATTCAGGTAGTGGTGTATACCTTCCTCAGCCTTTTAGGTTTCAAAGTTTTTGGCTTGAAGACCTGACTTTTCCTAGGGTTATCTTAGATACTTGGCACCGATCCTCCTCCTTAAAAAAAAGTGTCGGAATAATTTGCTTATAAGGCAGCGGATTGGATTAAAATCCATTTTGGTAATATCTTCACCATAAAGAAACGGGTAATGGCTAGATTGGGCGGAGTCCAAAAAGCTTTGACGACACACCTCTCTTCATCCTTGCTAGCCTTGGAAAATAAAATGACATTCTGAGTCAGGAAAAGGAGCTTTGGGTTTAGAAATCTCGAATTAATAGATTGGTTCATGGGGATAGAAATACATCCTTCCATCATGTGTCTGCCATTGTTCAAAGAAGGCGCAATCAAATTTCTTGTATTGAAAATGATGCAGGGGATTGTATTCATAATGAAAGGGAGATTGTGGAGTTCATTAGGCGGGGGTTTGACATGCTTTTCACTTCTAGTCTAGATAGTGCTCCCCTCACTCCTCCTCAACCCTCTCGATGGAAATCTGCCCTCACCGAGGAGGAGAAGAATTCCCTTAGCACGCCTATTTCTAATGATAAAATTAAAGATGGTCTTTGGGCGATGAAACTATGGAAATCTCCTGGTCCTGATGGATTACACGCCGATTTTTTACAGAGATTTTGGTCTGTAGTTGGTGAGTCGGTCAAAAAGGAAGCTAAGCTAGCTTTTGAGGAGAGAAAAATCTCTAGCTACTTGAACAAGACAAACATTGCCCTGATTCCTAAGATTTCAGGTGCAGAAACTCTAGGAAACTACCGCCTTATTAGCTTGTGTAATACGTTGTACAAGCTTGTGACAAAAATTATTGTGTGCAGATTGAGGCATTTTCTTGACAAGCTTATCTCTCCATTCCAATCAGCTTTAGTTCCGGGTAGGAAGGGGGTGGATAATGCCATTGTTGTGCAAGAACTCATACATACTATCAACTCCAAGAAAGACTGGGTGGGTTATATGGCAATAAAGGTAGACTTAGAGAAGGCATATGACAAGTTAGAGTGGAGTTTTATTCGGGAAGTTTTGATCAACTTGAACTTTCCTAATCATTTGGTGTCTCTTATTATGAGCTATGTTTCCTCGGTGTCCACCTCTATTCTTTTTAATGGTGGCAGTACTGATCCTATTCTCCCAACCAAAGGCATCAGGCAAAGGGATCTGCTTTCCCCTTACCCTTTCACTCTGTGTATGGAAGTCCTTGGGCATCTTATTGAAGAAAAATGCAGTGAGAAAAGCTGGATTCCTGTTAAAAGCTCCAAAAGTGGTTTAGCAATCTCACATTTGTTCTTCATTGATGACTTAGTTCTCTTTGCCAAAGCAGATCACGTAAACTGCTCTACCATAAGAGATGTGCTTGATAAGTTTTGCATCCAGTCAAGTCAGACCATCAGTGACAGTAAATCCAGGGTGTTTTTCTCCCCTAATGTGGATATTGACACTAGGGAATCTTTGTGCGACATCTTGGGATTTAAGTTAACGCCTAACCTAGGCAAGTATTTAGGTTTCCCTATTAAGCATTAGGGCACTGGTAGTCAAGATTACAACTTTGTGTTGTATAGGATTAAGCAAAAATTGGTTGGGTGGAAGGCCAATCTTCTCTTAATGGCCGGAAGAGCTGTTCTTATCCAAGCCTCAACATCCGTGGTCCTTGCTTACACTATGCTGTGTGTTGCCTTGCCAGGAAAATTGCTTGAAAACATTAATAGAGTTAATCGAAACTTTTTATGGGGCTCCACTGATACAACCAAAAAGACTCATTGGGTGGGATGGCACAAATTCACTAGATTTAAGGTGGAGGGAGGCTAGGTCTCCAATCGGCTAAAGGGAAGAACTTAGCTCTCCTTGCTAAACTTAATTGGAGATTCCACACAGAAAAGGACTCTTTTTGGGCCAAAGTGCTCAAAAGCAAGTATTGCTCAAACTGAAGGATAAATTCTAGGAACGTCGATAAACTTCCTTGTTCTAAGGTGTGGAAGGCAATGAAAATGGGTTCGGTAGTTTTAAAAAAGGCATGAGATGGATTCCGGGAGGAAGTAGTAAGCTTATTTTTTGGCACGATAATTGGACCATGAGTGGCCCTTTGAGATCAGCTATCCAAGGTCCATTATTGGAGGAAGAAGAGAATTTACTTGAAAAGGATTTTAATGGGCCTAGTAGGTGGGATTGGTCTAAATTGTCCCTCCTCCCTGATTCTATTCTTATGGAGCTGAAGTCCATTCCTCATTCCACTTTGGTCTCAAGAATGGAAGATAGGCTGATTTGGAGTGGCACAAGTCATGGGGACTTTGACCTTAAATCAGCTTATGATTTGGCTATGAACTATCAAGATTCTCCTACTCCTTTCTCGGGTCAATGGGTCTGGAAAATGGAGACCTTGCCGCGCATTAAGTTCTTCATTTGGATGTGCCTTCATGATAGCATTGGAGTGGGAGTGTGTTTGGCTAGAAGGGGTTTAAGAGAATTGGAAACTTGTCAAATCTGCGAAAGGAAGCCAAAGACTAAACTGCATGGGCTGCGTGACTGTATGGTGACTAAAAACATTTGGGCTCAGCTGGGAATTAAAGCTAATGACAGGTTTTTTGAGGAAGATATGCTTTAGTGGCTTAGCAGAAATTGTAAGGATTCCTAGTGCCGAGTGGGAAGTCATACTCGGAGAATCATATTTGCTTTTGCTGTTTGGATGATATGGAAATAGAGGAATGGCATGGTTTTTAATAATTGCCCCTACAAAGCTAACCTTCACAAGGACATTCTCTTTTGTGCATCGGAGTTTCAATATTGTGCTTTGAATCCTAAGCAAGCTGGTGTACGAAGGGTGATGCAAATTCATTGGGAAAGGCCGCAGCAAGGATGGACCCGCCTCATCACTGATGGTGATTCCAGTGGTAACCCAGGCTTGGCTGGGTGTGGAGGTATTTTGAGGAATGAGCGTGGCGAATGGATTAAGGGCTTCTCAAGAAACATAGGGAGAGCAACCAACTTTACCGCAGAGCTTTGGGGCCTTAGAGATGACTGACCCTCTACAAAGACCTTAACTTATGTGCTGTTGATATTCAAATTGATGCTAGAGCTGTAATTGGGCTCCTTGCTAAGCCCCTCTGCTCTAATAATGTTGTTACTCCTATTGTTGATGATTGCGGCGATTGCTTAGTCAAATCCCCCAAGTTAGGCTCGGTCATTGCAATCGTGAAGCAAATGGTTGTGCATATTTTCTTGCCAAGAAAGGGATTACTCAAGATAGAGATTTTTTTGTTTATGTTGATCCTCCTATGGAATTGCTTGAGCTTATACGCTCGGACTGCTCTGGAATGTATCATAACAGGCTTTGTCCTGATACTTTGAGTTCCCTTTAGTTTTTGCTACTTAATGAATTCTAGTTTATCAAAAAAAAAAGAAAAAGACATGCATGAAATTTTTACTATAAAGTTCACCAAATAATTATAATAAAAGCTTGAAGACTTGGGCTGGGCTGTCATTAGGCATGGGCGTGGACTACATGTATTGATTGGGCCTTCCAGAATGGTTTTGTTTACTATTATTAGGCAGGGTTTAGTAGTAGGATATCTGGGCTGTTGCTTTTTCATTTTTTTTTTTACTTGGGCTGGATTTGGTTAAATGATTTTTTAAATGGGTTGGGCCGAAAGAAAGGTTTTTTAAGATTTAGCAAGGTCATGGATGTGGCTTGTTTTAACTTTTATGAAAGGGCAAGTGGTAATAATATTGGGTTTTAAGAAACAACTTTATGTTAGATTTTTGATCCTTTTTATTGGGTGTAAAGCCAATAAAACCAACTTTTTAAGTTTTATTTGTCACTTCATTACTATTTTTAGTCATTTCATCTATTTATACCAATTTTTTAGTAGGTAGACTACACAATAATTCATTCTTAAAGGGCACCTTCCGGTGTTCGTTAACATTTCCCAATAATATTTTTACTGAGTATATAATAGTAAAAGGGTTTATGTAGATATTTAGCTATAGCATGTTTAAGGTGGGAACGGTAAGTAATGACATCTTTTGTGATGTTTAAATTATGTGATTTTATCTTATCTTTATTAAGAAGATAACAAATACGTCTTATCAATTCTTTTAGACTTTTCTTTTAACATAAGGTTGATTAATTATCTTTTTATATAAATATTAAGTGCATCGTACGAGTTAATGACTAGTTTAATCATAAAATCGAGGTTTTAAAATAAGTTATCAACGCAGATTGCAATCAAACCAATGTTTAAAATTATAATATGGGCCATGTTAATAAATATTCTTAGAGCATTTGTTAATAGGCTATTTTAGGAAAGTTTTAATATCAGTTTTATGGAAAATATAAAAAATTGTTAAAAGAAATTAGTTACTTTTTTGTTTTCTCAAAAAAAAAAAAATTATAAAACTTAGGGCATCTTGGAATACATTAAAGGAAAAAAATAGGGTAAGCAAATATCATTTGTTTCCTTTCACGTTTAGTTCTCTCTCTCTCTCTCTCTCTCTCTCTCTCTCTCTCTCTCTCTTTTTAGTTTTATTTTTTTCAAGTTCTATTTAGTCCACATCTTTTACATCTGTAAAGATTCCTCTAGTTTTTTTATTTGATAAAAAGATTCCTCTAGTTGAATTACTTTATTTGTCGAATTCTCCAAACTTCTCAATCTATGTTTAGTTGAATTACTTTATTTGTCGAATTCTCCAAACTTCTCAATCTATGTTGGGATCACGAAATACCATATTTAAATGGAAAGATTGAAATGGTTTATTGTCATTTATTAATTGAAAGACTGATANTTCTCCCCCCCCCCCCCCCCCCCCCCCCCCCCCCCGAGAAACCCTTGTTGTGAAACTACTTGTACCATGGTACTTTCAAACATTCTTTCTAAAGCTTTTTCAAGAACATCTTTTTATTTTGAGTTGTGATTACCTATAAACTATTGAATTCTTTGAACTCCTCTATATCTCATTGAATCTTATTGTGTAGGCACTGAGAGGCTGGTTAAATATTAACCAAGTTGTGTTCCATAAGTAAGGTGAGTCTCTCTTCATGGCTCTTCCTTAATTTGGATTTTTTTATAAATTGTGTTCTTGTTGTTCTTGTTTGATTTATTTGTTATTTTCGTTTAGAAATATGATTTGATTTATCTTGATTTTTATTTTTTGTGTCTCTCACCATGTTTTGAATGAAGAGTTGGAACCACCACGCATTCTTAGTGTGGTGGTCAATCCACAAGTATAAGTGCATGTGGGGTGTGAGGGGCAAAAGCCAAGGTTCAAATCTCCAAAAGGGAGCTTTACACACATGTACACTTAGATTAAGCTAAAATAGAAATTCTATCTTGTATCCAAATATATATATATATATATATATATATGAAGAGTTTGATTAATTTATTAGAAACATGCTAGGTTTTGTTTGATTGTTGTTTGTTCCTTGCTTTAAAATTGTGTTTCTGGGTGTGTATGCATGCACATGCTTTATGTATGCGTACGCATACTTGAGGCATGCATACACATACTTCATGCATGTGCATGCATACACATACCCAGAAACGCAGATTTAAGGTTCTTGATATTTTGTTTATTTTAATTAGTTTTAATCACATGTTTAGATCTTGTTGAGTCTAGTTTTTACATGTTTAGCATTAGGGATGTAGACACCTCATTTTGTACCCGGTTAATAAACTTTAGTCCTCGGTCCCAATGATGAGCTTGACATGTTTATAAAAGGTGATTGAAGTTATTTTGATAGTTTGGAAGTAGTCACAACTCCAAAAGTGCTCAAATCGCTTTAAAAATGGTGCTGAAAAATTATCTTTGCTCACTGTATTGGCCATAACGAATATTTGAGTGATATTGTTGCATTGGAAAGTGAACATCCTGGGCTTCAATTTGAACATAAATTTTTCCTAATTTGGATTTATATTGAGTGAGTTATGGCTATTTGAAGTCCAGCCGTCAGAGCTATCAAAATTAGGGTTTTGAGGGAGCATGCGTATGCATGTCCCGACCATGCATATGCAGGGTCATTTCTAGAAGCCTAGAACTTCATTTTTTTAGGGCCCAAAGCCTCTCTCTTTGATGGGCCCCGGCCCCTAGACCCTTTGGAATGTCCAAAACTCTCTAAATGAGTCTATAAACCCTAGTTTAAATATATAAATACAATTTTATGCCTCCAAACTCAAACCCTAGCTAGAGAGAGTGGATTTTGTTTTACCTAAACTCTTCCAAAAACTCTTTCTTTTCTTTACATCTTTGGCACTCAAAAATTATGAATGTTTTTGGGTTCTTCAAAACTTCTCGCTAGTGGTCTTAAGGCAAAAACTACTTTCTAATCTAAATCAAAAACCTTTTTCAAAAAATATTTTCAAGAACATCTTCTTATTTTGAGTTATGATTACGTATGATTTTTTGGATCCTTTGATTCCCTTGATTATCATTCGATTTTGTTGTGGGGGCACTAAGGGGTCAGTTAAATATCAACCATGTTGTGTTCCACAAGCAAGGTAAGTCTCTCTTGATGGCTCTTCCTTAATTTGGATATTTTATAACTTGTGTTCTTGTTGTTCTTAAATGCTTTATATGTTTTG
Organism: Quercus suber; assembly: GCF_002906115.3. NCBI lineage: Eukaryota > Viridiplantae > Streptophyta > Magnoliopsida > Fagales > Fagaceae > Quercus > Quercus suber. The sequence goes on along the minus strand of NW_027069526.1, from coordinate 685,387 downwards.
TATGTTTAGAAATATGATTTGATATTTTTTTTTATTCATTGCGTCTCACATTGTTTTGAATGAAGAGTTGAATATATGTTAAAAGCATGCTAGGTTTTGCTTCATTGCCATTTTGTTGTTTGCCTTAAAACTATGTTTCTAGGGGTGTATGCGTGCGCATTCTTTATACATGCGTACGCATACTTCATGTATGTGCACGCATACTCGTGCCTAGAAATGTAGATTTAGGGTTCTTCTTAATTTCATTTGTCTTGCTTTGTTTTAATCCATTGTTTAGGTCTATTGAGTTTAGTTTTTACATAGTTATCATTAGGGTTAGTAGAATAATATGTTTCACATGCTTGGATTATTAGATTAATGATTAAGGTTTATAACTTTGATGAACCACATGAACATGCATATGAACATGAACATGCATTAATGCATAAGTGCTATAATGCAGTGAGGTAAGTCATGCGTAATTACATGAACATGCATTTGATTTGGATGGGGAGCATGATATGGTTGATGAACATGGTGAACTTTCTTGATTGATGAACATGATGAATATGTTTGATGTTAATGCCTTGTTAATGCTCCTATTTTGCGATGTGCATGCTGCCCTTGGATATATTACTAGATGAATGGTAGGGTTTTTATGTTATGGATGAATGTGGGACATATGCCATGTTTGGATGTTAGATGCATATTAGTTTGTGTGAGTTTAGAATAACATATTATAGGTCCCTTTAATAGGATTATGATTTGGAACACAATGAGTGGAGGCTGACCTACAGGTTGGGTGGGGTTGGGTATCTAACACCTTCCCATTCCTATACCTAAGCTCTAGACGCGTGCATTAGTAAAGATCAGTCTTTCCATACGGGGGCTATATATATGGCTCCTAGACGCAATTTAGATGGCGACTCCATTTACACCCTCTGCTATGGTCCACCCTAGGCCAAGGGATACTTCTCACAGATTTGGGCAAACCTAAAACCTGTCATGAACGCTTGTGCCCACAAGGGTTAATAGATTAACCTGTTTCACATGCTTGAATTGATTGATTAATGATTAGGGTTAAGAATTTGACGAACCATATGAACATTAATGAGAACTTGAACATGCATTGATGTATAGGTGACGAGGAGTTATGATGTAGCGAGGTAAGTGAAGGTAAGTCATGCATATGAATATGAACATGCATCTTTGAATATGATGATTGGTCTCCTTTTTCGATGAATACCTTGATGCTATGTTTGAATGATTGATATGCTTGATTAAATGCCTTGTTGATGCTACTACCTTGGATATGCTTCCTGCCATTAGATATATTTTGCTAGATGAATGGTAGGGTTTTATGCTATGGATGAGTGTGGGACATTTGCCATGTTTGGATGTTAGATGCATGTTAGTGTATGAGTTTAGAATAAAATATTAGAGAATCATTTGATGGGATTAAGATTTGGAATACAATGAGTGGAGGCTGACCTACCAGTTGGGTGGGTTAAGGGCACTACATTTATGGTCCCTAGACATAATCTAGGTGGCAACTCCATTTACACCATTCTCCATGGTCCACCACAAGTCAAGGCATACTTCTTACAGATTTGGGGAAGCCAAACTACTCGTGAGCGCTTGCGCCCATGCTACCCTTGAGCAATGTAATGAGATTGAATGCCATGATAAATGTATGCTACGGTTTTAGGATGATATGTCATGTTGTATGTTTAGATGCATATTAGTGTGTGTGTGTGTGTGTGTGTGTGTGTGAGAGAGAGAGAGAGAGAGAGAGAGAGAGTTTAGATAGCCTATTAGAAAACCCTTTGATGAAATTAGGATATGGAACACAATGAGTGGAGGCCAACTTACGAGTTGGGTGAAGTTGGGTGCCTAACTCCTTCCCATCCCCATACCTAATTCCAGACACGTGTTCTAGTAAGACCAGTCTTTCACATAAGGGCGCTATACATATGGTTCCCAGACCTAATCTAGGTGGGGACTCCATTTTCACCCTCTGCCATGGTCCACCCTAAGCTGAGGCCTACTTCTCACAATTTTTGGGGAAACTCAAAGCCCGTCGCAAGTGCTTGTGCCTACAAATGGGAGACATGAATAATCGTATCTCTCGATTGTCTAATGTGATGTATGCCAATAAAAATCAAGTTCAATCTCGCCTTACAGCAATTGAGATCCAGTTGAATGCTATTCAGCTCAAGCTTGACTGAATATCCTTATTTGCCATTTGTGACAAAAAATAGGAGAATTTTTTTGTGCATATAGCATATAGTAAGGGGGAAAGCATATAGAAAGGGGGAGTACTGTTAGAACATATGTGAATCATGTTAGGATCATATGTCAATACAGAATTGGCTAATCATTTGACAAAACGTACTTTACTTGTAATTGGGTAGATCTAAGATGTGCTTAATGCCTCAAAGAACAAGGTTTCAAGTTCAAGTGTTAAAGCCATGCAAGGCTGTCCAAGAATCAGGTGAAAAATTACTGGATTTTAAAGCTCAATAGCTAGTATTTATCGAGATTTAAAAAGCTGTTTAAGCTTGATGCTTAACAATTGCTCAATAGATAGGGTATTTGTCGAGGTTTATAAAAATCAGTTTTTCAAATATGATTTTACTCCAATTTGTGAATAGATGTTTGGGTTTTCTTTTCTCACAACCCTAAACATATATAAGGATTGTTTTAAGGGCCGTTACAGCTGATGCAACCCAATGCAAAAGTTTTTCACAAGCATATTGTGAACTTGAGACATATGCCCTAGTTTATCTTTCTATTCAAGAAGCTGCCGCGTTTGTATGCCGTAGGGTTTTATAACTAAGGAGCTTTGTGATTTTCATCGTGTTGATGAACTGAAGAACTTTGCAGCAAACATCTTTCTCAAGTTGGTGAGTAAGCCGCGTACTAGGATCTACGCATTGAATTGGTTAGTCACGTACTGGGAGCCATGCATTAAAAGGAGAGATTGTCACTACAGAACAAGTCCAATTGGGTATTGGAGTAAGGGTTCAACTGTAGATTGGTATAAGGTACTAGGATTCCTTTACTTGTAACCGCTTGTTATCATAATAGTGAATTCTCGAGAGTGGTGACCTTAAAATCACCTGGTGGGGTTTTTGCCGTGCAGATTTTTCCAATTTGTAAACAAATTACCGTGTCAATTTATTTTCCATTGCATATTAACTTAGTTGGTGACTTGTTTGTACTACCATGCATATTGCATGTTTATTGAATTAATTAATTAACTTGGCTAATTAATTGGTTAATTCATCACAAGGGGTTAATACATTCTTGGCCTATCAAGTGATATTAGAGCAGGCACACTCTGATTAGATTTTAATCTTTGCTATTTGATTCATTGAGCCCTGTTTGTCATGGATATATGACAGTCTCTCATTATACTTCCTTTAGTTAATGGCACTAACTATGCATATTGGAAAGTATGCATGAAAGCTTTCTTGTAGTCATTAGATGAAAAGATGTAGCAAGCTATGAAGATAGGCTGGACCAAGCCGAAGGAAGTGCTGGCCGATTGGCATGATGCTAAGATCAAGGCGGCAAATTTCAACAGTAAGGCATTGAATGTTTTATTCAGTGCAATCATAAATGAGGAGTTCAAGAAGATATCCTCTACTGAAACTGCAAAGGAAGCATGAACTATCCTCTAGACAACCTATGAAGGAACCAAGGCTATCAAGGATTCGAAACTTCAAAGGCATACCACAAGCTTGGAAGAGATTAAGATAGAGAAGGATGAGTCATTTGATGAGTGAACTCAGCCTTTAATCTTGGGGAAACCATTCCCGAACCCAAGATTGTTAGAAAGGTGCTTAGATCTCTACCCGAGAGATTTCATGCCAAGTGATAAGCCAAAAACGAATTGATCCCTTGTGATGAATTAATTAATTAACTAGCCAAGTTTATTAATTAATCAAATTAACATGTAAACGCGTGGTAACACAAACAAATCACCAATAAACTAAGTATGCAGCAGAAAATAAATTTGACACGGTGATTTGTTTACGAAGAGGGAAAACCTAATGGCAAAAACCCCACCGGGTGATTTTCAGGTCACCACTCCCGAAATTCCACTATTATCACAACAAGCAGTTACAAGTAAAAGAATCATAGTACCTTATATCAACCTACAGTTGAATCCTTACCCCAATACCCAATTGGACTTGTTCTGTAATGACAATTTCTCCTTTTGATGCACAGCTTCCAAGTACGTGACTAACCAATTTGATGCGCAGATCCCATTACGTGGGTTACTCCTTTGCACAAATCCAAGTACATGACTAACACCACAGCAACCACTTGATTGTTGTAGTTGATTTGCAGCAGCTTCACATAGAAACACCAATAAGATCTTCAATGTTGGTGCAAGAGACTTTGCTTGGTTACAGAACCCAAAGGCGTACAAGAAACGCAACAAGAACTCTTTCTTCTGTAAGAGAAGGCTAGGGTTTCAATAAGAAAACCTTATGAAGCTCTCTAGGGTTAGGTTTTTCTTTTTCCACATCCTTTTACATAGGAGCTTAATGGGCTCTCCTATTCCAAATAAGTTTACATAAACCTTGGGCTTTTCTAGTCCAATAAGGATTATACAAACCCATAAACAAATAGCCTTTTAGAATAAAAATATTGCTGACTATAATCTGAAAACCCGTAAGCTCGATCGATCGTAACATCTGTCGAGCTTTAATGAATCTTGACAGATCGAGCTTCTGTCGAGGAGGTATCGAGACCTACAGATTGCACTTTTCTTGAGCAGTTCTTGAGTAATCTTCATGTCTTCAATTTAACCACTTGTAATGATCATCTTGAACCTATTTAGATTTATCCAAATATAAGTAAAGTGCGTTGTGTCAAAGGATATGCCAATTATATAAAAATATGTCCTTAACACCAAGATCACCGCAATTGAGGAATTGAAGGATATAGACAAAATTCATTTGACAGAGCTGTTTGGCAATCTGCAGACCTATGAGTTGGGTTTGACAAGGATAGGAAAATCTAGTAAAGGAAAGAGCATGGCATTGAAGGCCAAGAGCCGTGACAATGATGAGTCTTCAGACGATGAAGATTCTAAGATGAAATCCTATATCAGTCGCCAATTCAAAAAGTTTATGAAGAATGCCAATGCTAAAGGATTTGACAAAGACCACAAGAATTCCAACTCGTCTTAGTTCAAGAACCAAGACAAAGGAAAGAAGGATGCTAGGGATGGCGGTCAGTACACTATTCCCTCAGGATCAAAATGTTTTAGGTGTCAAGGCTTCGGTCACATGAAACAAGAGTACCCTACATATCTCAAGACCATGGAAAGAGCAAGGCTTTTGCTGCTACTTTGAATGACATCGAGCCTGAAGATGATTTTGAAAATGACGATGATGGAATCCTAAATGTTTTCATTGCCACAGCAAATCCTACTGAAGGGATTGTTTAAGATGTGGATCAAGAAGAGGACTTGGTGTAGTCTAAATTTGAGGAGATGGATGAACAAGATGACATCTACATAGCCTATGCAAAATTATACAAGGTATTAGAAAAACGTGAGAAGTTGTATAGGTTGGCCACCAAGGAACTCAGTGAAGAGGAGCTTGAACGAGAAAAAATCTCCACGAAGTTTGATGAAGCTAATCAGACCATTGGAGTACTGAGATTTGAGAATAATTTCTTGGCTGAGAAGACCAAGAAGCTTGAGGTAGAATTGTTCCAACTCAGAGCTCAGTTGGAAAGGACTTCAAGTGCAAAGCTTGATGAGATGCTTAGTCTTTAGAAATCTGCTTCTGATTGAACTGGTTTAGGGTATGATTTCTCTTCTTCTAGTATTGCTTCTGCTAGTACTACTATTTTTGTTTCTCCCTACTAATAATATTGAATCTGAGAACAATGATGTGAAAAATGTGTTAGCTAGTGAGAACATAGACAATTGTAAATCTATCTTAGGAGCACCCCCTGAGCTTTATAAGAAAGAGATTAAGAACCCTAGGGCTAAGAAGGAAAACACTTAAAAGCTTAAACAAAAGAAGCAGTATCTCTGTCATCACTATGGAGCAGCTGGACATACTCGACCTAATTGCTATAAATGGTCAGCCACTCAATAGAGCAATAGTATGATCTCATCAGGAAACCAAAATTAGTTTCCATCCTTATTTGCTCCTCTTGGAGATCTACTCAAAGCCTTCATGTTCCTTTCAAACTTAAACAGTTTCAATTCTTCCCCCTCACCGCCGGATCAAGGGTTTGCAAAACAAAAAGGTTTTTCCAAGGCGTGGAAGGAAAAAGGCTCTAAGTGATTTAGTTATTTTTTCCCTCTCTCCCCTTTTTGTTTTTGTTTTTGCATTACTTATGTGTTTTACTTTCTTGTTTTAAGTCAGTCTAGTTTTATGCATTGCTTTGTTTAACATATTTTTGTTTGTTTATTTTTAGCTTTGATTTATTATTTTTAATAAAAATAAGAAAAAAAATTGAAAAATTAGAAAAATACAAAAACAGTGTGTTTTCGTGTACATTGCTATTTGTGTACCTTGGATGGCCATTGAAACAAAGTTTTCTAAACTTTATATCTTTTGTAACTTAGATGAGCATCTCTATGCACAACTAAGCAAGTAAGCTTTATAGCTCATATTTGTGATTAGTAAGATTAAGTAATCTCTTGTATTTAACACTTATTTCACTCTTTTTGACGGGGAAGATTAGAAAATCCTAAGAGAAAGGCATAAATAATCATCTCACCATTGTTGCCTGCCAATCATGAAATGACATTTGTATGCTTCGTCATAGCAAAAGTGCAATGTCAAAAAGTTTAACATAAATAAGTATTTCTTTTCTCTTTCTCATATGCCCATGCATGGTTTGCTTAAAAGAAAATATGCAAAGAAAAATAAAAGCAAAAAGAATAAAATGTTTTATATATGATTGCAAGCGTGTCTTCTAGGAGATGTGGTAGTTATAGGATGTGCCTCGAATGTGATAGTCCCCATCAAACAGTTATGATTGTGTGTGAGTTAAAGTGATTTTCTTATATCTCAAATTGTCATAACATATAGACATTTATGTAATCTTGCGATGTTTTTCACACACAACACGCAATATTCTTTACTACTCTTAATACATGTGTAGGTATAATGTGATTTGGCCATCACAAGGAATACATGTATTAATGTATGCTCACTAAATTGTCTTAACTTGTTTTTGAAATATAAAATTGGTTAGACTTGTTTAGTATGTATGTGTGTGTTTTGGATCTAAATGCTTGACATTTTTCTTGATGAGAGATGGTTTTGAGAGTTTAAAATGTTGGTTGGATCTTTGGGTGAGTAGCATGTTTGATTGCATTCATGTCTGTGTTTTTCTCTTCTTTGAAAAACTGTTTTTAAGCAATCTCGACAGCTTCTCGATACCTCTCGATAGCTAGGCTATCTATCAAGCCTTTTGAGCTTCCTTTCTCGATAGCTATTATTGCAATCTCGATCCATCGGGATTCTTGAGATTCAATCTCAATAGCTGCTTGACAGCTACTTGATCCATCGAGGAAGTTTCTGGATGCTTAATAAATGCTTGATAAATGCTTGATAGCTTCTCGATCCATCGAGTCCTTTTTCCTGTGGACACCTCTCGACAGATCCTCAATAGCTTTTCGTTAGCTAATTCTTGCGTTTTAAAGCTCGACACCTCTGGATCCATCGAGCTTTATGATTTTCTATATAAAGGTTCAGCACAAATTTCTCTCATTTCTCACCAATCTCTCTCAACAGAATAGTGTCTCTCCCTCTCCCAAACACCTCAATCTTAACTTCTTCATCTTCCCGACTCTTTCTTTGGTCTTTTTCTTGCATTTTCACAGGTATGATCTCTTTTCCATCTCTTTATCATACATTTTATGCATTTTTGACCTAACTTTTGGGGGTTTTTGAAAATTTTTAGGGTTTTTCAAAATTAATGAGTTTTTTGCAAAATTTATGGGATGGGTTTTGTTTAAATGGTTTTACATCATCATGCATTGCATCACATCTGCATTATAACAATATTTCATGCATTTTAGATGTATGTTTACTTTGTTGCAATGATGTGTGCTGGTAGGTTTAGATTGGACTGAGCCCATGATGTTTTTAAGTTTGCATGTCACATGTTCATGCATTTTCCATCCATACGTACCTTCATTTATCTTGATTTTGATATTAATCTATGTTGGTGCTTTTCTGCGTGTTTCTTTCTCTCTCTCTTTCTTTCAGTTAGTTGCTCAATGGCATCTAAATGAAAATTCACTCCATCCCAGAACCCTCTTCATTCTGGGGCATCTTCTTCTTTTGACAACACTCCTTCTCTCGTACGGTTCCATGATGATAAAGCCTGTAAGGACTTTTTGGAGAACTTTTCACAACGAGACATTCATTTGGAATGTGAAGTCGTTCTATTGGATTTCTTTGAATATTGACCTTCCCACTGTCTTCTATAGTTAGGATTGGGAGTCATTGTGTGGCATCCCAGTCACTTGTCCCTCCGTGATCATACAGGAGTTTTACTCCAACATGCACAGATTCAATACTTCAGTACCTCATTTTGTCACTCGCGTTCGAGGTACGCATATTGTAGTTACTCCAAATCTTATATCCGAGGTACTACACGTACCCGAGGGTAGCGCATCCTAACTACCCCGGTTGTGATCGTCTAAGGACTGTGTCCAAAGATAAACTTCGTCTCTTTTTTTGTGAGACACCTTCATCTTGGTGTGACCATCAGAACACCCCTTGCTCGGGCTTTGCAAAAGTTCTAAGATTCCTTAACATGGTGATGACATTCATTCTCTATCCATTGTCTCACTATAACTCTATCACAGAGCTTCGTGCTTAATTTTTGTTATCCCTCTTAGAGGACATTTCTATTGACTTACCTTCTCACTTCATTCTATTCCTTATAGATGTTTATAGGGATATGGCGACCCATGATAAGCTCATTTTTCCTTCGGCTATCACGCGGATCCTTCGCCATTTTTCTGTCTCCTATCCAGAGTTTATAGAATTTTCTGTTATATGTGCCATAGATGCTACTACCGTTCGACAAAGCAAGGCTCAGCTTCGACCAAGGTGGCCACGGATAGAGACGAAGACTCCTCCAGCTTCTTTCACTCCTACCACCTCTGCTCCTTTGTCTTCTGCGGGTAGAGTGACTCTCAAGGCCATCATGACACAGCTTGTGCGCATGGATGCTCGCCTTGACACACTCAGTGATAAATTGTGTCAGGTGAACACCCGTGTTGGTTGTATTGCATAACGACAGGCTACCATAAGTGGTTTCACCGCTTATAATTCTCCATCTCCACTAGCTTCAAAGGATGAGAGTGATGATGACGCCGGCAGTGATGATGCTGATGAGGACAATGGTGCTAGCTCAGCCAATGATGATGAGATGTCTACTTGATTTACCTACCCTTTGTCACTAGTGACAAAAAGGGGGAGTAGTTTTTATATGAGAGTAGTCATATACATAGGGGGAGAGTTAGCATAGAAGATTTTTGTGATAGAGGGAGTGTTTATACTTTAAGGGATGTAGTGAGGACTTATGTATTTTTTCTTTTCTTCTTTTAGAGATACATTGTTCTTATATTTTGATAGCAAACCTTGTACTTATGATGTTATATATATGATGAGGTTGTTATTACAGTTCTTTCACTTTCACTTATCATTACATGTGTTGTTTATTTTCTCTCTTTATGCACATGCTTCTTATATATTGTATGCAATCTTTTATTTCTGTTTCACACTAAGATGCCTTGATGAGTTTTGTTTAAAGTATTTCAGAAATACAAGTTGTCAAAATCTTTCTTATCATGAACTCTCTTCTTACTAAGGTTTTCAAGAGTTTGTGTTATGATAGATTTTATTGTATTCAATAAGTGAGTATGAGTTAAGTGATTTATAACTTCTCTCATATGTTCATTTGTTTGTTGTGGTTTTGTCACGGATTGCCAAAGGGTGAGATTGTTAGAACATATGTAAATCATATTAGGAACATATGTCAATATAAAATTGGCTAATCCTTTAACAAAATGTACTTTACTTGTAATTGGGTAGATCTAGGATGTGTTTAATACTTCAAGGAACAAGGTTTCAAGTTCAAGTGTTAAAACCACGCAAGTCTGTCCAAGAATCAAGTGACGAAGTGCTGAATTTTAAAGATCGACAGCTAATATCTATCGAGATTTAAAAAGCTGTTTAACCCTGATGCTTAACTACTGCTCGATAGATAGGGTATCTTTCGAGGTTTATGAAAATTAGTTTTTCAAATCTGATTTTACTCCAATCCGTGAATAGATGTTTGGGCTTTCTTTTCTCACAATTTTAAACATATATAAGGATTGTTTTAAGGGCCATCACAGCTAATGCAACTCAATGTAAAAGTTTTTCACAAGCATATTGTGAACCAGAGACATATGCCCTAGTTCATCTTTCTATTCAAGAAGCTGTTGCATTTGTACGCCGTAGGGTTTTGTAACCAATGAGTTTTGTGATCTTCATCGTGTTGATGAACTGAAGAACTTCACAGCCAACATCTTTCTCAAGTTGGTGAGTAAGCTACATACTGGGATCCGCGCATCAAATTGGTTAGTCACGTATTGGGAGCTGTGCATTAAAAGGAGAGATTGTCACTATAGAACAAGTCCAATTGGGTATTTGGGTAAGGGTTCAATTGTAGGTTGATATAAGGTACTAGGATTCTTTTACTTGTAACCGCTTTTTGTGATAATAGTGAGTTTTCGAGAGTGGTGACCTTAAAATCACCCGGTGGGGTTTTTGTTGTGAAGATTTTCTCTATTTGTAAACAAATCACCGTGTCAATTTATTTTGGCTGCATATTAACTTTGTTGGTGATTTGTTTGTGCTACCACATGTATTGCATGTTAATTAAATTAATTAATTAACTTAGCTAATTAATTGATTAATTCATCATAAGGGGTCAATACATTCTTCGCCTATCAAGTACAATGGGCATAGATAAAAGATACTCAAAAGCCACAGAAGATAGAAGAATACAAATGCTTTTAACCTGTCTTTTGTAGTAGCTTAGCCTATATGTTTTCAGTACTTAAGCATAACTATTTTTACTTTAGTAGGCTATTTACTTTTTCTGTACTTATTTTTCATAACCATTTTATGGTGCACTAAGTTTAGGTTTTTTTATTTATTTATTTATTTATTTATTTATTGATTTATTATTATTATTTTTTTTTTTAACTTTCTTGCTTTAGTTTACTTTATTGCATCATACTAATGTTGGAAATGCATTTAGTTTTTCCATGTGCCTTATTAGTTGCATGTCTGGATGTCCTTTTACTAGTTAAATGTTCATTGTAGTTATTTCATAATGAATGTTTCATGTTTGATCAAGTTGCACTTAATTTCTTTCAATTGGTATCTACTTAATTGCAATGTACTTGTTCTATGTACTTGCCTTGATTTCTACTTGTCTTAATCTAAATGAGTTTACTTGTTATGTGCGAGTGTTTCAGGTTTCAAGTATATACATTACATGTTTTTCACACATTTTAAAGTTAGGTGTGAGTGAGTTTTACCTTTATTTCCAAACTCACATTTAAGTCTGGAGTTTGTTTTAGGGGTTTGTCACGGAATAGCCAAAGGGAGAAAATGTAAAGTTGTGATTTTCAATTCAATTTTGTTGGCTTTAATTTTGTGTAAAATTTGATTGTAATTCTTCAATAATTTACCTATATTTTTGTGATATTAAATGTAATAGGTTCAATGTGGAAATTGGTGAAAAAATGTGAAGAACATTTCCCAACTAACTTGTGATTGGCTCGCGATTGGTGCAACTCGCAAAAGGCCACGTGAGGAGTGCATGCTAGAAGTTCAAAAGACTCAAGTGTTAGAGGCATTTTGCGAGTGGCTCATGACTTGGCCAAATCTGGACCTGACTCACGAGATGCACAAACAACTATTTATGTATGCCTTCCTCATTTCTTTACCCACACTATAAAAGCCCCCACTACCCACAAAATTATAAGGAGAGTTTCAGAGAAAAAACCATAGAAATACATTGCATACCTACAATCCTCTACACATTTCTCTTAGTTTTCTTTACTCTTTTCCCTCTCTAATTCCATATCTTTGAGAGTTTCTTAGTCCAAATACAAACCGCACACATTCAGAGTGTTGTGAGTTGATTTAGGGCAATTGGAAAGCATTGGGTCATGCCAATCTTTGTTGGAAGCAACTAGGGATAATTGTAGGATCTGGAAAGCTAGTGAAGACAAGGCTCAGTGAAGCCCGTTGGTAGCTGAGACTTGGAGGGTCTAAGTACAGAAGATAGTCTAAGCTTGGAGGGTCTATTTGTAAGCTTTGTTCTCCAACTTATTTACTAGTGGATCAATTCGGCTTGGAGGGCTGCAAAGAGGTTTTTACGCCAAGCACTTCAGTTTTCCTCTTCGATAACACATTACGGTGTTATCTTGTGTTTGCTTCTTTCTTCCGTTTACTACTTGTGTTTATTACTTAATTGTCAATTATGTATGCCCATGCACTAGGTAGTAGTCCCGATTGATTGTGCAATTATTTCTCTTACTCCACATTTAATTGAGTAGAATAAAAACAATCTAGCCGTAATTTAAAATTTTGAGACTTAAACTAGGTCCAGTATTTATACTAGTTAGTAAGCTTTCAATATCCAACTAAAAAACCAGTAGACAAACAAGCTTACTTTATTATTAAATAGAGAGGAAAGGGGTAAATTCAAGGCAGGCAGCCAGAGAGCTTTAGGAAGCAAGACTAGAGACTCGAGAGGGCAAATAGGCATTCATTTGTTCAAAAGGCAAGGCTTTCAGTATGTCTCGAAGCAGCTCCCTAATCAATAAGCCTACCAAGGGCCAGCACCCATATATTGATTTGTTGAAAACAGCTCCTTCGTCTACCACGCCTATTTGTATTCTTATCTAATTTGTTCCACTATAAACTTGATTATAGAATTAAAAAGGAGTGAATATTAAACATGAAAACGAACTAAAGTGCCTTAAGTAGGAGGGGGTATATCCTGTACCCGGCATATATGCCAGGTACCTCACAAGGAGGCGGGACCCACACACTGTGGGGCCCGCCTCCCTGTGAGTTACCCGGCATATATGCCGGGTACAAGATATCCTAAATCCTTAAGTAGCCCTTGAGGAGTCCGCTTATTCTCTCCGCCTGAGCTTTCTGCGGTTGCCACAGTTAAAACCAATGTAGCATCATATTATCCAAGAAAAGGAAAATACCAAAGTATAAAACTAGAACTCGGGAAGGATAGAGTATCCTGGACAAGAAAGTTGACTTATAGGACCATTAATTAGGCTTGAATCAAGGACAATTGATATGTCTTGATTCACGCTACAGTCAAGGGCAGACTAATGACTGCTAAAAATGTGAAGAATATGAAGCACAGGCAATAAATGCTAACAGTCGTGAGGTATTTCCATGTTGGGGTATATTGAAAGTATAGAGAATCAGTTTTGTACTACTCCACTCTTATACCTTCATGCATAGTCGTGAATTTATGGGTTTCGCTGTTAATCCTGGATTTGGAGGTACCGTACACTATACTGTTTCTTGAATCAAACTACTTTACTTAAAAGTTTAAGATAATGCAGCTCAAAATTTTTCATAGTTCCTTTCATTAATGGACAACAAGAGTATTAACAATCCTTTTTGTAATCTAAATCCACACTCTTACTACAAAGAATTAATAAGGTAATTATCTACTAGTCTTACTAGGCAGTAGGGGCAATATTACAACAAAGCAACTAATTATTCAAGAAGAGCCACAGGAGCTCACCAGTTAAGAAAAGTGTTTGTTATTTAGACCCCAGTTGTTGTTCTCAGTTCCTTTGGATGAAAAAGCTTTTGAGTGATTATGGGATTCCTTAAGACACCATGGTTGTCTATTGTGATAATTCTAGTGCCATAGATATATCTAAGAATCCTGTTCAGCATTCTTAAACCAAACACATTGAACTTAGATATCACTTCATTAGAGATTTGGTTGAAAAGAAAATTGTTGTTCTGGAGTATATCCCTACTGACCGTCAAAACGCTGACATCTTCACCAAACTTCTTGATGGAAGTAAGTTTGAGACACTTCGTCAAGTAATTGGTGTGCTTAGGTATCCTTAGTCTCTTTTGGCTTTCTTGGTCCTTGTGCTTCATTGCTCTTTCCTTTGTGACCATTGTTCTTTGTTTTTTTTTTGTTTTTTTTTTTTATGTTTCTAGGATTTGCATTGCATTACATTCATGCATTTCATTCTAGGATTTACTTGTTTTCTCTTTTAAATAAAAAAAATTTAAAAAAAAAGGGAAAAGCAAATTGTGTTTGGCACTATTTTACTTGGTCTTTGAAAACAAGGTTGGTCAATTTATTTACACATAACATGTCTTATGTACCTTGTTTAACTTTGATGAGCTTATTTATTGCACTTTACTAGTTAAAGCTTTGTAGTGCATGTTGTGTGGGAAAGATGTTTATGGTGTTTATCACTTTGTCTTGATCTTGAAGTCACATGTTTTTTTAACTGTCGGACTTGATTCTTTTGAGAAAGGCATAAATAACCATCTCACCACTGTTCACTAGCCAATCATGACCACCTTAGTGCATATCATAGATTTTGTGCTCTAGTAGCACATGCACAAAAAGAACATAAGGTGTCGCCTCGGTTAATTGCTTAATACTTAAAATTAGTATGTACTATTAGGCTTAATGCCATCTCACATAATTAAAATTGGTGTGTACTATTAGACTTGATGCCAATTCACATAACTAAAATCTGTGTGTACATTTTGAGGCAAAAATTTCAAGAAACTTACATGATTGCAAGCTTATGTTCTAGGAGATGTGGGAGTTATATGATGCAACTCTTTAGGTGATAGTCTCTTTTGAATTCTATGTGATGGATTTTGTAGACTTTGTGATTGATTGCTATTCACATATCACCTCACATGTATCTCAAGCTTTTGCTAGTTGCACACACTACACAAGTTACTCTTTGCTAAACATTGTACATGTTATTGTGTATGTTTTTGGTCTAACCAACCAAGTTTGAAAATACCTTGAGTATTATGCAAAAAAAAAAAAAAAAAAAAAAAAATCTTGAGAATTTAAAGGGAGAATGGCTGAAATTTTCTTTCAAGAAACTGGGATTAAAACTTGGGTTTTTGAAAAAGTATTTCATCTCATACTCATGCATTTTGTTTCAACAATTTTAATGCTTTGAGGAGTTGTTTTCAAAATGTGGTTGTGTTTTTCAAACTGGAATTTTTCTCAAAATGCTGTGAGCCGCTGCCTATTTCGATCGATCCAACCTGTTTTCGATCGATCGAAAATTTCTTAAAATTCTTTTTGAAATCTCGGATTGATTCAATCGATCGAATGTAATTTTCGATCAATCGAATATCGCGAATCAGGTTTTTAAATATCAGACTTTGAATGGTTCAAAACACTTTTTCAAACTTTTCAAACCTTTTTCTCTCTCTCTCCTACTCGGCAAAGCACTACAGCGATTTTTTGTTGTTTTCTCCCAAAATTTTTGCAAGAATTCTCTCTCCTTAAGCCGGTATGTCCATATTACCTTCCTTTTGAGTTTATTTTCACATTTCATGCATTTTATTTTGGGAATTTCGAACCTAAGGATTTTGGGATTTTTTTTATTCAAGCCTTATTTTATGCAATTGATCAATGGGTTTTTATGGGGACTTGATATAATCATGATCTATGTTGGTTAATTTGATCAATTTGAGATTTTGTGAAAAATTAAATTTTCTAGGGCTTGTATTGATCCGAATTGGGGATTTTGTTCAATTGGGTTTAATTGATGAAATTGGCTGTTGTTTTGATAAAATTGGTCATTCTAATCTGTTTTCAACCATGTGTGATGAACAATTCATCAATTTGTTTCAAAACATTCAAGTGGTTTTTCAAATTTTTGGAGTTTTTGGTAGAAACTCTATGCTCAAGCCAATTTGTGTAATTGAACTTAATTTGAACTTGTTTACTGCATTAGTACATGCATCATATAGATTTTTGTTCTATATAGATTTTTGTTCTATATTTTTGTTCTATATTTTTTTTTTTGTTTATTTGTTCTTTTGGTTTTCTCTTTGTGTCTTTGTCCTTTCCTTAGCACTATGCCTAGGAAGATTAGGGCTCGTAGAACTGTTTCCTCACCTTCTCCACCCCCCCCCCCTTCTTTTGACCGTGAGAAGTTTCCGAGTAAGAAAAGCCAAGAGATTTTTGAGAAGCTGAACCTTAGAAGAAAGATTTGGGCTGAGCGTTTTGTTCTTTTAGATGAGCTTAATCCTGCCATTAGGGCAAACTTTGAGCGTCGGGCTAGTTACCCTCGGTGGATATTTCTGATCCTCCTCCACCTTCTGCCTTGATTAGAGAGGTTCTTTTCGAACATCTTTATCCGCGTCTATGATTCCAACACTTTGGTAAAGAATTGGATACGAGGCGTAAAGTACTCCATTACTCCCAAGGTAGTGGTTGATGCTCTAGGGGTACCTTTGGTCCAGAATCCTGTCTATTCCTATGATGATTTTTTTTTTTTTTTTTGAGGAGCTATTGGAGATTTTAGATTGTATCTAGGTGCTTCACTTTGTATATCATTTTTGGGGATATTCATGTTAGGAGGAGTAACATTGTTTTTGATATACATGATATATACATGATTCTTGTTTCTTGTGATTCACCGCTTATTGATTTATATTTATGAGTTGTTCATTGATATATGTCTTTATTGTGTGTTGTGTGAATCATACAAGAATGTTATATCTGTTGTTTTACTCTTTTTTGTCACACATGCGTTTATGCGTTTGTTGAGTGTTTCAGGAATATACAGGTTGATTCAATTGAGCTGCTGTCTACACTTGCAACTGATGGATAGTAGTTAGGATTGAATTTGAGTTTATGAGCATTTTTTTTGTAAAGGGTTTTTTACTTGTAAACTTTGAGCTTTTAATTTGTGTTTTGTCACGGATTGCCAAAGGGGGAGTTTGTTAGGTTCTAAAGATTTAGGAATTTATGTATTTAGAACTCTAATGTGTAATATTGGCAAATCATGATCAAAACAATATGTTTAGTCTTGTTTAGGCTTGCTCAAAGTTGATTAATTTTTGTAAAGTTGGAATCGAGAGGCTGCAGATGCATTGGTGCATTTCGGCCTGGCTCGATCAATCGAAGGATAGACTCGATCGATCGAAAGTCAGCCAGATTGCGTTTTCTGCTGAATTTCCAACTCAGCCCTCACTCATTAAACGTTTTGGGTTTTATGTTTTTGCCCTAGGTATATAAGGTAAAACCCTAGCCACGTTTTTAGAGTTGCTCCTGTTGTATTGTTGCTCATACTTTTCTGTTTTATGTAAATCTCTTGTGAGATCTAGAGGAGCTTTCCTTTACACAAAGCTTAGGGTTTTCAAGATAGAGATTACTTCAACATCTTGATGATCAACTCGGTTGCTACCATTGGAGCTTAAAGAATAACAAGCGTGAGTGCTTGTAGCTGATTGGAGAATCCAAGAAAGAAAGAAGTCCGTGGATTCGGAGCTTGCACGTGGTCGTGTCAGTAAGTTCTACTGGTGGGTAGCATTAGGAAGTCAAGCAGAGAGCTTGTAAGTCCTTTTGTATGAACTTTAATTCTTTCGCATAGTGGATTCAGTTTACCTTAAGGATAGCTAGGTCAAATCCTCTCCAAGTTTTTACCGTGTGGTTTCCTGGGTGATCATATCATTGTGTTCTTTATTATTCCGCTGCTTTATATTTTTGATATAATTGTATGTTTGTGATAACCTAGAATTGCACAATTAGACTAAGTTAATCACTTAGCTAATTTACTAGGTTAATATGGTTGTTTTAAGGGGTCTTAAACATTTCAAGCATGTTGGGTTGTTAGTTTTATGTTCTTCTTTTTTGCTCTGTTTTTCTGTTTCGTGTTTCTAGGTTAGGGTTTTTGAACTACCCTGTGCACACATGTCATGAGCATGCATATGCAAGTCAAATCTTGTGTACATGGGATTTGGCCAGAAATATAAATTCTGATTTTTGCTTTGTTTGATTTGCTTGTTTCACATATTTTGCCTCTATTTATGTCCTTTTTACATACATATCCGTATCTGAGTTCCTGTTTCACATGTTTTATTTGCTTGTTTGCTTATAACTTGTTAGATTAGGGTTTTCTTATTTAAGATGCTATGTACATGCATTCATATGCTCATAGATGATGCCATAAGTGTTGTGTTGCTGAAAGGTAAGTAAAGGTAAGTCATGCATCGGTATGAACATGCATTTGATGATGTATGTTGTTTGAACATTTTGTTTTATGTTTTTAAATTACATGCTTTATATAATTTTGTAATTGCCATGATGCCTTGCTACCATGATTAGATTGCTGCCTCGTTTTAGATGTATGGTATGATAGAGTTTTCACATGCTAGATGAATGCTAGGGTTTGTATATGTGTGTGGTTGAGTTCCTTATGCTTTATGGATGGATATGTATGTGTTTTGGGATGAATGATGTCATGTTGTATGCTTAGATGTATTCTAGTATGTGTGTGAGTTTAGAATACAAGTATTGAACATGATTTTATCAAGGTTAAGATGTAAGACATAATGATGGGAAGCCAACCTTAGGGTTGGGCGGTCTTTGGTACCTAGCACCTTTCCAAGAACGTACCTAAACTCCGAACCCATATCTCTGATAATAAGAATAATGGTCTTTCCCCAAGAGGACACTATATATATGGTTCCTAGACCATTGCACAAACTAGGTGGCAACTCCAACACCCCTCTGTTGTGTCCACAACCTCATACAATGTTTTGAACTCAAAGATAGTTGCACTATTCATTCAAACTAATATCATTTATCGATATGGGGTACCACATGAAATAATTTCAAATAATGGGCTACATTTCCCAAATGAAACGAAGAAGCTACTTCAAGAGTTCAATATTCAACATCACAGATCATCACCGTATTAACCTAAGACAAATGGAGCAGTTAAAGCTGCTAAAAAGAATATAGGGTGGATTCTGAAGAAGAGCACGAAAAATTACAAGGATTGGCACATACAGTTGCCATATGCACTTTGGGGGTATAGGACGTCAATTTGATGATAACACATTTATTTTTATATCTTGCCTTTCATAACCTAGCTGAAAAGTGTGTTATTGCATTGTGTAGGTCACTTATGGCATCAGTAAACGAATGGTTAGATACCTTCCTAGAGTATGACTTTGATGATGCCTACTTCAACGACATTGATTCTAATAATGCTAGTGAAGATAATGATGATGACTGGACAGATTCAGAGTGTGATAGCGAAGAGGAAGCAAAATTCAATTTAGTGAATCCTATGGTCGGAGAAATGTATGCCTACATGTAGCGGCATTTTGATAAAGAGACAATGTGTACAAGTATGTTGACTGACAGTGGATATATCAACGAACTCTATGAAGGTAATCCACTTAAGTGTTATGAGATGTTTCGCATGACACGTCCATTATTGATTCATTTAGTGGACGAGTTGAATCGACATGGTTATTTAAGGGACAGGCAGGGTGGGGTGAATGCCACCCAGGCAGTAGCCATGTTATTGTACATACTTAGGCACAACACCCGTTACGGACGTGTTGCAGACAGGTGTCAACACTCAACTGAAACTGTGTCCTAGCATTTTCATTGGGCATTACAGGCTGTCTAGTCATATACAAAGTATTTGATTAAACCTAATCCGAATGTCGTGGGCCTTCCCGAACATCTTCAAGTGAACAAGTACTGACCATGGTTCGAGGTACAATAAATTCCCCTACTTAACTAACTGCCCATTATAGTAATATATCATGCTATTTAATATGTGGTGCCTAAGATTTTCGGAAACTTTCATGTGTAGAAATGTGTAGGAGCAGTTTATGGTACACACGTGAGTGCCCAACCTCCTGCAAATGTGACTCAGACACACAGGAGCCGCAAGAGTTCTATAACAACCAATGTGTTGTGTGTATGTAACATGGACATGCATTTCACTTATGTCCATGCTGGGTGGGAAGGTAGTGCCAATGACTCAAGGGTGCTCAACGAAGCAATCAGTGACCGAAAGCATGGATTCCCATGGTAACCAACGCGTACTATCCATTAATATGACTTTATATGTTATTCGAAGTTTGTTATATGTTTATGAAAGTAATAAGTATGTACTAGCTCATTGTGTGTGTGTGTGTGGGGTCATACTACCTAGTGGATTCGGGTCTACCAATTGGCACTAGTTTTCTTCCCCCTCACAAGTCAACTAGGTACCATGCTTAGGAGTTCTGCTCGAACAATAGATGACCAACATCCAAGAAAGAGTTGTACAACTATAGACACTTGTCCTTGTGGATGGTTATTAAGCAGTCTTTTGGAGTTCTAAAGGCCCGTTTCCCCATTCTAAATTTAATACCAAACTTCAATCGAAGTAGGCAACGTCACATAATTATTGTATGCTATGCCCTACACAATTTCATATGCATTAACAACCGGGGTGATGAACTATTCAGCACATGGTGGGAGACTAAGGTTGAAGGAATTGAAGTGATTCCAATAGCGAAGGCAATGGAAATACTAGAACATCAAGTAGCTCAGCAACCCAAAGGCATGTAATGGAAATGTCGGATGAAGTGAAAAGACTCATGGCCCAATTTAAAGACGATATCACTGACGCAATGTGGGCTGATTATGTTGCCTGTGGCCATTGACCTTTTATGTTGTTGCATTGTAAACGCTATTGATTTTGCAACTTATGAACTTGGTAGCCTATGTCAAGCAATTAGCATTTACATAAGCGGATGTAGGGATTAGTTAGTTATGTAACATTATTGGGCTATTTTGGAACTACATCACAACGCGCACATGCATGCGTGTAATATATTATTGGCATAATTTTGTAACATTATTGCGCTATTTTGGAACTATAGGTTTTGTAACGCGCTCATGTATCTACCATAGTATCGGTGTAATTATAGACTTGGCCACCATGCTATCAGCTTTGTCAAGAGGTGGACATAGATTTCATTGACCCATAAGCAATCAATACATGGCAGGCTACTTTCCAACATACATACATACATACATACATATATATATATATATATGTCCAAACATTGCCAATAGTATAACAAATATTGGCATTACTTAATTGCATTCTAAGAAATGAACAAAATGGTACCCTGTCCAACAACTGTTAAATATATAGCTTAATAAAACATGGCATGGAAACAATGTCAAACATTGCAAACATTGCGTCTGTCCATGGCCCCCAAATACAGTAGAAAATACAAAAATAAACCCCAAGTACAATCCAGGACATAATTAAAGCCACCCTATACTTGTACACTTTCTCTTCATCAATCCAGAGTGCAAGCCAAGATTTTTCAGCCCTGCGCTTTGGTATCCTTTCTCACTCCCGTGCTTCTACTTCCATTGCACGGGCATTATCCTTCTCATTTCTAGCGGCCTCAGCCTCAGCCTCAACTGCCAGCCTTGTAAACCTTTCCCACACAATTGGTGCTATTTCACGGCCATGAGGACATGTGTTCTTGTCCAACCATCGAAAGAACTTACAATGTTAATCAAAGTCCTGCAACAAAATGCATACCATGTATATGATGGGCAACTAAGGAGATTTAGAAGTTCACATAAAAATATAATACAATACTAAAAGGATATGATACAGACCAACGACCAATGCTGACATCCATAAAACCTCCTTCCGAAATTACAAGGAGATAAGGACGTCTTAAGCACACACCGGTCCATGTCGCACATATGCCAACTAAAAGTGGAGCTGTAACTATTAGCGGAAGACATTGTCTGTGTCGCCCCCAAGAATACAAAACAACACACGCAGGGCAAATAGTAGAAATTATTATGCTCAACTTATATAGCAGTCCCATAGCAACAAGTGTTATTAATTACTTCTATCATAATAATTACAAATCAGTAATATCTAAGCACAAAATCAACTACCATTCAACGAGTGGTGAATTTTTTTGAGCGAAATTTTTTTTTTTTTCAACATTCTGAACCAAAATATACAATGAATTTAGCGTACTTCCTGGGAAAAATTAATCTTAACACACAAACTATGGATGACAATAATGTGGCTCTCTGTCTCTCTCATAATAACTGAAGAATGTTGCTGGTAATGCAATCTGTTATGCTTAACTTATAAACGGTCAGTGTTTTTTATTTATTTTCCTGACCCAATAAGAAGAGGGTTGCAACTCACCATAACCACCACAAAATACTACCATATTTTCTACAAAACACAAAAGCAAAATAGGAAAATTGACTAAAGGAAATCATCAAACACTAAAGCTACAGAATGAAGTAAAGACATATTCAAGTTTCTCAAAAAAAAAAAAAAAAGAAAAGACATATTCAAGAACCCATAAATAATCATTACACATTCACAGCGAACAAGTGCTATCAATTTTTTAATGTATTAAAGAAAATTGAATAAAGAAGAAGACATACCCACTTTGGAATGATGGTGATCGAAACTTTCACAGGGAAAGGATCGGTGTGGGATACACACAACATTCAAGAACCCATAAATAATAATTACACATTGACAGTGAAATTTGTGTTATAAATTTTTTATGTATTAAAAAAAATTGAATCACGAACAAGACATACCCACTTTGAAACGACGATGATCAAAACTTTCACGGCAAGGATTGGGTTGGGATACACACAACAGCGATGGGATCGAGGTTCGTCTCTTCAACCACCACCGACGGGTTCGAGGAGCAAAGCACCAACGAAACTTAATGCTGGGTTCGGTTTTGGCGTCGAGGACGGAGGAAGGACGTACAGCCTATTGTAGGTTCGATTTCAGGGATAAGGAGAGAGGAAGAAATCAGTGGTATCATCGGCGGCACCGGCGCAGGTGGGTGATGATTGAATGAAGGACATTAAAGGTGTTGAGGCTGCGAAGGGAAGTGGAGAAATCTAGTTTGGGGTTTGTTTGGTACAACTTATTTTTGCTGAAACAAAAAACTAAAAACTGAAAATACTATAGCAAAATAATTTTTAAATGTGTGAATAGTACCGTGGGACATATTTTTAATATTTTTAAATGCGTGAACAGTGCTGCTACAGTGCATGAATAGTGTGCACACTGTTCATTAATAGTGGATTTTGTCTCTAAAAGGGGAAACAAGTGCAGGAAAAAAAAAATGAGAGAGAGAGAGAGAGAGAGAGAGAGAGAAAACACAAATAGGAAACGCAGCCGTGGTATCCAAACCCACACTTGGTAAAGTTGGGTTTTGGGGTGAGTGGAGTTAAGAGAGGCCGGGTAGGGGTTCTAGTGCACAAGTAGCATAAGTCAGAGTGCAGGTCCTAATTTTTTGAGCTTTTGAAGTTGAAAACAGAACTGGGTTTAAGTGCCAAACTAGGCTTTGGAGATATTTAGGGGTTATTGAGTGATGGAAATGAGTTATAGAGTGATGAGTGATGATATTTGAATGATGAGTGATAAGTGATCATTTTTTTTACACCCAACAAGGCCTTATGTTTTTGTTGCTGTGTAGCTTCCTGTTTGTTTTTCTGGTTTAATAAAATTTTCAGTTCATAAAAAAAAAAAATTTTAAAAAAATGGATTCAATTAATAATAAGAAAATGGTAAAAAGTTTTTGAAGATTCTGATATGATTACTTTTATCCTAATTTAAATGTTCATAATATGGGCAACTCGGAGCTTCGAAAATGAATGTAGTTTTATTGTGATATTTTTGTTTGATTTGATTGTATTTTTGTAATTGTTGCTAGAGGCCCGTTTGGTAAGAGATTTCTAGTAACGTTATTTAAGTTTTATAGAAATACTTGCTGGTGAAAAAGTGTGCGGAAATACATGTTATGGTATTTAAACAACAGTTTTCATTGTTTAAACATTATTACCAAATGAGACCTAAGAGTTTTGAACATGAGTTTCAAATATTAATTTTTACAAAACTCTCACTTTGTGATCTTGTTTTCTTTTGTTTTTGGAGGAGAGAGACATAAAAAAGGTGTGAAAATACATATTTACCATCGTTTTTAAAATAGGTGAGTAATGGAAGACAAACGAAGCGATTATCAGGTGGGCAAAGTGAGACCTTTCAAACCACAGGTAAGCAATGTAAATTCTGGCCAAATCACAAGTGTGTTTACCATATTTGCCCTAAGAAATATTTTATAGCTATCGTCACAAGAGAAAGAGAGACACATAAGTAACAGGAGTTGCTGCAACATTTGTGTGCTTAAGGTTTTGTGCGAAGTTACTTGTGGTTCATCTAAGCGTGGATTAAAGAACTCTGCAAAACTACAACAACGAAAAGAGTTGTTGTGGAGTTCATCACAAATTTAGAGATTCATGCAAATGAGAAGTTTTCTACAAGATCAAGTCCAATTGGAAATTGGAGCTGAGTTGGTATAGATCAGTAGATTTCACTATAAATAGGTACTTTGGGATAGGCCTGTAGGTAAGATTTCTTGTTCTTATAATCATTTTTTCTTGTTAGTGAATTTTTCAAGAGTGATAACTTGAAATTCACCCGGTGGAGTTTTGTTTATGAAGGTTTTCACATTGTGATCAAATCATCATATTAAACTTATTTTTCACTGCACCCTAATTTAGTTTGGTGATTTGATTGTGACTTAATATTTTTTTGCTATTGATTGTGACTTAATATGATTTGTATAAAATTTGACTAATTAATTAACTTAGATATTTGAATTGATTAACTGGGGTCAATCTATAACTCATCATAAACGATTTTTGATATTGAAAGTACAAAATTGACATTTTTTTTTTCTATTTTACATTGACTAATTCTAACCAGGGATGAATATAGGATTTCAAACTAACGGGGGCTAGGGTATAAGCAAAAAAAAAAAAACATTTACTCTAAATAAGCATCTATATAGTATGAACAAATTATAATTACACAATATCATTATTTCTTAATACATTAAAATGTAATCATATGCCAACAAAGACAAAGAAACAAAAAAATTATATTGTTTTATAATACTAGGCTAGTTAGGATTTTTATTTTTTTTTGAAGTCAGAGCATTCATAGTAACGGTGCTAAAAAATTTAGTTTTTAGCCTCTCACAAAGCTACTTCATCTATTTTACCACTTCACTTTACAATACACCCAACATCAAATGTTCTTTTTTTACCACTTTATTTAAAATAATATAATCAACTTATTAAAATAATAAAAGAAGAGAGAATCTGAGTTTTTAATGGAAAGAAGAGAGAAAATCTTAATAAAATATTTTATTTTATTTTTAACAACCGGTTACAGTCAATTGGTATTTATACTCATTTACTATAACTGTAAAAAATTTAGCTTAAACTTCTTTAATAACACATGATTTTTTGGTTCTTTAGTGATAAAATATATATATATATTTTTTTTACTAAAATATAATCATATTGTAAATATTTTTTTTTAATTTTTAAGTTGAATAATTACTAATTGAGCTATTGGAGAAGAAAAGACTAAGGGACTACTTGGTACATAACAAAACACGTATTTTAAATTATATGTACTAAATACTCCTAAAGTTTTTAAAGAGACGCCAACTAAAATATATATATATTATATAATAAGAATAAAAAAAAAATTCTTTGGACCCAGGTACCAAAAAATACTCTTTAAGTGCAAAAAATAAACCAAGTGCATTCAACCGTCAGCATATTGTTTTACGTGTTTTTAAGTATTGGTAATTTTTTCAATTCTTAAAAAAATATTTTCAAAAATAAATGATTTAAACTTTAACTGAACCCTTTCTTAAAGGAAAATGTTAACCATTACCGCTTGGTGCTGGTTAAGGGTAGAAAAGACAAAACATATTTGTCAAAAAAGTCAAAAAAATTTGAAATAGTGCCTGCAACACTGAAAAGGTAACATAAATTAAAAATAAAAAATAAATATAGTGTAAAAAAAAAGATGTGCTTAACGGGCACCACACAACCCTTGTTAAAATATGAAAGAAATAATTTATGCATCAACTTTCTCTATATATGTAACACTAAGTCGTATGCAAGTTAGGAAAACCTGATCCGTTACAAACAAACAAAAAAAAAATAGGATTTTATTAATGTGTGTCCTTAGAGCACGCAATAATATTTAGAGCACACAATAATATATTATTTTTGAAAAAAAATTTATTGAAAATTGAAAAAATTTTAATAGTTTTTCAATTCTTGATAAAATTTTTTTAAAAACAGATTTGTTAAACCGGACTCAAAAAAAATATATATGGAAGAAATAATGATGATTGCACGGACTGACTGTTGACAATGTCATCAAAAATTAGCACTGAGGGCTGATTGAGATGTTTGAAGAGAAAGAAAAACGAATTCCCATAAAATCAGAGTGAGATTGGGACACCTCGTTTTTCCAATCTTGTCTTCATGCCTGTCTTAATTGTCATTCTTTCTTTCAATTACAAGGACTAGAGGAAAAGACCAATGATGCTGGTCTGTACTATCATTATGTCGGCCACTTTAATTTAGTAACCTTATTATTTAGTATTTATTTGATAAAAATTATTTCTGTTAATTTATTTTATTATTTAATTTATTTTTTTAATATTTACAAGTTTTACAATATTTTTAAATATTATTTATAGAGTCCGGTTAATAAGTGTCTTAAGGCACACATTTACTCATCTACTTTTAGAAACATTTTTTTGGAAATTAAAAAAGTTGTTAACACTTTTTTAATTCTCAAAAAAATTATTTCTAAAAGTGAAAATTATTATGTGCCCTTAAGACACACGTTAACAAAATTCTTATTCATAAGCTTTACTGTTAAATTTTTGCTTTTATTTATTGTACTTATAGTAAAATATTTTAATTTTAATAAACTAAGCGGATCTCAAATTATGATAATCACAAAAACTGACGATTGACAATGCCTGCAAAAATTAACACTGAATCAATGAATCAGGATTTACATCAAGAGCAATACGTGCAATACTTAAAATATTGCACCTGGTGTAATACTTAATTAATGATTGAGATTATAAGTTAAAAAAATAATTTTTAATCTCAGTTATTAAATAAAATATATTAAAAAAATTTAAAAGTTAAAATTAAAAGATTAAAAAAATTAAAAGACTTGTAAAAAAAGTGAAGTATCTTAAGAATTGCACGTGACGAATCAAATGGCTGATTGAGATGTTAAAGAGAAGGAAAAAACGAATCCCCATAAAATCAGAGTGAGATTGGGAGACATTGTTTTTCCAATCTTGTCTTCTTGCCTGTCTCAATTGTCATTCTTTCTTTCAATTACAAGGATCGGAGGAAAAGAACAAAATGCTGGTCTCATAGTACTATCATTTATGTCGGCCACTTTAATTTCGTGGCCCTATTATTTAGTATTTATTTGATAAAAATTATTTTTTGTTAATTTATTTTTTTTAAATTTACAAGTTTTACAATATTTTTAAATATTATTTATAAGTTCTCCGGTTAAATTTTGACTTTTATTTATTGTACTTATAGTAAAATATTTTTAATTTTAATAGATTAAGCGAATCTCAAATTATGATAATCACAAAAAACTGACTGTTGACAATGCCTACAAAATTAATCTAAAATCAATAACACCGAATTAATGAATCAGGATCCACATCAGGTGCAATATTTAAGGTATTATACTTAATGTAATACTTAATTAATAGTTAAGATTGAAAATTAAAAAAATAACTTTTAATTTCAATCATTAAATAAAATATATTAAAAAAATTTTTAAAAATTAAAGTTAAAAAGTTAAAAAATTAAATAAATTGTAAAAAAAAATAGAGTACTCTAAATATTGCATTTAATGTGAATCTAATGAATCAAATGGCTGATTGAGATATTTAAAGAGAAGGAAAAACGAATCCCCATAAAGCAGAGTAAGATGAGGATACCTCGATTTTCCAATCTTGTCTTCTTGCCTGTCTCAATTGTCATTCCTTCTCTCAATTACAACGTCTGAAAGAATCTCTCAATTACAAGGGCTGAAGGAAAAGACCAATGGTGCTGGTCTCACAGTACCACCATTTATTGTCGGCCACTTTAATTTAGTAGCCCTATCATTTAGTTTGAAAGAAATCATGATATGATTGCAAAGACTGAGTGACAATCTCTGCAAATATTAACACTGAATGGTTCAATGGGCTGCCTGAGATGTTTCAAGAGAAAGAAAAACGAATCCCCATAAAATCAGAGTGAGATTAGGACACCTCGTTTTTCCAATCTTGTCTTCTTGCCCGTCTCAATTGTCATTCTTTCTTTCAATTACAAGGGCTGTGAGAAAAGACAAATGCTGCTTAGACGTGACAATACGAACGAGTCAGATTAAGAGACCGTTTGGGGTGGGTGGAAAAGCTGAACGCGTTTGCGTTCAGTTTTTTTTTTTTTTTTTTTTTTTTTTTTTTTTTTCACGGATTTCAGTTTTTTTACTGTTTATGTACTGTAGCGGATACTGTTCAATGAACAGTAGCCGCAAAGTTTGACTTTTCAACCCAAATTTACTGTTTACGGACCCACAATTTTCACTTTTCAGCAACTTTTTCATTAAAAATGGGTCCCACGGTACTATTCACACATTTAAAAATTATTTTGCTACAGTATTTTCAGTTTTCAGTTTTCAATTTTCAGTTTTCAGCTGTATCCAAACAGGCCCTAAATTTGAGTTGGATCAGTTAAGTTGTGAGTCAAACATGTTGTGAATTGGGTTGTTCGGGTTGATTTGTAATTTTTTATATAATTTTTTTTTTTTTTAGTTTTATAAAGAAAATAATATATATTTGTTATTTAGAAAGTTATGCAATAAATTATTTAATGTAAAATATATTATTTTAAATTTACAAATTATATCAAGATTAAACTTAGTTAAATTTATTAATACTTATTCAATAATTTTAAAATTATACAAATTCTAAAATTGCTATCTAAAACAAAATAACACAAAGATAAGTAAAACAAATAAACAAATTTTATTTCTACACAATATCAACATTCTAAAATATAAAACAAAATTATAAATAACTTATTGGATAACTCATTTGATAAATAATAAAAACATATAAGAAATTTACAATATTAAAAATTAATTTTATAATCTATTATCAATTATGGTTAATAATTTATTTTAATTTGAGATATACATTAAAGTTTGATTGTTTACTTATTTATTCATGATCTCATTATGAATATAATATCATTATTAAACAACACACACTCTAGGAAATATCATAATTTATTTGAAAAGCCATTTATTTTGGACATAAATTGTTAAAAAAATAAGTCTAAGCATTCATAATTTATGCTAATTTGATATTTTGGCTTCACTTTCACACTTGTGAATGTTTCTCACACATGTCTACAATTTTAAATGTATATTTTTAACTCTACTGTCACCAGATTATCTTGGCATGTACTTTACTATTTGATATCTAAAAAATTTTACTCATTACAGAATGTTCAACCATTCATCTTTCAATTAATTTGCATGTAGTTATGTAAGCTAACATTGTCTTAATTTTACTTTTTTTTTTTTTACCCAAAAAAAAGTTTTAAAAATGGTTTGGGTTCGGCTTCGGGTTGGGGTTGGGTTGCGAGTCGGGTCAGGTTGACCCACAAAAAAACACGAGTCGGGTCATGGTCAACCCATTTTTGCTTCGGGTAAAAAAATTGGGTTCGGGTTGGGTATTTTTCAAGTTGGGTTAGAAAATTATCACCCATTTTGCCATGTCTAATTATGCTAACCTCACAGTGCTACCTTTTAATTACAGTTTTTTAGAGTTTTATTTGTGTTATGGCTTGTTAGAAGCCTTGCTAAGGCTAGGAGTAAAACCTAATCATTTATTAGTATGTTCTTAACAATTATTTATTAGTTTTAATGCTTTTTTTTTTTTTTTTTTTTTACTCATCTAGAAAAGTGTTTAGTTCTATATGATAGGCCAAAAATGTATTGACCCATTGTGATAAATTAATCAATTAATTTAGTCAAGTTAATTAATTAAGTTAATTAACATGCAATATGCATAGCAGCACAAACAAATCACCAACTAAGTTAATATGTGGCAGAAAATAAAGTTGACATGGTGATTTGCTTACGAATGGGGAAAACCTCCAAGGCAAAAACTTCATCGGGTGATTTTAAGGACACCATTCCCGACAATTTACTATTATCACAACAAGCGTTGACAAGTAAAAGAATCCCAACACCTTATACCAACCTACAGTTGAACCCTTGCCCCAATACCCAATTAGACTTGTTTTGTAGTGACAATCTCTCTTTTTCAATGCACGGCTCCCAGTACATGACTAACCAATCGATGCACGGATCCCAGTACGCGGCTTACTTACTAACTTGAGAAAGATATTGACTGTAAAGTTCTTCAGTTCATCAACACGATGAAGATCACAAAGCTCCTTGGTCACAAAACCCAACGGCGTACAAATGCAACAGCTTCTTCAAGAAAAAGATGAATTAGGGCAAATTCTGTTTCCGGTCATAATTTGCATGAACAAAACTTTGCTTCACACTTGCGCAACCTTTGACGGCCCTTAAAATAATCATTATATATGTTTAGGGTTGTGAGAAAAGAAAGCATAAACATGTACACATGGATTAAAATGAAATCAAAACTGAAAATCTAATTTTCATAAATCTCGATAGATAGGGTATCTATCGAGTAGCTATCGAGCATCTAGCTAAGACTACATTTTAAACCTCAATAGATTCTATCTGTCGAGCTAGCTATCGAGTTTTAAAATCCAGCACTTCTTCACTTGATTATTGGATGGATTTGTATGACTTTAACACTTGGACTTGAAACCTTGTTCTTTAAAGTATTAAACACATCTTAGATCTACCTAATTACAAGTAAAATGCGTTTTGTCAAATGATTGGCTAATTCTATATTGACATATTGAATGTTCAAATAATGTGTAAAACACCTATGAACGTTTAGACCTTCAATTCACAAATTACCAACACAAGCTTATAATCAAACAATGGATGTGCGGAATATGAAAATAAGCTAAAACAGAATTGATAAAACAATTTAAACCGAAATTAATCACAACCACAACAGTAATTAAAAGGCAAAGATTAAGAGAAGAGAGATGCAAACACAAAGACAATACAGCGATGTGTTATCGAAGAAGAAACCGAAGTTCTCAGCGAAAAATCTCTTTGCCGCCCTCCAAGCGGTCAATAATCCACTAGAGAATAAAGTTGGTCAAGCCATGGTCTATTGCTTTATTCCATTTTGCTTGATCGCATTGTGCCTGCTCTATATGCATTACAAGTTTTCTGCATACGATGATCATACTGTGTTGTTGTGTTTTAGGAGATACTTGTTCTTATGGTTCAAGAGCTTCACAGATTCTAAAGTTAGGTGTGAGTGAGTTTTGTTCAACTGTTCCCAATTCACGCGTTAAGTCTAGAGTTTGTTGTAGAGTTTTGTCACGGATGCCAAAGGGGAGATTGTAAAGTTGAATTTGTAATCAATCATTTGTTAGTTTTATTTTATGCCAAATTTGCTTATAATTCACATTTAGAAACCTGTATTTATGTGGAATATGTAAGGTAGTAGTATGAGAAAGTGTAAAGAAAAGCTCAAGATTGTGCATCAAGAAGAGCTCCGATGGATCTCGCAGCTGGTAAGTCCCAAAGTTGCACACGGTGAAGCATGCAGGAAGCTGAAGTCATGCCAGCTGGAGCACTAAGAAAAATCCAGCCTGACCAGATAGTTAGCTGCGCTGAACTCACGACTCGTTCAAGTGCAAGGCAAGTGCCAGCCAGCTCTTTTTGAAAACTGACTCTTCGTCTCCCATACATCCATATATATAGACCCTTATACCACGAAATGTAGAGAGTTCTAGAGAGAATTTTGAGAGAGAAACCCAGAGAAAAAAAATTACTAATCCACAATCTTCATCCTTTAATTCTCCAAATTCCTCTACTCTCACCCTCTCCATTGATACATCCTTGAGAGGTACATTAGCCAAATCATTTTCTCACCATACCCATATTGTGAGAATGTTTTGGTGCTTGGAAAGCAGTTAGAAGGGACCAATTATATTGGTTGATGCTATAGGCTAAGCGGATCCGTAAGTAAAGAAGACAAAGGTTCGGCGCAACCTCGTTGGAAAAGAAGTTTGGAGGGCTTAGGTACACTGGGTAGATTAGACTTGGAGGGTCTTCTGTTATTCATATATCCCAACTTCATTCTTTAGTGGATTATTAACTGCTTAGAGGGCGGCGGAGAGGTTTTATGCCGAGGGCTTCGGTTTCCTCTTCGATAACACATTGTTTGTTGTCCTTGTGTTTGCATCTCTTTTCCCTTAATCTTTGCCATTTAATTTCTGCTGTGGATGTGATTTTATTTGGTTTAGATTATTTATCAATTCTGTTATAAACTTATGTTCATTTTCCGCACGTACATTATTTGATTTTAAGCTTGAATTGGTAATTTGTATTTTGGAGGTCTAAACGTTCATCGGTGTTTTATACGCTATTTGAACTTTCACATTTATCATAAAAGTCGCTTTCCCTTTTTCCTAGTCAAATACTAGTATGTGCAACGGTTTTTGCAGCTCATTATCTCTTTTCATTTTGAGATTTACATTTGTTGAACTCTTTAAGCAAAAAATAAATAAATAAATAAAAGAGTGAGAAGATATATAGGCACAAGTCTATGCAAATTTCAAGATTAACAAAACCATTGACTAATCATTCATGACAAGTTTGAAGATCTATTTACAACAGTCACATAGATGTCAAGATTTTTCCTATAATGATATGAGTGCATAAAGAACAAGCTACGCTTGTAAATGCACAAAGCCATTAGTACAAAGCTACAAGGCAAAACATGCTTGTGACAATACATAATAATGCCGATAAAACTTTTTGAATTTTCTACATTTTATGTGTTTTTGGATTTTTGACACAAAAACAAGTAAAGATTGATAATAATAAAAAAAATAAAAAAATAAAAAAAGAAGTAAAAACATTCAAAGCAAATAGCAAACAAACACAATTTTCAACACATGCTAGAACGATAACAAAAAGCACACAACTAATCAAAGTCACAAAGCATAAGAAGTATTAATGCATGGACATATTGTAATGCTTATGCATGTGTACCCTTCTTCACCCACACGACACTTGCGTTTGGGATGATATCCCTAGAGGATTACGTATGATTGTTGTGACTTTCAAACCTTCTGGTGAAGCTTGCCAAACAGGTAGTGAATGCATCGATCATCTTCATCACATCCCTCACTCTGGAATCACCTTCTTGACCTTTTGATTGCTCAGCAATCCAATTCCCTTTGCCATGTCTTGGTCATCTCGACCTTTAAGCACTTGAATTCTTCAATGCTTGAAGCTTATGACAATTGGGTCTGGTGTATCCTTGAATTCCATAATGATGGAAAAAATGTTGAGTTCTCGGACCTCTTTGTGACTTTGAGAGAGATTTCCCTTTACCTTTAGGTTTGACCACTAATTGGTTAGGAGGCTTAGTCAAAGACCGTTGGTCAATCACATTCCGCTTCTTTTCCGGCTTCACTTTCTTAACAACTGAAGTTTCTACCACTAGTTCCTTAGCTTTCACAAACTTCATATCCTTGGACACTTTGACACTCGAACTACTCTCTCCGATGTATCCCAATCCGCTTTTGTCGAAAAAATGTTTTTGGTGAGCAAGCACTTCATCAAGCTTCTTGAAGGAGACCTGCTCTACTTTAGCATTAGCTTGAATCACCTTAAGCTCAAGAAATTTTATCTTTGAGTAGGCTTCGGTCATCTCTCCATTCAGTGTCTCGACTTCACACTTAGTCTCCTTGTATCGGACTAAAAGACTCTTGTAGTCTTGCTCTGCTCTCTTCATTTTCTTAATGGCTGATTTAGCCACTTTTGCATATTCATCGATCTTCTCAAGGAGGGAATTGTAAGTCTCTTGCAGTCCCACTGTTCTTTCATCCTCATCATCAGATTCCTCTACTATCCATATTTACTCCAATTCAGTGTGCTCACCAAGCTCTTCCACTAGCACACTCAAATCATCCGAAAATTCCACGGGAGCAATGGTCATAAATGCAGAGAAGTTTCCCTCTCCATCACAGCTTTCATTTGCATCTGAATTAGAGGAGTCAGTGTTACTAAAAGTAGTGGCATACATCTTGCCATTCCCTCTCAAATAATTAGGACACACTTTCTTGAGATGTCCATGTCCATTGCATTCGAAGCACGTAATTCCCTGAAAGGATTGAGACTCCTTTCCATCTTTCCTCTTAAAGTCCTTTTTCTCCTTTTCGAAACTTGGAAATTTTCCCTTCTCAGCAAATTTTCCATTCTTCTTGAACTTCAAGAACTTTTGGAAATTGTTCACAAGATATGCTACATCTTTCTCGACTTCATCCTCATCCGATGAGTCGTGAGCTTCCACCCTCTCATTGATCATCTTTAGAGTAAGGGATTTACTCTTCCTTTGTGATGGCTATGACAACTCATAAGTTTGAAGTGAGCCAAATAGTTATTGAACTTTGATGTCATCAAGGTCCTTACTCTCTTCAATTGCTATAACCTTTGCACGGAAGCTCTCCGGCAATGATCGAAGGATTTTCCTCACTATCTTTGAGTTCTCCGTCTTTTCACCCAAGTTGAACTTGCCAATAACCAACTCATTCAGCTTGCCATAGAATGAGTCGAATGACTTGTCTTCACTCATTTTCAGCTCTTCAAATCGAGTGGTTAGCATCTGTAACTCAGTGTCCTTCACCTTCTTGGTGCCTTCATAGGTGGTCTCCAATATTTGCCACACCTCCTTGGCAATTGTTACGTGAGAAATCCTATGAAACTCATATGGAGAAACACTACAAAAAATAGCATTTAGTGCCTTGCTATTTACATTAGCTGCCACAAGAGCCGTCTTATCCCATGTGGATTTAGCGGCCTTTGGCCTAGTCCATCCTACATCTACTGCATTCCAAACAGTCTCATCAATTGAACATAGGAATGCCCTCTTGCGAACTTTTCAAAATGCATAGTTGCTTCCATCAAAATATAGTGGAGCATTAAGAGATTGAGATCGATCCATCTCAATGGGGTCAAGGATCGCACTTAGGTAATTACACCACAGCAAGTGCACCTGCTCTGATATCAATTGAATGTTCAAATAGTGTGTAAAACACCTATGAACGTTTAGACCCCCAATTCACAAATTACCAACACAAGCTTATAATCAAACAATGTATGTGTGGAATATGAAAATAAACTAAAACAGAATTGGTAAACAATCTAAACCAAAATTAATCACAACCACAACAGTAATTAAAAGGAAAAGATTAAAGGAAGAGAGAATCAAACATAAAGACAACATAACAATGTGTTATCGAAGAGGAAACCGAAATTTTCGGCGAAAAACCTCTCCACCGCCCTCTAAGCGATCAATAATCCACTAGAGAATAAAGGTGGGATACATGAATAGCAGAAGACCCTCCAACCCTAATCTACCTAGTGCACCTAAGCCTTTCAAGCTTCTTGTTTCAACAGGGTTACGCCGAACCTTGTTTTCTCTAGCTTACCGGATCCTGCAATCGACCATTCCATCAATCAAAATGAATTGGTCCTTTCTAAACTGCTTCCCAAGCACCAAAAAACATTCTCACAAATATGGGTATGGTGAGATAAGGATTTGGCTAATGTACCTCTCAAGGATATATTAATGGAGAGGGTGAGTGTAGAGGAATTTGGAGAATTAAAGGATGAAGATTGTGGATGAGTTAATATTTTTTTTCTCTGGGGTTTCTCTCTCAAAATTCTCTCTGGAAACTCTCTACATTTCGTGGGTATAAGGGTATTCATAGTAGGATGTATGAGGAATGCGAAGAGTCAGTTACAACCAAATAGGGCATTCTGGCGACTCAAGCTTGCAACTAGAACGAGTCGCGATTTTGAGTCGCGAGCTAACTATCTGGCTAGACTGGAGATTTGTCTTGTAGTGCAACAGCTGGCATGACCCTTCAGCTCCCCCTGCATGCTTCACACGTGTGCCACCTTTGGTGACTCACCAGTCGCAAGATCTAATCGCGAGGCTCTTCTTGAGTGCACACTCTTGAGCTTTTCTTCACACTCTTTCACATACTACCCTTACATGATTCCCACCTAAATACAAGATTTCTAAATGTTGAATTATAAGCAAATTTGGCACGGAATAAAGCCAACAAAATGATTAAATAAATTCAACCTTACACATATGTTCCTAACATAATTCACATATGTTCTAACAATCTCCCCTTTGGCAATCCGTGACAAAACTACAATAAACAAATGAACATATAAGAGAAGTCATAAATCACTCAACTTATACTCACTTGTTGAATACAATAAAATCTATCATAACACAAACTCTTGAAAATTTTTGCAAGAAGAGAGTTCATGGCAAGGAAGACTTTGACAACCTATATTTTGGAAACAATTTAAACAAAACTCATCACGGCATCTTAGTGTGAAACAGAAATAAAAGATTGCATACAAATAATAAAAAGTATGTGCATAAAGAGAGAAAAGAAACAACACATGAAGAGATAGATGAATGAACATATATATATATATATATATCAAAAGATAAGTACAAATATTTCAAATTGTCACAAAACTGATGTACAATAAGGTAAAAGTGAAAGAAAGAAAAGAAAATACATAATAACCTTACTACATCCCTCAAAAATATAAACACTCCCCCTATCAAAAATGTCCTATGCTAACTCTCTCTCTAAATACATGACTACTCTCATCCCAAAACTACTCCTCCTTTTTGTCACGAATGACAAAGGGCAAGTAACTCAAGCAGTCATCTCATCATCACTGGAAAATTTAGCATCCTCATCCTCATCAGCATCACCATCAGAGTCACCATCGTCGTCCTCGTCCCCAAAAACCTTTGGAGAAGGAGAAGAAGACTTTATGAAGCCACCAAGGCAAGCTTGCCATCATGCAATACGACTGACACAAGTGTTCACCTAACACTACTCATCACTGAAAGTGTCAAGGCAAGCATCCATGTGCTGAAATTGCGCCATGACTGCCTCGAGGGTCACACCACCCGTAGAAGAAGAATGAGCGAATGTGGAAGGAGTTGAAGAAGCCGGAGGGGTTGCTATCTCAGTCTATGGTCGCTTCAGTCTAAGCTGGGCCTCACTCCGTCTAACGATAGCAGCATTGATGGCACCCATGACAAAGAAGTGATCAGACTCGAGATAAGAGATAGAAAAAATTGCAAATGATCCTCACGATTGCTTAAGGGAAAATGAGCTTATCACGGGTAACCGTATCCTTATAGACATCTACAAGAGGATAGGATGAAGTGAGAAGAGAAGTCAATAGAAAGATCCTCAATGAGGGATAACAAAAATTGAACACGAGAGAGTTATAGTGAGACAATGGATAGAGAACGAATGCCATCACCATGTTAAGGAACCTCGGACCTTTAGCAAAGGTCGAGTAAGGGGTGTTTTGACAACCACCCCAAGAAGAAGGTGTCTCATAAAATAGAGACATGAGATCATCTTTAGACACAGTCTTAAGATGATCACAGCCGGGGTAGTCAGGATTCGCTACCCTCGGTACATGTAGCACCTCGAATATAAGATCCGGAGTGACTACAATGCGTGTACCCCGAATGTGAGTAACAAACTGAGGCATTGAATACTTGAATTCGTGCATGATGGAGTAAAAATCCTGTATGATCACGGAAGGGCAAGTGACCGGGATGCCACAAAGTGCCTCCCGACCCCTACTGTAGATGACAAATGGAAGGTCAGTATCAAAAAAGTCTGACAGAACGACTTGGCATTCCGAATGAATGCCACGTCGTGAAAAGTTCTCTGAAAAGTCCTTTCGGGCTTTATCATCACAGAACCGGACGTGAGATGGAGTAGAATCAGCGGGGGAAGAAGAAGAAGATGCCCCAGAATGAAGAAGGTTCCGAGACGGAGTAGATTTTCATTTTGTGCCATAGAACCACTAATGAAAGAAAGAGAGAGAAAGAAACACACAGAAAAGCACCAACCCAGATCAATATCAAAATAGAGATAAATGAAGGTATGTATGCATGAAATATGCATGAACATATGACATGCAACAATAAAAACTTCATGGGCTCAACCCAATCCAATCCTACCAGAACACGTGCTTACAACAAAGTAAACACACATCTAAAATGCATGAATCATTGTTAAAATGCAAATGTGATGCAATGCAAGAACATTTAGGATCATTTAAACAAAAACCAACCCAAAAATTTGCAAAAACCTCATCGATTTTGAAAAACCCCAAAAAATTTTCAAAAACCCAAAAACCTAGATCTATATAAATGAAATGCATGAAAAAGAGGGAAAACAAGATCTTACCAATGAAGGAGGACACAATCTAGGCCAAAAATCACTT
Source organism: Quercus suber (assembly GCF_002906115.3). Classification (NCBI taxonomy): domain Eukaryota; kingdom Viridiplantae; phylum Streptophyta; class Magnoliopsida; order Fagales; family Fagaceae; genus Quercus; species Quercus suber. The sequence continues at coordinate 646,860 of NW_027069526.1, read as the reverse complement.
GTGAATGAGGATTGGAGTGAGAAGAGTTTAAGAAGGTGAGGAGATAAAAAGTATTAAGAGAGATCGGAGAGAAATGACATGGAAATCGCGCTGAAGCTATATATAGAGATCCACGATTCTCAATTGATTGAGAGGTATCGAGAGGTGTCGAGATTTAAAACTTGATGGATAGAGCTATCGAGGAGCTATCGAGAGGTCTCCACAGCAAAAGAACCTCAATGGATCAAGAAACTATTGAGCATTTATCGAGCATACAGAAACTTCCTCGATGGATCGAGAAAATATCGAGATTAAATCTCAAAACCTCGATGGATCGAAAATGCGATAACAGCTATCGAGAAAAGAAGCTCAAGAGGCTCGATAGATAGCCTAACTGTCGAGAGATATCAAGAAGCTGTCGAGATTGCTTAAAAATAGTTTTTCAAAGAAAAGAAAAACACAGATATGAATGCAATCAAACATGCTACTCAACCAAAGATCCAATCAACATTTTAAGCACTCAAAATCATCTTTCAACAAGAAAAATGACCAGCATATAGATCCAAAACACACACACATTTTCAAAAACAAGTTAAGACAATTTAGTAAGCATATATTAACACATGTATTCCTTGAGATGACCAAATTACATTGTACCTACACATGTATCAAAAGTAGCAAAGAATATTGCATGTTGTGTGTGAAAAATATCGTAAGATTGCATAAGTGTCTAATGTTATGACGATTTGAGATATGAGAAAATCACTTTAACTCATACACAATTGTAACTACTTGATGGGGACTATCACCTTCGAGGTACATCCTTTAACTCTCACATCTCCTAAAAACACGCTTGCAATCATAGTTAAAGCATTTTGTTTCTTTTTGCTTTAATTTTTCTTTGCATACTTTCTTTTATTAAGCATATCATGCATGGTCATATAAAAGAAAAAATAAATACCCAATGATGTTAAGCTTTTGATATTGCACTTTTGCTATACCGAAGCATACATTAGGACCAATTCAGTCACATTTTCATTCATTTGGAATCTAGGCTCTTCTACTTCATTTTGATTTAAATTATTTTTTATTCTTTTTCCCTCTTTTTTATTTTATTTTATTTTATTTCTTTTTTATTCCCTTCCATCATTCCTTAAGTTCCATAGGTTTGATCCTGTAGAATCTGGCTCATTTTCTCATTGAGCGAAAGGTACAAAATAAATAAGATTTCTTTTTCGATCACAAGTACTATGTGAAATCTTGGTTTTTTCCTCTTTCTCTATCCCTATCCCGCAGGTACAGCGTTTGAATCAATAGAGAACCTTTTCTTCTATATCTGTATGAATAGATATTATTCCATTCCAATTCCTTCCCGATACCTCCAAAGGAAAATCCTGAATCAGATCCCAAATTGACGGGTTAGTGTGAGCTTATCTATACGGTAATGCACTCTTCGAATAGGAATTCCCCAAGTCTTTTATAGCATTTGATCGCAGACGAAGCCCATTGGTATTGGAGCAAATTGTGAAATCCCTCACAAATCAAGCTAATCCTAGCCGAGCTCAAGCCTTTTGGCATTTTCACAACCTCGAGTTCAAACATTATTTTTAGGCTTGTCTTAAGCTCAAGCCAAGCTTAAGCATTTGATTTTTATTGACGAGCCAAGCTCAAACACACACTACTCGGCAAAGCTTGGCTCGTTTACAGCCGTAAGTAAACAAGTTTTGGCATTGTAAAGGCATTTCTTGCTACAACACAAAACCTACAGCTCCTAACCTTATTTTATTGATTAATGAGCCATATAGGCAAATTATATGACTAACAAATAGGTTATATTTCTAAAACAAATGTGAATATTTATTTCAGTTATGGCACAATGGTCAAAATCGTTAGTAGGTCTATTGCCCAAATTTACAGTCTTTTGTCAAAGGCGAATAGTCAAAATCCTACAAAATGAAAGATACTTTCAGAGTGCACCGATGTGATGCCGGCCTAAGAATATCTGAAGGTTAAGTCAGAAACTCACGGTAATCTCAAGGAACTCAAAAGAAAGAGTTTTAGAATTGAGTTTTTTACGTACCTCGAAATTGGGGTGTCTTGGTGTTTATATAGGAGTCTGTGGATGACCACTTTAGCTGAATTGTAAGGACTTGGGATTATCCCTCAGCTAACTTGTAAGAATTGGGAACTATCCCATAACTGATTTGTAGGAGATGGGAGTTAACCCTTTGCCGGTGGTTGCGTGAATGTAGGAGAGTCTTAAGTGGTGTGAGCGTTGTAATGTAGGCTCAGTAAACTCATCTTCATTTGTCTGTCCATGAAGGTGACAGACTGGTGTCAAAGTCAGGCTCGCAAGTGTTTATTCGTTTGTTTTTGTGCATGACGAGCAATTTGTTGGAGCGGTTGTGATAATTTGCATTTGTTACATTGAGTCTTCCATTTTGGAAAACGTAGCTCATTTTGAAAGATTGAATGTAAAGTTATGTTGGGAAATTTAGACCCCGGTTGATAGAATTAACAAGTTTTAAATCCAAGTTGTTAATTAGATTTATTATGAATAAAACTTGTTAAAACAAACAAACATCAATATCATGTCAAAATCATGCAGTGAAAAAATAAATAAGACAAGATATGATAACCGAGGAAAACCAATGAAACAAACTAATTTCACAGTAAAAAACTTGGAGAGAAACCTTCCCGAAAAGCAATCCACTATAGTAAAGAGAAGTTTCAGATCTAGTACAAAACTTTTGTCCCTAGACTCTACAATTCCTGTAGATGAACTCACAGCAAAAACCTTCTACCGCTTCAAAACCTCTGAACTCTTCAATATATGAACACCACCCTTTGATGCACGAATCCCAGTACGTGACTAACCAATTGCGTGGATCCTAATATGTGACTTAATCACCAACTAGAAGAAGATTATTGGCTGCAAAGTTCTTCACTTCATTAACAATGAAGATCAAAAAGTATTTGGTTACAAAACCCTAAGGCGCAAAGACGCAAAGGCTTCTTTCAGAGAGAATAAGGCATCAGTCACCTTTTGCATTCATTCTCCTTGTATTCTCTTATGTGACGACCTCTAAAATAAGCCTTATATAGGTCCAAGGTTGTGAAAAAATAAACCCTACACATACATGTCAGCATGGGCCGAAAATCAAATATGAAAATTTGAATTCCCGTAACCTCGATCGATCGAGAGGTGTCAAGGAGGTGTCGAGCTTTAAACTTCGATAGATATAGCTATCGAGAAGATATCGAGGAGCTGTCAAGGAGACAAGAGATTTCTCGATCGATCCACCTAGCTATTGAGAGGTGTCGAGATTGTGATAACAATCAACTGAAGAGCTCGATAAATAGCCTAGCTGTCAAGAGGTGTCGTGAAGCTGTCGAGCTATTTGTCCGCAGGCGTCGAGCTATCTGTCTAGTTTTAATGAATAGCTTTTCTTCACTTGTTTCTTGGTCCAATCTTCATAATTTTAATACTAGACTTGAACAATATGTTTCTTGAAGTATTAAACATATCCTAAATCTACCCAATTACAAATAAAGTGCGTTTTGTCAAAAGATTAGCCAACTACATAAAATATTGACATATGTTCCTAACATGAATCACATATGTTCTAACAATCTCCCCATTTAGAATCCGTGACCAAACCACAACAAACAAATAAACATATGAGAGAAGTTATAAATCACTCAACTCATATTCACTTGTTGAATACAATAAAATCTATCCTAACATAAACTCTTGAAAATTTTTGCAAGAAAAGAGTTTATGGCAAGTAGAATTTGACAACCTATTTTTGAAACACTTTAAACAAAACTCATCAAGGCATCTTAGTGTGAAACAGAAATAATAGATTGCATACAATTAATAAGAAACATGTGTATGAAGATAGAAAAAAAAACAACACATGTAGAGGTAGTTGAAAAAGATATACATCATCATATATATATATATATATCAAAGATAAGCATAATGTATATAAACAGGGTCACAAAACCGGTGTACAAGAATAAGGAAGTAAGCACTCCCCCTAACAAGATGAAACACATCTCCCCTTTATAGAAGCATGTATTTCTCTCCCTAACATGTAGAATCTTAAAAAGAAACTACATATTCTCCACAATTTCTCTCCCTTTTTGTCATGATTGACAAAGGGTGCAAGAAGCTAGAAGGTTTCACCCGAGAAACAAAAAAAAGATCAAAGATGATCAAGGGAGTACAAAGAATCCATAAAAATGCATGAATGTAATGAAACAAGATGCTATGAAAGACAAGATAATAGAAAGATGCAAAACATATGAAAAACAAGTCTTTCAACAAGAAAAATGTCAAGCACATGGATCCCAAACACACACACACACATTAAACAAGTCTAACCACTTTTATATTTCAAAAATAAGTCAAGACAGTTTAGTAAGCATACATTAACACATGTAAAACCTTGTGATGGCCAAATCACATTGTACCTGTACATGTATCAAGATTAGCAAAGAACATTGCGTGTTGTGTGTGAAAAACATCGCAAAATTGCATAAGTGTATACATGTTATGACGATTTGAGATATGAGAAAATCACTTTAACTCACACACAATCATAACTGTTTGATGGGGACTATCACCTTCGAGGTACATCTTATAAGTCTCACATCTCCTAGAATACACGCTTGCAATCATATTTAAAACATTTTTTTTTCTTTTTATTTTTCTTTACATAATTTTCTTTTATTGAGCATATCATGCATAGGCGTATAAGAGAAAGAAAAGAAATAACCAATAATAATTGACATTCTAATTTTGCTATGCCGAAACACACAAATGTCCTTGACATTACACTTTTGTTATGTCGAAGTATACAGATGTCTTTTCATGATTGGCGGACAACAGTGGTGCGATGATTATTTATACCTTTCTCTTAGGATTTTCTAGTCCTACCCGTCAAAAAGAGTGATACGAGTGTTAAGTATAAAAGATAACTTAATCTAACTCATCACAAACAAGAGCCACAAAGCTCACTTGCTTAGTTGTACATAGAGATGCTTATCTAAGCTACAAGAGATACAGAGTTTAGACAACTTTGTTTTAATGGCCATCCAAGGTATACAAGTACTAATGTACACAAAACACATTGTTTTTGTATTTTTCTGATATTTCCTTTTTATTTTTATTTTGAAAACAAAACAACCAAACAAAAACAGACAAATAACATGAAAGCAGAAAGAAATATGCATATGCATGAAGGCAAGATAGAAAGGTGCAGATACATGAAAGCATGATTCTAAAAACAGATAAGAAATCAAGTAAAAAGAGTCATACTTTAGATAGAAAGAATTAAAGTAGAGGACAAACAGAAAAGACAATTAAGTCTTAGGCTCCTTTTTCACCCACATAGCACGAGTCCTTGACCGTGAAGATGAAAAGGCACGTGTCCTAGTATGTCTACTAAAGGACATAGAAGAATTATAATTCTACTGAAATTGAGTTAAAAAGTTTAAGACTTTTAATAACTCTCCAAATAAAGGTGTAGGTCCTTGAGAGGAAACCTGTGACCGTTTGGACACTTGCTTTTGAGAATACAACTTAAAGCAATTACGGCGAATGTGTTCAGAAACACCACAATGGTGACAAACATGAGTAGTTTTCGAAATACTATACTTCCCAGAAGGAGGTCTAACCTTAGAGGTTGATAGAGACCTCAACTTAGGACAATTTGGCCTAATATGACCAACAATATGACAATGATGACAAATGGGGACATATTTAGATTTATCATTCAACCTAGGAGGAGTTTTAGACATAGGTTTAGAAACTTCAGCATTAACATCAGATTTTTTACCTTTGTCTATACTAGCAATATTAGCCTTCAACTCTTGATTATTCATTTTAAATGGAGGAATATAAAAATCCTTTTCTTTTGAGTTAGGCTCAACAACAAGTTTGGCACTAGTTAATTTTTCAACTTCAATTTTAGATTCAACTAGTTGCTCTTCCAAACTTTTAATTTTGTCCACCTGAGATGAAATTTGATTTTTAAAATTCTCATTCAAATTATTGGCTTCATCCAATTTTACAATCAAATCATCTTTTTCAAGCTTTACCTTTTTAAATTTAGCTTTTAATTTTGTAGAATATTCAAGAGATTTCATACAAAAATTATAAAGCTTGCAATAGGCATCTTAAATATCATCATCATCATCATCATTCAACACAAGATCATGCACATCAAAACAATCAAGAGACTCCATGACAACGGGGGTCAAGGATCACACTCAAGAAATTAATCCAATCAGAGTGAACCCACTCTGATACCACTTGTTGGAAAATTTAGACCCCAGTTGATAGAATTAACAAGTTTTCAATCTAAGTTGTTAATTAGATTTATTATGAATAAAACTTGTTAAAATAAACAAACATCAATATCATGTCAAAATCATGCAGCGGAAAAATAAATAAGACAAGATATGATGACCCAGGAAAACCAATGAAACAAACTAGTTTCACAGTAAAAAACCTGGGGGAAAACCTTCCTGAAAAGCAATCCACTATAGTAAAGAGAAGTTTCAGATCTAGTACAAAATCTTTGTCCCTAGACTCTACAATCCCTATAGATAAACTTACAGTAGAAACCTTCTACTACTTCAGAACCTCTGAACTCTTCAATATATGAATTGTTAGGATTAGTACCCTTAAATCCTATTATATGATACTATGTATTATATTAAGTGTGACATTATATATGACTTAATATTATGATTAATAAATTTGTTTTATTATTATCTGAAATAATGATAACATGAATATTTGGACATTATCATATAGTCCATGAGATGCATAGTATGTGATTTATGTGATTTAGTCATAGAAGATATAAGTCACAAGTTCTTTGTAAACTCATAATTTTAGTTCGTAGTCGGTGATAAAATTGGGTATTTCATCTGCGAAGATTATAACATATCAGCTAAGATGATTTGTCTTGATCATGGAAGTGGAGACTTCTAGTTGATGTATTGACATGTTTTAAGAGTTAAGACATTTTGAACTAGATCGCTGTGAGATTTATTATTCTCTTAAGGACTGTCAAATGAATAATAAATCTCACGACTTATATTTGCATGAACTTTTAATCCTAAGAGAATAGTAGGCCTGATCATAAGGTGTAGGTTACTTTGATATATCAAGAGTGAGATCTAAAGTAACGATCGAAATCTCAATATGTTAGGTAGCCACATTTAGTGTTGATGGAACACATATTCTCAAGATGGAATTCATAATCTCTTAACGGAGATACAAAATATTCCCCTGAGATAAGTTTAATGAGTTTGTTATTCAGAAAGTTAAACCTAACCACTTTAGTAAGAAATCACTAAAGTATATATTTATGGAATTGGATTTCATAAATATATGATGAATAACTTAAAAGGATTAAACTGGGTACTCAAGGATTAAGATGTAGTAATCTACAAAGTGGCAGTTTACATTTATGACTTTGTATTACTACGAATATTTTATGAAGGGGTTGCATGTACAATAAAGTCTTGGGATATAATTTATTTAATAAGGCCTAGAGTTCAACTATATTTATATAGTGGTATTAAAATATAGTTAATGGTAACTTTGGACTTGTCAAGAGTTGACAAAAAAGCCCAAGACCCATTGGAGCTAGTGTTTTATTGGTCCCTTTTGGTCCCACTCCAAGCCACACAATAAAGCCCAATTGGAAAGGCCCAAAAGGCCGGCCCAATTAGATAATCAGTTAAATGAGAGAAACAAACAGAATTTTTTTTAAAAAAGAACATGAAATGGTGTATGTGAGTATTAGACACTCTAGAATTCTCTCTTGAACAAATTCATAGAAACTGATTGAGAGACCACACTTTTTGGGTGTTAGTGGAATTGTAGTGAAAATTAAAAGTATTCCCAAGTGCTTACAATCTTTGTTTTGAAATTCACCACACTAAGGTACACTCTTTTGTTCTCAAATTCTGAAATTTACTTAGCGCATGTTATCAACTTCGAACGATGTAGATCCATTAATTTTCCGCTGCATACATGCTTATTTCCATCATGAATGCCACCCTTTGATGCACGAATCTCAGTACGTGACTAACCAATTACGCGAATCCCAACACGCGACTTAATCACCAACTAGAAGAAGATTGTTGGCTGCAAAGTTCTTCACTTCATCAACAATAAAGATCAAGAAGCACTTGGTTACAAAACCCTAAGGCACAAAGACGCAATAGCTTCTTGCATAGAGAATAAGGCATCGGTCACATTTTGCATTCGTTCTCCTCGTATTCTCTTATGTGACGGCCTCTAAAATGCCTCTAAAATAAGCCTTATATAGGCCTAGGATTGTGAGAAAAGAAACCATACACATACATGTCGGCATAGGCCGAAAATCAGATCTGAAAATCTGATTTCCTGTAATTTCAATTGATCGAGAGGTGTCGAGGAGGTGTTGAGTTTTAAACTTCGACAGATACAGCTATCGAGAAGCTATCGAGGAGCTATCGAGGAGACGGGAGATTTCTCGATCGATCCACCTAGCTATCAAGAGGTGTCGATATTACGATAACAATCAACTGAAGAGCTCGATAGATAAACTAGTTGTCGAGAGGTGTCGAGAAGCTATCGAGCTATCTGTCCGCAGGTGTCAAGTTATCTATCCAGCTTTAATGAACAACTTTTCTTCACTTGTTTCTTGGTCCAATCTTCATGGTTTTAATACTAGACTTGAACAATATGTTTCTTGAAATATTAAACACATCCTAGATCTATCTAATTGCAAGTAAAGTACGTTTTGTCAAAGAATTAGTCAACTATATAAAATATTGACATATGTTCCTAATATGAATTACATATGTCCTAATAAGTTAGCTAAAAAGTTCCCCATCGGTTTGTAAAAACATTCCTTCTAATTAGTTTGAAAGAAAACTGTCCTTGTATTATTAGTTATGAAAGACATGTCGTATAATGAAAAAAGCTGCAACAGACCATAAGTCCAAAAGCAATAGCATTTTATGAAAAAAAGAGCAAAAACTAATTTGTTACACTGAGCAGGATTTAGTGGATCTGTCATCTAAGGCTAACAAGCAAAATGCTGGTCTGAATAATTCTTATCAAATTGCTTAATTACAAAAGGAAACATAACCATGTAATTAGTTTGGAAAGTGATTATAAGTTGACTTTTTGTTTATTTTATGTATTATATGCGAGGATTATATTATTTTTGTCTTAGTTTTATTTTAAATTTTTATTTTTTAGTTTTTTAAAAGAATAATACTACAGTCATAAACTATTTTACAATATTTTACAAAATGTTGATGGGCCAACCTCTTATTAGTTTTCATCTAGACTCACTATTAATATCACTTTTTTATTTTTTAATAATTATTCACTACATTAGTAGTTTGTAAAAATTTTTGTAAAACAGTTTGTATCTTTAGCATAATAACATTATTCTTTTTAAAAAAACTAATTTTTTTTTTATCTCATATTATGTAAATAAATTACAAAAAATAGGCAATTTCGTTTATGATAATTTTTTTTTTTTTTTGCTAAGTAATACGAAAATTATTGAGGAAAAGACCTGAGGCCGCATCCCCTACCTGCAAAACAACAGCGGGGAGAGAGGAGATGACGATTGCACCAGGACAATTATAAAAGGTCGGGGCTCAAGTAACAAGGAAATGGGCAAAACTGTTGGAAGATATAATAACATTAATGTCATTGACGATATTTGATATCGCCCAATGAGGTGCAATGGCAGAGTTTTGAATGGGGTCAATAACGTTAAGAACTTGTCTCTGCATTAACGAGGCTAGAAAATCTAGGTGGGTTTGTAAGGAATGAATCCCCAAAGATCAATTGTTTCACAATAATGATTCTTTTTCTTCTTCTTCTTCTTTTCTCATTTTCTATTTTATTTTATTATATTTTAGCACAATAAAATGATGTTAGGTGATCTGACTTTTACTATTTTATGTGTGTGTATGTATATATATATATTTCACCCCAATTTTGTATTTTTTGTTGTTGTTTTTTTTTTTTTTTTTTTTTTGAGAAAACCTTCTATACAAATCAACATTTTGTAGACAAATCAGTAAGGTTGAATGAGTACCATTTTTCTCTCTTTTCATTTTTTAAGATTAAAAAAAAAAGAAGAAGAAAAGTCGCATTATATATAGAAAAGTAAAAGTCTGGTCACTTAAAACCATTTTATTGTCATGACATCTATTTTCTATACAAATAAAAAAAACCTATGTAGTTGTATTTCTCAATTCCCCACCCCCCCCCCCCCAATTTTGTGTCTAAAACTTTTTTATTTTTTATTTTTTTTGAAAACCTTCTATAAAAATCAACATTGTGTAGAAAAATCAATAAGGATGAATGAGTACCATTCTCTCTCTTTTCATATTTTAAGATTAAAAAAAAAACTCAAAATAAATATTGGACAAGATACTTTCAGAATAAATAGTCGATTCACCGGTGAGTAATTGGCTTTTTATTATGGAAATGAAGATCCATTCACCGACTTAATGGACTTTAAATAATAGAGAGGTTTTTGGCAAGGAAGTGTACTCTTTCTAGTGGAGCTTTGGGCTTCAATGCCATGTATATAGATTGTTCTAACCATATGACATTTGTTAAACTGTTATTATATCCTAGGGAAGACAAGTCAGACCAGTTACAAAGATTGGCCAACTGAGGGCTTAAATTTCCTTAAAAAGAGTGAGTGTCGCGTCTCCATCAAAATTGTTTTGTGTATCTCTCCAAATAAATAATATTTAGAGTATTTTATTCAATAAAAGATTTAGGGTGTGCATGAATTAAGTTAGATTGGATTAGATTTAAGTTATTTCAATCAAGCCCAACTTCATCAAATTGAAAAATTTTGAAAACAAACCCAACCAGTGGTAGCCGTAAAATAGCTAATTTAATTATGACAAAGTAATTACACCAAGCTATTTATAACAATTCTCCACTAGTTGGTGATAATAACTAATTCTAGAAATATATTCAATATATGATGCTAACCTAACAGCTAAAATCTCCTCTCTCATAAATGTCAAGTACTTTGTGCATGTGCGAATTAAACTACATGAATCTCATCGCATGATAAAGTCATTTCCTCCTACACTACCAAACTAATAGCTGGCGCACATGCAACTTTAATTTTTAGAAATTTATTGAGTAGTTCGGAGCCGTACACCCTACTTTCACATGGATTTGACAGATTGAAATTCCTAAGTCGTCATTGATGATGTTAAAGTAACCATGTCAAACTTTCAAAATGCAACCAATCCAGTGTATCAAAACAAAATAAATGCAACTAATTAAAGCTTTGTCATAAAAAGACAAGACAAGCTTGAACACTCAGCCACTTTTTTTATTATTATTTACGAATCGAACACTTCTACTTTTTACTGCCTGATTGATCATTAAATGTTAACACTTACATTCTGACGAAAACATGTTACAACCATAATTTGTTAGGGGTGTTCGATTTATGATTTTCATAATTTAATTCTTTGTTTTTATAATTCATAACTTAAAAATGGTGGAACCCATAACAAAAAGGTTATTTGGCAAACAATAACTCTGTTTTATCACTCAATTTTCTGATTTTAAGTTATAAGTTATGAAAATTGAAAACATATTTTGGTTGTTTTCAGTTTTCATAACTCATAACTCAATGACACTTTTGTAATTAAACACACATAGAGATCCAATCAGCCACAACTTTTGACCAATTTACCTTTTTTTTTTTTTCTCTTTCTTCTCTTGGTTCGGTCAGTTTTGGGTTTTTTTTTTTCATTGGATTTCGGTCTTCAGTTCTGGGTTTCTTTTATTTTTATTATTATTTATTTATTTACTGAGTTTTGGTGAGTTTGGGTACTTCAAAAAAAAAAAATTGCGTTGTGTAACAGGTATGAGACCCACAAATAGTGTAAAATATATTGAGTGATGAGTAATGAGTGATGGTGCCATACAAATAAAGTATTTTTAGTGATTAATGATAAGTAATGAGTGATAAAAATTGAGTAATGAAAAAAAAAAAAAAAAAATCTAAACATGACCCAAATTTCTTTAACTCACCATTATTTTCCGACGTATGACCCACTAAATAGTTTCCTGAGCTTAAATTAAAAGTAGACAATGCAATCATGAATTGTGGGACCAGCACTATTGCAATATGATAAAAATCCAAGGGTACCACCATGCATATATAATTACGACAAAAGATCTCTCCTTTTCAAGCAAGTTAGAAAGAGACCCTAGACATCGTGGATGGCTGGCCCATAACGTTTCTCTATCCCCAGTCTATGCATTTTCACTATTTTGTAAAAACTGAAGAATGACATTTGGAAAGACTGTGTGTGGATTTTTTGTGGTTATTTTTTTTGATGAACCGAAACTTCATTAAAGAAGGAGAACTATTCTATAATATTCCCTGGATTTCATGACAAGATGAAAACAATTTACTAGAAAGTTTTGTAGCTGAATTGCAACCTTCTTGTACATAAAATGTTTGAGAGTCTATAAAAGAAATAGTTCAAACGGCATGTTAGTAGCATATTATAAGACATTGATAAAATAATCAACCCCCTCCTCGCTTAAATCTGCTCTGGCCGCCGTACTTTTATGTCATTCCTTTTTCTTCTTCTTTTTTTACCTGAATAAATAGGACAAAAATTATATGGGATGGGAGTGAAGCACCCAAAAGTAAACTTTTACCCCATGCGTTGTTAGTTTATTACTCTTGTACATATAAGTGAATAAACGTGGATTAATTTTTAAGAGTCTGTGAGTCTTAATTCCATTTCAAAAAGAGTACTATAGGTATTTAGACACACAGAGGAACATATCCTTACTCATATTATTATTTTAGCTTATTCGGAAAGCGAATTTCATTCATTTTCATTCAATATTTGGGTAAAATACAAAAATAAAAATAAAATTTTATTGAGGTTTGAACTAATATAACCTATATAGGTTCTACCAAAACTTTTCAAACATATTTTATTTTCTCTTTAAATAAATACGTTATTTTACATCATTTGAAAATTCAACTACTACTCTTGCTAAAATTTCCAAATTTGACTACTATTTATTTATTATTGATTATTCAGGTACTCACATATGCATTGATATAATATAGTCAGGATAAAATCTGTATAATTAACACAAGTTGTTGGAAGTGAGTATAAGATTTAGAGGAGTATGAAACTTTTAAAGGGTAGTAAATGTTATTAGGAACAAATTAGATATGTTTGAAAAGGTAGTAAATGTTACCCTCCATTTTTTTTTAACTGAAATAGACTTTAAAAATATTAAAGCAATTTTTTAAATATTTTATTTTATTTTATTTTTATTTATCTTTGGGCGATTCTTGAATGTTCAAAGTATTAGGCCAACTGGTCAAAAGTCAAGACACATTTTTAAAGATTCAAATAACTTGTCTTCCTGGGTGGTGGGTCCCGCCAGTTTTAATTCAAACGAAAGCGAGTGACAGATTATCCTATCACTAAACAATACTTGTCCGGCTATGAAGAAGATATTTGAGGAAAGAGGATATCCTGCAAAATTCAAAGGGTGGCCTTTGCATTATATGAGCAATCAATTATTTAACTTAACTTTCCAAGTGCATTATTATTATATATATTTTTTTAGTTTCCCACGTGCATTACTTACTTTATCTTTGGCGCATCATATACTTTTGCGCGGTCCTCGTTTTTTAGTTTTGATTTTCTTCCACCAGATTCCTAATGACATGACTTGACTTTGGGAAAAAGTAAGTAAACTTTTGACTAAAAATACATTTTTTACATGGTGCCCGTTTGAATTGGCTGAAACGTGCATTTGCGTTTTAGCATTTTTTTTTCACGCGTTAGAGCATTAGCATTGAAGAATGCTAATGCTATATCTAAGGTGTTTTTAGAATTTTAACCCTTAAAAACTGCTGCATCAGAAAATGCTAAAGGCAAGAATTGCAAATTTTTTGCAATTCTTGCTACAGTGCAATTCTACATTTAGAATTGCACTGTAGCACAATTCTAAACCAAATAAATACTTTTTTATTCATCTCTCTTCAGTCCTCTCTCCCTCTCACTCCCACTCTGTCTCTCCGTCTCCCACTCCATCTCTCTGTCTCTCTTTCTCTCATCTCACATCTCTCTTTCTCGTTCAAGGCTTGCACCGGAGATGATGGGTTTGGATCGGCGTGGTGGTGGGTTGGGTGTGCTGGAGATGGCTCGTGGTGGTGGTGGGTTTGGATCGGCGTGGATCGGCGGGCTGGGTGTGGGTTGATGGTGGGTTTGGATCGGCGTCGGCGGGCTGGGTGTGGGTTGATGGTGGGTTTGGATCGGCGTGGATCGGCTCCGATGGGTTTGACAAAGGTTTGAATTGGAAAGGGTGTGGGTTGTTGGAGATGGCTCCGATGGGTTTGACAGAGGTTGAATCGGAGAGGGTGGGTTGCTGTGTCGTGCTTGGTCGGCGAGGTCTGGGTCGTGCTCGGTCGGCGAGGTCTGGGTTCTGCGTTTTGGTCGGCGTGGGTCACGGAGTGGGTTTTTTTTTTTATATTTATTTATTTATTTTTTTTTATGTGGGTTTTTGTTCCGTGGGATTTTGGTGGGCAGTGGGCAGTGGTGGCGTGGTGGGCGTGGTGGAGGCGCGGTGGTGGTGACTGGGCAGTGGAGGAGCGGTGTAGAGGTTGAGGGAAGGTGGATTTCAAATAGGTGGATTTTTGAATGGGTTTGCTCCGGTGGGTTTCAAATCGGGGATTTTTGAATGGGTTTGCTCCGGTGGGTTTCAAATCGGTGATTGTTGTTGATGGGTTTGCTCCGGTGGTTGTTGATGGGTTGAGGTGCTGTGGCTATGGTTGTTGATAGTTTGTGTGTTGCTAGAGGTTGAGGGAGAAGAAGGAGAGGAAAAAAAAAACGGTTGGGAAGCGCAGGAAAAAAAAAAAAAACAGTTATAAAGAAATAATAAAGAAAGTAAAAAGAGGGGGCTGGTTGGGTTGGCTGAAAGAGGGCGCTTTCTTGCTGTGGCTAACCCTGGGCTGGGGCCGAAGAAGATGCCTTCGATTAGAGCCCCAAAAACTCCTCAATATTGTCGTAATCTCCGCTGGAGATTGAGGGTACCGACACTGCAGCGGTTGACAGAAGAGGAAGCTTTGTGCCCGAAGCACCTTCACCTTACCCAACCGAAGCACCTTCATCGAACCCAAAAACCCAGCCCTCTCCAACCAAACCCAGCCATCTCCACACCGATCTCCATCTCCAACCACACCCAAAGATTAGAGAGTCAGGTTTAGAGAGAGAGAGAGAGAGAGAGAGAGAGAGAGAGAGAGAGAGAGAGAGAGAGAGAGAGAGAGAGAAGGATTGAAAGCTTGAACAAAGAAAGATACAAACACATACACGCACCAAGAGACAGAGAAAGAGAGGATCTAAAGAAAAAATAAAAGGAAAAGAAAAGAAGAAATATACAGACACAAACACTCACCAATAATATTTATTTATTAAGTTATTTTTATTTTGATTTTTCTTTTTTTGGTTTATCTTAAAAGAAAAAAGAAAATGAAATAGATACAAACACAAACACAGACACTCCAGCCTAGAATGAGAAGGGGTGTTAACTTAATGTTTTTTTCTTAAGAAAGTTCAAGAAAAATTGAAACTATAAATTGTTTTCTCAATATTTAAAATTGAATAAAGTTTTTTTTTTTTTAATTTTTTTTTAATTTTGAATTTTTTCAGTTTAATTTTTTTAATTTTTTTTTATTAATTAAAATGCTGACTTGTCATTTTTAAAAGCGAAATAAATTTTTTAAATATTATTTTATTTGCCACATCAGCGATTAACAGGCCATCTATGCACTCCGTTTGCCACGTCGGCTTCTTCCGTAACCGGGTTGACGGTAGGGACGATTTTAAAAACGATTTTGAAAAATCATGGACTGACATAAGAGCAAAATCAATTTAGGGACCAAATCGAGAAATGGCCCAAAATGTAGGGACCAAAAGTGTATTTACGCCTATATTTTATAGAGTATTAAATACAAAATATTTGTAACATAATTTATGAATAATGTGTTTTGTTAGGACATATGTGATTTAATATTAGGAATATATGTCAATATAAAATTAGTTAATCTTTTGACAAAATGCACTTTACTTGTAATTGAGAAGATCTAGGATGTGTTTAATACTTCAAGGAACAAGGTTTTAAGATTAAGTGTTAAAGTCATGTAAGTCTGTCTAAAAAACAAGTGAAGAAGTGCTGGATTTTAAATCTCGATAGTTAGTATCTATCAAGGTTTAAAAAGTTGCTGAAACCCGATGCTCGCAGCTAGCTTGACAGATAAGCTATCTATTAAGGGTTATGAAATTTAGTTTTTCAAAGCTGATTTCAATCCAATCCGTAAATACATGTTTGAGCTTTCTTTTCTCACAATCCTAAATATATATAAGGATTGTTTTAAGGGTCGTCAAAGGTTGCGCAAGTGTGAAACAAAGTTGTGTTCATGCCAATTGTGACCAGAGACAGAATTGCCATAGTTCATCTTTCTCTTGAAGAAGTTCCTGTGTTTGTATACCGTAGGGTTTTGTAATCAAGGAGTTTTGTGATCTTCATTGTGTGATGAATTTAAGAACTCTGCATTTAACATCTTTCTCAAGTTGGTGAGTGAGTCGCGTACTGGGATTCGTGCATCGAATTGATTAGTCACGTATTGGGAGCCGTGCATTAAAAGGAGAGATTGTCATTATAGAACAAGTCCAATTGAGTATTGGGGTAAGAGTTCAACTGTAGGTTGGTATAAGGTACTGGGATTCCTTTTCTTGTAACCGCTTGCTATGATAATAGAGAATTCTCGGAAGTGGTGACCTTAAAATCACCTTATGAGGTTTTTGCCGTGTAGGTTTTCCCCATTCGTAAGCAAATCATCGTGTCAATTTATTTTCTGCTGCACTTTAACTTAGTTGGTGATTTTGTTTGTGCTACTATGCGTATTGCATGCTAATTGAATTAATTAATTAACTTGGCTAATTAATTTGTTAATTCATCACAAGAGGTCAATACATTCTTGGCCTATCATGTTTGTTATGTACAAATTGTTACTTGCCATGTGACACTATTTGTCCACATTATTCTAAATAGATAGAAGGTTGTGTCATTTGTCATTGTTATATGTGTTGACAAAAAAATCACTTGTCATCATTTCATGCATTTCCCAGTTGTGAGATCTATTTTTTGTAACATATAATTAGATTTGCGGTGCAAAAGCTAGTAGGATTCATCATGGTGTATGGATATGACTCGCAATAATAATATAATTAATCCAGTGTTTAAAGCTTGAAAGAAGATATAGAGCAAAAGCATCACAACAAAAAATTTTGTTGATTATAATAGCTATTTAACCTTAATTGGACATGATATTCAAACTATCAAAATGCTTAAATGTCCATTTTTTCAGTTCTTTATCGTGAAATTAAAAGCCCTATAGGTATGATAAAAGAAAATTATTAAATATTTTAGAATACAATGACATGATATTCTCTTCTCTTACATGAAATGTGAATTCATCATAAATTTTATCCATAAAATCGACTGTTATGTGAGATCAGAGATTACATAATTCTTATATTCTTAGAATATTGATTGTTACTCTACAATAAACTTTTTCAATGCACACTCAACCTAGTTCTTGCATGGCCCTTTGAAATTTGGAACTGCTCAGTTATACCAAGATGGGCCATAAGAAGCCAGACATGAGTAACTAGCTCTCCACCTCGAGTGAGTTGTTGAGCATGATGGTTCCATCGACACTTACTCGCCGCATGACATAGCATTTCCACCCATACATCACTTACCAATTCCCACTTCTTGTCAACTTCCAGGAACTGCAATGATTTAGCAAGCCGACATCCTTCAAATAACACTGACTTGCTTCTATCTCCTTTCACCTTAGATGGAGAAATTTCAGTGCTCACATCAAGTAAGATTATGCGAGCTTGATCCATATCACATAGAGATTTTCTTTCTTTAAAAAATTCCTTGGCCTCGGCACAAGTGTCTTGGAACCTGATTTGTTCAATCCCATTGGGCAGCATGGAAGGACGCATGACAAGAAGATACAACATATACTCTGATAACAACTCGCTGGCTTTACAATATTTAGACTGAACAGTGTCTGGGGATGTGTTCCAATCATATTCATAACAAAGGTTTGTTGCAATGTGCCAGAGAAGAATGCTTTGGTCGAAGTCTTTTTGTACGCTGTCTTTGAGTGTTTCATAATTTTCTTCGCTTAGTTCGTGGAGGCATTTTGCTCTCTTAGAAACCTGGTCACAAACCTTAATTCTCTCCTTGGGTGTTTTATGCTTTTCCTTGCTGCTGCAATCAGGGCATTTTGCATTATCAAGAACCCGGTCACCCCTAGATGCACATAATTCCTTGCATGCGTTGAGATCTGATTCTAGGACGCTCTTTGATTTCTTGAGAAGGTGCTTAAATATCAATTCCTTCAAATCACTAGAAACCTCCGATGAATCTTGGTATCGATACTTCTCTAGCAACTCATACATGCATAAGAACTTTTCGATAACACTGCACTTCGCTGGTTTCTCTTCGAGGCAATAGCTTATTAAGTTGTATTGCCCCATGGTACTAGACCACCTTTTGTTTCCAGACAACGGAAATAATGAAATAACTCTATAGAAGAGATCCACAGCAGAATTCTTGTGCCTACTCAGCCAAAGCATCGTCCAGTCTGAGTTAAGTAGTACTGACACTGCATATATTTCTAAGAATATGGCTCCAACCAGCAGTACATAAGTGATAACTATGTCGGCTGTCGAGAAGGCGAGCTTCTCAACGATCAAGAAAGCCAACAGTACAGACAGGGTACAAGAGAAACTGATGAAACGCAGAACACAACCCTTTCGAGAATATACCTTGAAGGCCTTGGTATAAAACACATCGAACATGAATCCTAGCTCAACCTCAATCACTTTGAATGCTTCATCAAAAGATGCTTTCTGAAAGAAGGATTGGCTGTTCACCTTATCTTGGATGCTGAGGATGAGATCTGCAAATAGCTGCTTGAAAGTTTTGAAGAAAACATAGGAATCTTGTAGAGTGGCAGCATCTGCAATCATAACGTTTTCAGGGGCTGTAAAGGAGATATCCTCTACAACCTGAACTTCACCGAATGTATCTGATGTAACGTCATACCCCTCGTCCTTCTTTGAGCGGTATTCTTCCATGTATCTGGCATAATTGGGACCCGGATCAGGACGACGGAGCATGGATGCTTTAAAATTTTCACTGCTAGCAGATCTCAGTACCCAAACTCTCTCCCATATCTTGATAATCCCCGGAATAAACATTGGAACTGCCAGAAAATTCAGGGCGGTTTTGGTCCAGGCTCTGAGGAAGACATACATAGCCACTCCCACCTGGATTAGTAGTGTTAGAGAGTGCCTCCGCCACAACTCATTGTCTTCCAAGGAGTAGGCAGTAATGGTGTCTGGACCGCCAAGGTGAAGGAGAAAAAAAGGAGCCCAGAATGCTGTAATTGCAAACTTTGGGTCTACGGTATTATCTCCTATAGTTCCTGCGTTGTTGGAAAGTACACTCAGGGAGACTGTTGCGGACCAGTCTGCAGACAGGTAGGCAACCCATAGAATGAAGCTGAGCTTGTTGCTGGTCGAATACTTTCTCGAATTGCCCATCAGAACAAGGATGATTTGTAAGCTAAGGCTAACCAAAACCATAGCCTGTATCTGCCATTCTTTCACCACTGTTCTCAATCCTGGTGGGAAAATCTCCATGACCTTCCTCGCCCTTGTGAAGATCAAAGTGCTAACTACTGAAGAAAGGCACAGATGCATTTATGAGTCACTATTTAGCAAGACAGAACATCATAGTTATTGAGAAAAAGTACAAATGATTAGTAGGTTAACTTACCCGTAACTACTATATCAGAGCTCTCTCTTCTTTCTCTGGCTTCTATAACTATAAGTGAGGATTCTCAGCAGTACCACATATGCAGCTTGAGCTGGTTTTCAATCATCGCAAGCAGCGGCTGAACCAATTTCTTTTTTCGTCTTTGTTTTTTTGGAGGAACCGAACTCCATAGATAAACATAAAAGAAGAGTTATTTTCACAATATTTTCATAATAAATTCTATATGATAGGTTATTACACGCTATTACTAATAGGTAAGAAAGTAATTTTAGTGATGAAATCAAATTAAAACCATGTAACAACTTATCAATTAAAATTTGTTGTAAAAATATTGTAAACATATCGCCTTTACAAAATACATGAGCATAATTACATATACCCATATATTAACTGATTTGGCAAAATATTATTTATTATCGTAGATGTGATACTGATTTTTAGCATCACAACATGTCAAATTGAACTAAAGAGAAAAGGTCCCCACAAAGTCAAAGTCTGAGGGCAAGTGGTTTTAGCTGTTGAATTAAGTGCGTGTACATATATACATACACGTGTGTGTATATATATATATATATATATGGTATTAGAGTCGGCCTGGTATTTTCATGTGGGCTCGAAGATATTACTTCACAAAGTGGACCCTAACGAAGACGTTAGGGATTTAAGTGGGGGAGATTGTGATCTCACCATTTGATTGATTGTATAATATGTATGAGTGTATGATAAGTTCCACATCAGGTATTTATTGGGTTGAATTGAGTTTTATTAACAACTACAAAGATCTTCAATTATGACTAGTCCTTTTAATATATATTGTAGATATGGCTAGCACTTTTCCTTGAGTCGTTACAGTGTCAAAGGCAGAGGAAGGTTACAAAAGAAAATTAGAGTTGACAAAAAGTTCAGCAGCCCCAACTCTCCAATTGTTCACTCTTACAGTTGCTCTACCCTAAACTTTCATCCCTTGAGCTCCAATTCAAAGTATTGTTAAAAGTCATACCCTTTCCTCCAGCTATTAATCTATTCTTCTGATCCAGTAATTATCACTTTTGAGCAATGTAAGGCGGTTTTGTTTTCATTAAAGCTACCGCATAACTTGGAGAAATTTCTTGTAGCTTTGTTTGGTATTCCAAAGCAAAAGACCACCATGTCCACTTTGTTTGTAATTTCTATTTCTAAGCACTTTTATGCCCATGTTGTACCTAGCGTCTGTGAATTCTTTCGTACAATTCCTGATCGTTTCCAAAATTTTCCCCTTCGATATTTGTCCATAGTCCTTGGGCTAGCGTACTTGGCTATCATCTTGTTTAGTTACAGAAAGTTTCAACCGTTGAAGGGGCGGTACAAGGGGCTTAGAAAGCAATACAAGCTTTTGAAAGCTCTCGTAGACGATGTAGATCACGTTTCAGAAATGGGGAAAAAGATAGATGAGAAAGCCCATCAGCATTGGGATTCACAACTGAGACCAGGAGGGACTGTGCAAGTAAGTACTGATGAGAGGGCATGGGTGACTAGACACCGAGAAGTGGTCGGCAAGGCAGAGGCTTGCCTCAAGGACTTCGACAGATTGAGTAAAAGAAGGCAATTTTTGAAGTGGTTATACTCCAGTTTAATGGATTTCAGAGAAATTGTTGTCCTCAGCGCAACAATAAAAGGAGCCAGCGATGATATGGATGATCTTTACTGGAAATCATATAAACAGATCTATGAAAGACTAGAGAGTTCAAGGTCTAACGTAAGAAGCCTGCAGGACAGACCAATAATATTGGATGATAAAAAATCTCCCCCTTATGATCCAGATGTGCGACTGAAATCAACTCAGTCTATAAAAGAGAAATTGAATGGCTTAATCCATGGAAAGCTGCAGGATTTAGATCGTGACAGGAAAGACGACATACAATACGACATTGTGTTTCCGCTGAAGCTACTGCTTGCTTTCCTGGAAGATTTACGTGAGCTTAGAATGGAAAGTCAGACGGAGAAGGCCTGGGTGGAGAATGCTGAGGATCTCATTCTGGATCTACAACATGACATGGACCGTATACTGAAAACAGCAAATCGTATGAGGTGGCTCTTTTATTTTGGTAATTGGATAGCAAGGGGTCAAATAAAGAAGTGGTATTACTGCTATCGTGGATTGCTAAGGTCCCTCATTTACGGCAAGGCTTACCGCTATCCATTCAAATTTGTCAGAAGAGATCCATCAAAATCCGTCAATGGTTCCCCAATAAAAAAGCAGACACGGACGTTTTCATCACAGGCCATAACAACCGATGACACGGGTATTTCTTCTCTTCTAAGCGACTTGGGCAAACAGCTCAAACAGGAGCAAGGCATGGATGAATTCGAACAACTACTCGTTAAGTTCGAGAGAGTACACAACTCTCTCATGAAGACAAAAGCAGTTGAAGGCATGGAGCATTCAAGAAAAGCATGGACAGATCAACTGAGTACAATTTTCCAAGATGCAGAGAAATCTTTCGATGCCTACCGAGAAAGTAAACCTTCCGACTGGAGCGAAAATCCTAACAAGACAGATTCTCGATCAAAGTTGAAAGCAGAATTTGACCGATTCTACCTCGCTCTCTACATTTTTCAGTTATGCATAAGCGCTTTCCGCATTGAACTAGGGAAAGCGAATAACTGGGTAGTCGACCTGGAAAAAGACATACATAATGTAGTCTCAGGGCTCATCACCAACAGTGAGAATCGCTCCACGTATTTTATTGTGGGAATGAAGGGCATCGGAAAGACAACACTGGCAAATATGGTTTATTACCACGGAGAGATTCAGAAGCATTTTAAATTCAGATATTGGGTGCCTGTAGATGATATAGTGGACGAGGATAAGAATGTACTCCCGGGAAAATTAGGAAAATACATCATGCAACCTCCTGCGACTAATAAGGAAGGGAAGGAAAAAGATTATACGTTCAAGGAGGTGAAAGAATTCTTGACGGATAAGAAGTACCTTGTGGTTCTGGACAACATCTCGTCAGTGGAAGCGTGGGATAGTGTAAAAGCAGCATTCCCGGATAGCACAAATGGGAGCAGAAGTTTGATCACCACACGGGTCAAGAGTGTAGCTTCACATGCTGGCCAAAATAGCAGGGATACCTACAAACTTCCACTACGAACCAAAGACGAGAGCTTTAAGTTGTTTCAACAGATGGTGGTCCTTCCGTCTGAACATTCTAATGAGCGTGAACTATCTCCAGAAAAAGTAAGAGACGCACAAAAGGTGATAAATCTCGCAAGTAAAGTTGTAGGAAGATGTGGAGGCTTGCCACTCTCCATTTTACGTGTTGGGTATCTATTGTCTGGGAAAGAGGTGACTTCTGAGGACTTTTCCAGGGTGCTTGAGATAATGGATCATAACCAAACATCATGGTCCGAAACCTTGCCTTCAAATGATGAAAAAGATTTTCCACAGGAACTAGTGAAATGTCTTTCTTACTTTGGACTCTTCCCCAAAGACTCTGAAACTCCAGCAAGGAGATTGGTAGCTTTGTGGGTTGCAGAAGGGTTGGCAAAGGCACAACAAATTGGTGATGAGCAAAAGCCTCCTGAATTTATTGCAAAGAAATATTTGGACGAGTTGATAAGCCTCAACTTGGTACAAGTAGTGGAAAGAAAGCCTAACGGGAAGACCAAGACATGTCGCTTCCCCAGTGCTCTGCGAGAGCAATGGTTGCGACGCTATCCAAATTCAAGCCTGGATCAACCTCTTGTTTATAATTTTGATGAAACTGATAACCGAATTAGTCATAGTCATGGTATACAAAATTTACTGAGAAGCTGCAGAAATCCCTTCTCCATTCTCTTCTTTGATACTCGAGAAGGAGTTAAACCTGGAGAAGACATAGGTCAATTCCTTTATACGGGCATTGCAAGTGGGCATCTATTACAGTTAAAGGTCCTTGATCTTGAATTTGTTTTCAGACCTCAATTGCCGAAGGCTATAAAGAAGTTAATTCATTTAACTTATCTGGGCTTGAGGTGGACTTACCTAGAAAAGATCTCAGCATCAATTGGCAACTTAACCAATCTCCAAACTCTGGACGTGAGGCATACTTATATCCGTGAACTCCCTAGTTCAATATGGAAATTGCAGAACCTTCGACACCTGTATATGGACCAGATTTATCGAAGCCGAATACATCAACGAAGGGGTAAATCTTTGAAAAATCTCCAAACGCTGCAGGGCGCGTTTGTAGATAAGGACAGTCCTCTGAAGAATGGCCTCGGTGGGTTGACCAACCTTAGAAAATTGGCACTATCATTCCAGTTGAACTTGTCACAGCAAACCAGATTGGCAGAGAGTCTCTTGAAATTGAAGCAGCTTCAAAATTTGAAACTGAATTCCATTGATGAAATGGGTCGACCTCAAGATCTAAAGGCGACATTCTTGTCAAGCCTTGACAATCTATCCAACCTATATTTGTTTGGAAAGTTTGAGACTTCATCTATTAATGGACTCCCAGGAAGCCTGACTGACCTTACCTTATCTGCCTCTAGACTTTCAGAAGATCCAATGCAAGAGCTAGGGAAGCTTCTTAAACTTAAATCTCTCAGTTTGCACTCTGGTTCTTATACTGGGAAAAAAATGTCTTGCTCCAAAGGAGGCTTTCCCGAGCTTCAAGTACTGAACTTCTGGATGCTTCAGGAGCTGGAAGAATGGAATGTGGAGGAACATTCAATGCCGAAGCTCAAGCAGTTGGAGATTCGTTCCTGCAAAAGTTTGAAGATCATAACTGGGTTGAGGAATCTGAAGGCACTCGGTAAATTGAAGTTAAAGGACACGCCAGTAGAAGTCACAGAAAAATCAGAGCAAACCAATGAGCGCAGTGATATTGCTCACTTTCCTTGCGTGATTATTGATTAGCAGTAGTCAATACTGAATGTAACTCAAGCTTTTACATATGTCAGGTTGCCTTTCTATTCATTTCTCTGTTCCTTTCTGATTTTTTAGTCCTTTAAATAAATCATTATGATTTTAACACTGCAACTTGTAACAGGTTTTTGCTTCCTTTCATTACTCGTTTGACAATGAGGAATGATTTGGGCATTGGAGATGATGTCTCAATGAATTGTCTGGCTCACCGGAGATACTCTTTTTCCTTTATTGTGTTGCTTGGGTCTAAGGTGTTTGATCAATAATAGTCGTTTGCTTGCCATTCAGATGAATGGAATAAAATGGTACGCTTTGTTAAAAAGTGCTACCATGTCTGTGTGCGTATTTTTCCCCCTTTGGGCGCTTGCTTCTATGGTATTTGATCAATAATATGTAATAGTCATATGCTTATCATGCAGATGACTGGAATAATTAAATTGTATAACGTGATACTATCTATATGTGCGCTTTTATTCGGTGGAGAGACATGTTCTTCTTTCTAAATGGATCTATCTGTTTGTGAATTGTGACTGATGGCTCTTAATGAATAATTATTTGGTCTGTTGTGCTAGTTGTCGTTTGTCCTTAGTAAAATAAGTTTTAATTATTTATTTTAGTTATTGCCATTCAAAAATGAATTGATTTTAACAAAATATAAAGTGAAACTGCTGTTCTTGTTGTAAATCATTTTATTGAGTAAGGAAAATATTGAACGGCATCTGCATCCTCTTGTAACTAACGTGAACATTGTGAAGTAGATTGAGAGTGGAACCAGGAAAAGAAGAGTATAAAACAAACAAAACCCATGGCAAACCCACAACCTAACGCCAATCTCCACACCACACCCAAACATTGATCTCTACGCCAAACCCCAAACGCCGATCTCCACTCCACCATACTAATTTGGAGTTTTGGTAGCTATGGAGTTTTGAGTTTTGGTGGCTATGGAGTTTTAAGTCTGAAGAGAAGGAGTGAGTGAGGACTGAAAGGAGAGAGAATCAGAGATTGAGAGTCGAATAGAGAGAGAGACACAATAAAATATTAGTTTTTTTTGTTTTAGAATTGTGCTACAGTGTAATTCTAAATGTAGAATTGCCTTTAGAATTGCACTGTAGTAGTATTGCAAAAAAATTTGCAATACCTGGGTTTACAATTCTCTGATATAGAGCACTTTGGGGCTGCAAATGCCAAATTCTCCTTACATTTGGCATTTGCATTCCCAAATGCTAATGCTCTAGTAAGAGAAAGTTGGAGTATAGGTGCGCCCAAAATAATATCTGCCTCAAGATATAGTAATAATAATGCACCTAGAAAGTTATGCTAAATGATTGATTGACTGTATAATGCAATGTCCTATCTCTTGACAGGAAAATGTGTATCCTCACATGTAGTTTACAGCTAGCATAACAAATTATCCTTTACAGTTTCTTTGATTTGAAATTGGAGGGACCAAGGGAGATAAGATTGTTTGACTCATTAAAAAAGATGTCTTGGCCTGTCAGGCCTGACAATTAATGTTTTTACTTGCTATTTAAGACTATTTGTTTCGGGTGAAAAAGAAATTCGGAAAATATTTGACATCCTTGAGTGTGTTTGGGTACACATGAAAATACAGTCAAACTGAAAATATCTTTTAGTTGACCGTAAAGTTGATTGTAAAATTCGAAAAATGTTTTTACTCACTCTCTCTCTCTCTCTCTCTCTCTCTCGATTCATCTCTTACTCTCTCTCTTGATCGGACCCATGGCCGATGATCTCTCTCAGTTCAATGGATCTCGCTATTTCTTTAGCAAAATCCGATTTTACCATGATAGATGCTCTAATTACTAGCGGATTCCTTCTGGGTGCAGTGTTTGCTTTGGAGTTTGCTTGTGGGTTAATTTCATTGAAATGTGTTATGATGGATGTTTAGTTTTAAGGCATATATGATGGAGGATTTGAGGTGTTTAGGGGTGAGTTTACCAAAGTTTGTTTAGGGGTTAAGTTTACCGAAATCTGATCGTGGATTCATGATTGTGTGTTGTTTCTTTTAGGCATAACTTCTTTGATTGGGGCTAGTTTGTAGGAGATAAATAGTTTTTAGTGGGTGTGAATCATGTGATAACTTCTAAAGGAGTTGGTATCCGTTGGTTAAGGGTGTTGAGGTACAATTTTTCAGGTCCTAATTTCATTGTCCCACTTACTAAAACACCCATACAAGCCCATAAACTATTTTGGGCCCCACAAATATTTCCCACATATTTCCTAACTAGGGCTCTTACAAATATTTCCTATATTAAACAACTCGAGGCCACACAAATACTTCTCATACCATTACAAAAAATGGGCCACCAAATTATACTACATCTATAAAGCCCAAACTTATTTATCTTCTGGGCAAAACACAAAAATCTCAACAAAATTCTCTTACAAAGCCCGTTACTACATGGCACTCTTACTAAGTCCGTTGCTACACAGCAATAATTTTACAAAATCTCAAGCTATTTACAAAAAGCCCAAATACTATTTTGGAAACTATTTACAAAAAAACCCAATATTATTTTGGCAACTATTTACAAAAAGCCTAATATTACTTTGGCAACATTTTATCAAAATATTGGGCAAACAATTATTCTACCTAAGCCCAAATATTATTTGGCAAAAGAATTATATTATGCTCAAAGCCCAAAACCATTCTTTGGCAAAAACATATTTTGATTCTCTAATTCATGGGAAACATAAATTGCTTATGACATATTACCCTTATTTCAAAACTATTTTTCTACAAAATTTATGGGAACTATGCTTATTTTTTCTATAAGAAACTCTAACTACAAAAGCCCATGTATATTATCCATGACAAAACTATTCATTTTGTAAGGATAAACAAGCCCAGAGAAGCCCAACAACAAGGCCCAGCTGAGGCAACTTAGCCCATGTGCAAATCCCAGCAATTAACGCTCACTTGAGTAACTAAAGTGGTTAGACTAGCCACTAGTCAAGTTTCAGCACAACTAAGTTGACAGTTAGGGCCCACTACCATCATTTTTAGCTTATCAAATCAGATTAGAAAGGGACACATGTTCAGCTGAGCTTACACCTTTCCTTGGCAAGCTGATTTTTGTGATTACTGATGTGATATAAAACTGTGCTGACAAGACATAAAGCTGTGAGGCTGAAGCCAGCCATGCTCTCTCTCTTCTCCAACACAATCAATAAAAGAACAACGGCAGCCATGAACAGGCCATGGAAGCTTCTGGAATCACTTATAAACAGCTCATTACCATGCCAAAAGTGTATATTTTTTGGTTCATGAACCAAGCACATGAACCCAAATAGGGAAACTTAGAGAAATGTGGTTTGGAGGGCACCAAGGAGATCTCTAGCAGAGGGCTCTAAGATTGATACTTGGCTTGGGGTGACATAATTTGCTCGAGAAAGCTCTGATACTAGCAGCAGACAACCAATATCATTAGCCTAAATACATGCTCTAGTCTCATTGGCTGAGGACAATCAGTCTTTAATGCTAAGTTAGAACTCCAGCTGCTATTACCCAAAACAGCAAGAACACTCTAAAACTGAACATACCATTCTTGGCCAAATCCGAGGAACAGTTTTCTGAGGATTTTTTGAAGATTGAGACTAATTTTGGCTAAGATTATTTGCTAAAAACCCCTCTTAAACTCAACTATAAATAGAGCTCTTCACCAATAGCTCAACACACACCAATAGAGAAGAACAACTTTCTCATAAACTTCTTTATTTTCCTCTTTCTAAAATTTTCTTAAGCTCTTAGTAAGGTTCTAAGCTTCTGAGTTCTTAGTTCCAAAATTAGAAACTAAGCTCTCCAGCCTGTATCTCACAAATACCTTTCACACCTCTACTCATAAGCTCTCATCCATCCCTCAGCACAAAGTCCTAGCAGCTTTACCAAATACTCTTTCTCCCACTACTCATACTACCAAAATGACTCTCATTTCTCACTATATCTATGAGCATACCATGGCATAATAATGATCTTGCTACGCTAGCTAGAATCTCTCTCTCTCCCTTCATCTCACACTAAGCTTTCTCAATTACTTGTTATAATGGACCCCATAGTGCTTGTTTACTCCTTTACTATTGAAGGTTATAATGTAATTGTTACTTTTGAGTTTTTTTCCTCATGTTCTTGTATTGGAGGACTTCTTCTCACTAGAACCTATGGATGATGATTTTGGAGATGTAGACACTCTTTAATTTATGAGATAATTAACGGCTGGAGGTTTATTCTGTTCTATCTTATTTTACAGCTAGAATATTTTACTGTTGGGCTATTTGTTTATTGCAGTAGGCTTTTCTGTGTGTTGATGTGTCTGCTGTAGGAAATGTTTTTGGGTCATCCTATAATCCTTGCGAGTCCTAACCTAGGCCCAAGGCATAAAATAAGGTGAATTCTCAAAAGTTTCACTGATAGCCTTTGGGTCATGCTTCAAGTCCATTGTCGAGTTTTGGTTTAGGCTCCCCAACCCAACACAAGTCTCATTTGTCAGAAGGAAAACTTTTCCATCCTCGACAAGGGGGAAGACAAGGCAGAAAATGATGCTAAACCAAAAAAAAAAAAAAAAAAGTTGGAAACAAAAAATGAGTACAAGATTTGAGTATAGAAAATGAGTGCAGAAAATGAAAATAGAAAATGAATACAACCTCAATACAAACCAAACATGCCCTTGATTATATGATTTTTACAGTCCATTTTTATTTATACTTTATTTTTTTCGACTAGGGTTGGCAAATTTTATCCAAATCCATTAACCCACCCATTATTCACCTAATTGGGATTAGTCTTGACCCAACCCAATTAAACATTTGGCTTAAATGGATAAAGACCCATTAGGTAATATAATTAAATGGGTTTTAATAGTTAAATCCATTGGGTACCCACTAAGCTATGAAAAATTTAAAGTTTAATACATTAAAATAAAAGAAAAGATTAACTCCTAACTTAACCTAGCCCCAAACCTTGTTGCCAAATACCTCTGCTCTTCTTTCTCATTGATTTTCTTGGGGTTTCTTCACATTTTCTTCGCTACCAAACGTATCTCTCTCTCTCTCTCTCTCTCTCATTAGGCTTTCAGAATTTCCAAGCCGCTGGGTTCCATGTCTCAATTTCTCAAAAAAAAATTTGATTACCTTTTGATTCAGTTGGGAAAAAAGAGAAAAATTTGGTGAAGTTAAGAGATGGAGGGTTCTCTAGAAGAAGAGCACAGATAACTCAACATGGTCAAAGATTTCTTAATCTTTTCAAGAGGTTCTAAATTTCTTTTATTTATTTTATTTTTTGGGTAAAATATCATTTTCGTCCCTAAACTATCACAAAAGTTCGTTTTTCGTCCCTAAACTTTCAAAAGTTCTATTTTCGTCCTTAAACTATCACAAAAGTTCGTTTTTCGTCCTTAAACTTTTAAAAGTTCTATTTTCGTCCCTAAACTTCNAGAGAGAGAGAGAGAGAGAGAGAGAGAGAGAGAGAGAGAGAGAGAGAGAGAGAGAGAGAGAGAGAAGGATTGAAAGCTTGAACAAAGAAAGATACAAACACATACACGCACCAAGAGACAGAGAAAGAGAGGATCTAAAGAAAAAATAAAAGGAAAAGAAAAGAAGAAATATACAGACACAAACACTCACCAATAATATTTATTTATTAAGTTATTTTTATTTTGATTTTTCTTTTTTTGGTTTATCTTAAAAGAAAAAAGAAAATGAAATAGATACAAACACAAACACAGACACTCCAGCCTAGAATGAGAAGGGGTGTTAACTTAATGTTTTTTTCTTAAGAAAGTTCAAGAAAAATTGAAACTATAAATTGTTTTCTCAATATTTAAAATTGAATAAAGTTTTTTTTTTTTTAATTTTTTTTTAATTTTGAATTTTTTCAGTTTAATTTTTTTAATTTTTTTTTATTAATTAAAATGCTGACTTGTCATTTTTAAAAGCGAAATAAATTTTTTAAATATTATTTTATTTGCCACATCAGCGATTAACAGGCCATCTATGCACTCCGTTTGCCACGTCGGCTTCTTCCGTAACCGGGTTGACGGTAGGGACGATTTTAAAAACGATTTTGAAAAATCATGGACTGACATAAGAGCAAAATCAATTTAGGGACCAAATCGAGAAATGGCCCAAAATGTAGGGACCAAAAGTGTATTTACGCCTATATTTTATAGAGTATTAAATACAAAATATTTGTAACATAATTTATGAATAATGTGTTTTGTTAGGACATATGTGATTTAATATTAGGAATATATGTCAATATAAAATTAGTTAATCTTTTGACAAAATGCACTTTACTTGTAATTGAGAAGATCTAGGATGTGTTTAATACTTCAAGGAACAAGGTTTTAAGATTAAGTGTTAAAGTCATGTAAGTCTGTCTAAAAAACAAGTGAAGAAGTGCTGGATTTTAAATCTCGATAGTTAGTATCTATCAAGGTTTAAAAAGTTGCTGAAACCCGATGCTCGCAGCTAGCTTGACAGATAAGCTATCTATTAAGGGTTATGAAATTTAGTTTTTCAAAGCTGATTTCAATCCAATCCGTAAATACATGTTTGAGCTTTCTTTTCTCACAATCCTAAATATATATAAGGATTGTTTTAAGGGTCGTCAAAGGTTGCGCAAGTGTGAAACAAAGTTGTGTTCATGCCAATTGTGACCAGAGACAGAATTGCCATAGTTCATCTTTCTCTTGAAGAAGTTCCTGTGTTTGTATACCGTAGGGTTTTGTAATCAAGGAGTTTTGTGATCTTCATTGTGTGATGAATTTAAGAACTCTGCATTTAACATCTTTCTCAAGTTGGTGAGTGAGTCGCGTACTGGGATTCGTGCATCGAATTGATTAGTCACGTATTGGGAGCCGTGCATTAAAAGGAGAGATTGTCATTATAGAACAAGTCCAATTGAGTATTGGGGTAAGAGTTCAACTGTAGGTTGGTATAAGGTACTGGGATTCCTTTTCTTGTAACCGCTTGCTATGATAATAGAGAATTCTCGGAAGTGGTGACCTTAAAATCACCTTATGAGGTTTTTGCCGTGTAGGTTTTCCCCATTCGTAAGCAAATCATCGTGTCAATTTATTTTCTGCTGCACTTTAACTTAGTTGGTGATTTTGTTTGTGCTACTATGCGTATTGCATGCTAATTGAATTAATTAATTAACTTGGCTAATTAATTTGTTAATTCATCACAAGAGGTCAATACATTCTTGGCCTATCATGTTTGTTATGTACAAATTGTTACTTGCCATGTGACACTATTTGTCCACATTATTCTAAATAGATAGAAGGTTGTGTCATTTGTCATTGTTATATGTGTTGACAAAAAAATCACTTGTCATCATTTCATGCATTTCCCAGTTGTGAGATCTATTTTTTGTAACATATAATTAGATTTGCGGTGCAAAAGCTAGTAGGATTCATCATGGTGTATGGATATGACTCGCAATAATAATATAATTAATCCAGTGTTTAAAGCTTGAAAGAAGATATAGAGCAAAAGCATCACAACAAAAAATTTTGTTGATTATAATAGCTATTTAACCTTAATTGGACATGATATTCAAACTATCAAAATGCTTAAATGTCCATTTTTTCAGTTCTTTATCGTGAAATTAAAAGCCCTATAGGTATGATAAAAGAAAATTATTAAATATTTTAGAATACAATGACATGATATTCTCTTCTCTTACATGAAATGTGAATTCATCATAAATTTTATCCATAAAATCGACTGTTATGTGAGATCAGAGATTACATAATTCTTATATTCTTAGAATATTGATTGTTACTCTACAATAAACTTTTTCAATGCACACTCAACCTAGTTCTTGCATGGCCCTTTGAAATTTGGAACTGCTCAGTTATACCAAGATGGGCCATAAGAAGCCAGACATGAGTAACTAGCTCTCCACCTCGAGTGAGTTGTTGAGCATGATGGTTCCATCGACACTTACTCGCCGCATGACATAGCATTTCCACCCATACATCACTTACCAATTCCCACTTCTTGTCAACTTCCAGGAACTGCAATGATTTAGCAAGCCGACATCCTTCAAATAACACTGACTTGCTTCTATCTCCTTTCACCTTAGATGGAGAAATTTCAGTGCTCACATCAAGTAAGATTATGCGAGCTTGATCCATATCACATAGAGATTTTCTTTCTTTAAAAAATTCCTTGGCCTCGGCACAAGTGTCTTGGAACCTGATTTGTTCAATCCCATTGGGCAGCATGGAAGGACGCATGACAAGAAGATACAACATATACTCTGATAACAACTCGCTGGCTTTACAATATTTAGACTGAACAGTGTCTGGGGATGTGTTCCAATCATATTCATAACAAAGGTTTGTTGCAATGTGCCAGAGAAGAATGCTTTGGTCGAAGTCTTTTTGTACGCTGTCTTTGAGTGTTTCATAATTTTCTTCGCTTAGTTCGTGGAGGCATTTTGCTCTCTTAGAAACCTGGTCACAAACCTTAATTCTCTCCTTGGGTGTTTTATGCTTTTCCTTGCTGCTGCAATCAGGGCATTTTGCATTATCAAGAACCCGGTCACCCCTAGATGCACATAATTCCTTGCATGCGTTGAGATCTGATTCTAGGACGCTCTTTGATTTCTTGAGAAGGTGCTTAAATATCAATTCCTTCAAATCACTAGAAACCTCCGATGAATCTTGGTATCGATACTTCTCTAGCAACTCATACATGCATAAGAACTTTTCGATAACACTGCACTTCGCTGGTTTCTCTTCGAGGCAATAGCTTATTAAGTTGTATTGCCCCATGGTACTAGACCACCTTTTGTTTCCAGACAACGGAAATAATGAAATAACTCTATAGAAGAGATCCACAGCAGAATTCTTGTGCCTACTCAGCCAAAGCATCGTCCAGTCTGAGTTAAGTAGTACTGACACTGCATATATTTCTAAGAATATGGCTCCAACCAGCAGTACATAAGTGATAACTATGTCGGCTGTCGAGAAGGCGAGCTTCTCAACGATCAAGAAAGCCAACAGTACAGACAGGGTACAAGAGAAACTGATGAAACGCAGAACACAACCCTTTCGAGAATATACCTTGAAGGCCTTGGTATAAAACACATCGAACATGAATCCTAGCTCAACCTCAATCACTTTGAATGCTTCATCAAAAGATGCTTTCTGAAAGAAGGATTGGCTGTTCACCTTATCTTGGATGCTGAGGATGAGATCTGCAAATAGCTGCTTGAAAGTTTTGAAGAAAACATAGGAATCTTGTAGAGTGGCAGCATCTGCAATCATAACGTTTTCAGGGGCTGTAAAGGAGATATCCTCTACAACCTGAACTTCACCGAATGTATCTGATGTAACGTCATACCCCTCGTCCTTCTTTGAGCGGTATTCTTCCATGTATCTGGCATAATTGGGACCCGGATCAGGACGACGGAGCATGGATGCTTTAAAATTTTCACTGCTAGCAGATCTCAGTACCCAAACTCTCTCCCATATCTTGATAATCCCCGGAATAAACATTGGAACTGCCAGAAAATTCAGGGCGGTTTTGGTCCAGGCTCTGAGGAAGACATACATAGCCACTCCCACCTGGATTAGTAGTGTTAGAGAGTGCCTCCGCCACAACTCATTGTCTTCCAAGGAGTAGGCAGTAATGGTGTCTGGACCGCCAAGGTGAAGGAGAAAAAAAGGAGCCCAGAATGCTGTAATTGCAAACTTTGGGTCTACGGTATTATCTCCTATAGTTCCTGCGTTGTTGGAAAGTACACTCAGGGAGACTGTTGCGGACCAGTCTGCAGACAGGTAGGCAACCCATAGAATGAAGCTGAGCTTGTTGCTGGTCGAATACTTTCTCGAATTGCCCATCAGAACAAGGATGATTTGTAAGCTAAGGCTAACCAAAACCATAGCCTGTATCTGCCATTCTTTCACCACTGTTCTCAATCCTGGTGGGAAAATCTCCATGACCTTCCTCGCCCTTGTGAAGATCAAAGTGCTAACTACTGAAGAAAGGCACAGATGCATTTATGAGTCACTATTTAGCAAGACAGAACATCATAGTTATTGAGAAAAAGTACAAATGATTAGTAGGTTAACTTACCCGTAACTACTATATCAGAGCTCTCTCTTCTTTCTCTGGCTTCTATAACTATAAGTGAGGATTCTCAGCAGTACCACATATGCAGCTTGAGCTGGTTTTCAATCATCGCAAGCAGCGGCTGAACCAATTTCTTTTTTCGTCTTTGTTTTTTTGGAGGAACCGAACTCCATAGATAAACATAAAAGAAGAGTTATTTTCACAATATTTTCATAATAAATTCTATATGATAGGTTATTACACGCTATTACTAATAGGTAAGAAAGTAATTTTAGTGATGAAATCAAATTAAAACCATGTAACAACTTATCAATTAAAATTTGTTGTAAAAATATTGTAAACATATCGCCTTTACAAAATACATGAGCATAATTACATATACCCATATATTAACTGATTTGGCAAAATATTATTTATTATCGTAGATGTGATACTGATTTTTAGCATCACAACATGTCAAATTGAACTAAAGAGAAAAGGTCCCCACAAAGTCAAAGTCTGAGGGCAAGTGGTTTTAGCTGTTGAATTAAGTGCGTGTACATATATACATACACGTGTGTGTATATATATATATATATATATGGTATTAGAGTCGGCCTGGTATTTTCATGTGGGCTCGAAGATATTACTTCACAAAGTGGACCCTAACGAAGACGTTAGGGATTTAAGTGGGGGAGATTGTGATCTCACCATTTGATTGATTGTATAATATGTATGAGTGTATGATAAGTTCCACATCAGGTATTTATTGGGTTGAATTGAGTTTTATTAACAACTACAAAGATCTTCAATTATGACTAGTCCTTTTAATATATATTGTAGATATGGCTAGCACTTTTCCTTGAGTCGTTACAGTGTCAAAGGCAGAGGAAGGTTACAAAAGAAAATTAGAGTTGACAAAAAGTTCAGCAGCCCCAACTCTCCAATTGTTCACTCTTACAGTTGCTCTACCCTAAACTTTCATCCCTTGAGCTCCAATTCAAAGTATTGTTAAAAGTCATACCCTTTCCTCCAGCTATTAATCTATTCTTCTGATCCAGTAATTATCACTTTTGAGCAATGTAAGGCGGTTTTGTTTTCATTAAAGCTACCGCATAACTTGGAGAAATTTCTTGTAGCTTTGTTTGGTATTCCAAAGCAAAAGACCACCATGTCCACTTTGTTTGTAATTTCTATTTCTAAGCACTTTTATGCCCATGTTGTACCTAGCGTCTGTGAATTCTTTCGTACAATTCCTGATCGTTTCCAAAATTTTCCCCTTCGATATTTGTCCATAGTCCTTGGGCTAGCGTACTTGGCTATCATCTTGTTTAGTTACAGAAAGTTTCAACCGTTGAAGGGGCGGTACAAGGGGCTTAGAAAGCAATACAAGCTTTTGAAAGCTCTCGTAGACGATGTAGATCACGTTTCAGAAATGGGGAAAAAGATAGATGAGAAAGCCCATCAGCATTGGGATTCACAACTGAGACCAGGAGGGACTGTGCAAGTAAGTACTGATGAGAGGGCATGGGTGACTAGACACCGAGAAGTGGTCGGCAAGGCAGAGGCTTGCCTCAAGGACTTCGACAGATTGAGTAAAAGAAGGCAATTTTTGAAGTGGTTATACTCCAGTTTAATGGATTTCAGAGAAATTGTTGTCCTCAGCGCAACAATAAAAGGAGCCAGCGATGATATGGATGATCTTTACTGGAAATCATATAAACAGATCTATGAAAGACTAGAGAGTTCAAGGTCTAACGTAAGAAGCCTGCAGGACAGACCAATAATATTGGATGATAAAAAATCTCCCCCTTATGATCCAGATGTGCGACTGAAATCAACTCAGTCTATAAAAGAGAAATTGAATGGCTTAATCCATGGAAAGCTGCAGGATTTAGATCGTGACAGGAAAGACGACATACAATACGACATTGTGTTTCCGCTGAAGCTACTGCTTGCTTTCCTGGAAGATTTACGTGAGCTTAGAATGGAAAGTCAGACGGAGAAGGCCTGGGTGGAGAATGCTGAGGATCTCATTCTGGATCTACAACATGACATGGACCGTATACTGAAAACAGCAAATCGTATGAGGTGGCTCTTTTATTTTGGTAATTGGATAGCAAGGGGTCAAATAAAGAAGTGGTATTACTGCTATCGTGGATTGCTAAGGTCCCTCATTTACGGCAAGGCTTACCGCTATCCATTCAAATTTGTCAGAAGAGATCCATCAAAATCCGTCAATGGTTCCCCAATAAAAAAGCAGACACGGACGTTTTCATCACAGGCCATAACAACCGATGACACGGGTATTTCTTCTCTTCTAAGCGACTTGGGCAAACAGCTCAAACAGGAGCAAGGCATGGATGAATTCGAACAACTACTCGTTAAGTTCGAGAGAGTACACAACTCTCTCATGAAGACAAAAGCAGTTGAAGGCATGGAGCATTCAAGAAAAGCATGGACAGATCAACTGAGTACAATTTTCCAAGATGCAGAGAAATCTTTCGATGCCTACCGAGAAAGTAAACCTTCCGACTGGAGCGAAAATCCTAACAAGACAGATTCTCGATCAAAGTTGAAAGCAGAATTTGACCGATTCTACCTCGCTCTCTACATTTTTCAGTTATGCATAAGCGCTTTCCGCATTGAACTAGGGAAAGCGAATAACTGGGTAGTCGACCTGGAAAAAGACATACATAATGTAGTCTCAGGGCTCATCACCAACAGTGAGAATCGCTCCACGTATTTTATTGTGGGAATGAAGGGCATCGGAAAGACAACACTGGCAAATATGGTTTATTACCACGGAGAGATTCAGAAGCATTTTAAATTCAGATATTGGGTGCCTGTAGATGATATAGTGGACGAGGATAAGAATGTACTCCCGGGAAAATTAGGAAAATACATCATGCAACCTCCTGCGACTAATAAGGAAGGGAAGGAAAAAGATTATACGTTCAAGGAGGTGAAAGAATTCTTGACGGATAAGAAGTACCTTGTGGTTCTGGACAACATCTCGTCAGTGGAAGCGTGGGATAGTGTAAAAGCAGCATTCCCGGATAGCACAAATGGGAGCAGAAGTTTGATCACCACACGGGTCAAGAGTGTAGCTTCACATGCTGGCCAAAATAGCAGGGATACCTACAAACTTCCACTACGAACCAAAGACGAGAGCTTTAAGTTGTTTCAACAGATGGTGGTCCTTCCGTCTGAACATTCTAATGAGCGTGAACTATCTCCAGAAAAAGTAAGAGACGCACAAAAGGTGATAAATCTCGCAAGTAAAGTTGTAGGAAGATGTGGAGGCTTGCCACTCTCCATTTTACGTGTTGGGTATCTATTGTCTGGGAAAGAGGTGACTTCTGAGGACTTTTCCAGGGTGCTTGAGATAATGGATCATAACCAAACATCATGGTCCGAAACCTTGCCTTCAAATGATGAAAAAGATTTTCCACAGGAACTAGTGAAATGTCTTTCTTACTTTGGACTCTTCCCCAAAGACTCTGAAACTCCAGCAAGGAGATTGGTAGCTTTGTGGGTTGCAGAAGGGTTGGCAAAGGCACAACAAATTGGTGATGAGCAAAAGCCTCCTGAATTTATTGCAAAGAAATATTTGGACGAGTTGATAAGCCTCAACTTGGTACAAGTAGTGGAAAGAAAGCCTAACGGGAAGACCAAGACATGTCGCTTCCCCAGTGCTCTGCGAGAGCAATGGTTGCGACGCTATCCAAATTCAAGCCTGGATCAACCTCTTGTTTATAATTTTGATGAAACTGATAACCGAATTAGTCATAGTCATGGTATACAAAATTTACTGAGAAGCTGCAGAAATCCCTTCTCCATTCTCTTCTTTGATACTCGAGAAGGAGTTAAACCTGGAGAAGACATAGGTCAATTCCTTTATACGGGCATTGCAAGTGGGCATCTATTACAGTTAAAGGTCCTTGATCTTGAATTTGTTTTCAGACCTCAATTGCCGAAGGCTATAAAGAAGTTAATTCATTTAACTTATCTGGGCTTGAGGTGGACTTACCTAGAAAAGATCTCAGCATCAATTGGCAACTTAACCAATCTCCAAACTCTGGACGTGAGGCATACTTATATCCGTGAACTCCCTAGTTCAATATGGAAATTGCAGAACCTTCGACACCTGTATATGGACCAGATTTATCGAAGCCGAATACATCAACGAAGGGGTAAATCTTTGAAAAATCTCCAAACGCTGCAGGGCGCGTTTGTAGATAAGGACAGTCCTCTGAAGAATGGCCTCGGTGGGTTGACCAACCTTAGAAAATTGGCACTATCATTCCAGTTGAACTTGTCACAGCAAACCAGATTGGCAGAGAGTCTCTTGAAATTGAAGCAGCTTCAAAATTTGAAACTGAATTCCATTGATGAAATGGGTCGACCTCAAGATCTAAAGGCGACATTCTTGTCAAGCCTTGACAATCTATCCAACCTATATTTGTTTGGAAAGTTTGAGACTTCATCTATTAATGGACTCCCAGGAAGCCTGACTGACCTTACCTTATCTGCCTCTAGACTTTCAGAAGATCCAATGCAAGAGCTAGGGAAGCTTCTTAAACTTAAATCTCTCAGTTTGCACTCTGGTTCTTATACTGGGAAAAAAATGTCTTGCTCCAAAGGAGGCTTTCCCGAGCTTCAAGTACTGAACTTCTGGATGCTTCAGGAGCTGGAAGAATGGAATGTGGAGGAACATTCAATGCCGAAGCTCAAGCAGTTGGAGATTCGTTCCTGCAAAAGTTTGAAGATCATAACTGGGTTGAGGAATCTGAAGGCACTCGGTAAATTGAAGTTAAAGGACACGCCAGTAGAAGTCACAGAAAAATCAGAGCAAACCAATGAGCGCAGTGATATTGCTCACTTTCCTTGCGTGATTATTGATTAGCAGTAGTCAATACTGAATGTAACTCAAGCTTTTACATATGTCAGGTTGCCTTTCTATTCATTTCTCTGTTCCTTTCTGATTTTTTAGTCCTTTAAATAAATCATTATGATTTTAACACTGCAACTTGTAACAGGTTTTTGCTTCCTTTCATTACTCGTTTGACAATGAGGAATGATTTGGGCATTGGAGATGATGTCTCAATGAATTGTCTGGCTCACCGGAGATACTCTTTTTCCTTTATTGTGTTGCTTGGGTCTAAGGTGTTTGATCAATAATAGTCGTTTGCTTGCCATTCAGATGAATGGAATAAAATGGTACGCTTTGTTAAAAAGTGCTACCATGTCTGTGTGCGTATTTTTCCCCCTTTGGGCGCTTGCTTCTATGGTATTTGATCAATAATATGTAATAGTCATATGCTTATCATGCAGATGACTGGAATAATTAAATTGTATAACGTGATACTATCTATATGTGCGCTTTTATTCGGTGGAGAGACATGTTCTTCTTTCTAAATGGATCTATCTGTTTGTGAATTGTGACTGATGGCTCTTAATGAATAATTATTTGGTCTGTTGTGCTAGTTGTCGTTTGTCCTTAGTAAAATAAGTTTTAATTATTTATTTTAGTTATTGCCATTCAAAAATGAATTGATTTTAACAAAATATAAAGTGAAACTGCTGTTCTTGTTGTAAATCATTTTATTGAGTAAGGAAAATATTGAACGGCATCTGCATCCTCTTGTAACTAACGTGAACATTGTGAAGTAGATTGAGAGTGGAACCAGGAAAAGAAGAGTATAAAACAAACAAAACCCATGGCAAACCCACAACCTAACGCCAATCTCCACACCACACCCAAACATTGATCTCTACGCCAAACCCCAAACGCCGATCTCCACTCCACCATACTAATTTGGAGTTTTGGTAGCTATGGAGTTTTGAGTTTTGGTGGCTATGGAGTTTTAAGTCTGAAGAGAAGGAGTGAGTGAGGACTGAAAGGAGAGAGAATCAGAGATTGAGAGTCGAATAGAGAGAGAGACACAATAAAATATTAGTTTTTTTTGTTTTAGAATTGTGCTACAGTGTAATTCTAAATGTAGAATTGCCTTTAGAATTGCACTGTAGTAGTATTGCAAAAAAATTTGCAATACCTGGGTTTACAATTCTCTGATATAGAGCACTTTGGGGCTGCAAATGCCAAATTCTCCTTACATTTGGCATTTGCATTCCCAAATGCTAATGCTCTAGTAAGAGAAAGTTGGAGTATAGGTGCGCCCAAAATAATATCTGCCTCAAGATATAGTAATAATAATGCACCTAGAAAGTTATGCTAAATGATTGATTGACTGTATAATGCAATGTCCTATCTCTTGACAGGAAAATGTGTATCCTCACATGTAGTTTACAGCTAGCATAACAAATTATCCTTTACAGTTTCTTTGATTTGAAATTGGAGGGACCAAGGGAGATAAGATTGTTTGACTCATTAAAAAAGATGTCTTGGCCTGTCAGGCCTGACAATTAATGTTTTTACTTGCTATTTAAGACTATTTGTTTCGGGTGAAAAAGAAATTCGGAAAATATTTGACATCCTTGAGTGTGTTTGGGTACACATGAAAATACAGTCAAACTGAAAATATCTTTTAGTTGACCGTAAAGTTGATTGTAAAATTCGAAAAATGTTTTTACTCACTCTCTCTCTCTCTCTCTCTCTCTCTCGATTCATCTCTTACTCTCTCTCTTGATCGGACCCATGGCCGATGATCTCTCTCAGTTCAATGGATCTCGCTATTTCTTTAGCAAAATCCGATTTTACCATGATAGATGCTCTAATTACTAGCGGATTCCTTCTGGGTGCAGTGTTTGCTTTGGAGTTTGCTTGTGGGTTAATTTCATTGAAATGTGTTATGATGGATGTTTAGTTTTAAGGCATATATGATGGAGGATTTGAGGTGTTTAGGGGTGAGTTTACCAAAGTTTGTTTAGGGGTTAAGTTTACCGAAATCTGATCGTGGATTCATGATTGTGTGTTGTTTCTTTTAGGCAT
This sequence comes from Quercus suber, assembly GCF_002906115.3. Lineage (NCBI taxonomy): Eukaryota > Viridiplantae > Streptophyta > Magnoliopsida > Fagales > Fagaceae > Quercus > Quercus suber. Next base: position 604,962 of record NW_027069526.1, on the reverse strand, counting down.
AACTTCTTTGATTGGGGCTAGTTTGTAGGAGATAAATAGTTTTTAGTGGGTGTGAATCATGTGATAACTTCTAAAGGAGTTGGTATCCGTTGGTTAAGGGTGTTGAGGTACAATTTTTCAGGTCCTAATTTCATTGTCCCACTTACTAAAACACCCATACAAGCCCATAAACTATTTTGGGCCCCACAAATATTTCCCACATATTTCCTAACTAGGGCTCTTACAAATATTTCCTATATTAAACAACTCGAGGCCACACAAATACTTCTCATACCATTACAAAAAATGGGCCACCAAATTATACTACATCTATAAAGCCCAAACTTATTTATCTTCTGGGCAAAACACAAAAATCTCAACAAAATTCTCTTACAAAGCCCGTTACTACATGGCACTCTTACTAAGTCCGTTGCTACACAGCAATAATTTTACAAAATCTCAAGCTATTTACAAAAAGCCCAAATACTATTTTGGAAACTATTTACAAAAAAACCCAATATTATTTTGGCAACTATTTACAAAAAGCCTAATATTACTTTGGCAACATTTTATCAAAATATTGGGCAAACAATTATTCTACCTAAGCCCAAATATTATTTGGCAAAAGAATTATATTATGCTCAAAGCCCAAAACCATTCTTTGGCAAAAACATATTTTGATTCTCTAATTCATGGGAAACATAAATTGCTTATGACATATTACCCTTATTTCAAAACTATTTTTCTACAAAATTTATGGGAACTATGCTTATTTTTTCTATAAGAAACTCTAACTACAAAAGCCCATGTATATTATCCATGACAAAACTATTCATTTTGTAAGGATAAACAAGCCCAGAGAAGCCCAACAACAAGGCCCAGCTGAGGCAACTTAGCCCATGTGCAAATCCCAGCAATTAACGCTCACTTGAGTAACTAAAGTGGTTAGACTAGCCACTAGTCAAGTTTCAGCACAACTAAGTTGACAGTTAGGGCCCACTACCATCATTTTTAGCTTATCAAATCAGATTAGAAAGGGACACATGTTCAGCTGAGCTTACACCTTTCCTTGGCAAGCTGATTTTTGTGATTACTGATGTGATATAAAACTGTGCTGACAAGACATAAAGCTGTGAGGCTGAAGCCAGCCATGCTCTCTCTCTTCTCCAACACAATCAATAAAAGAACAACGGCAGCCATGAACAGGCCATGGAAGCTTCTGGAATCACTTATAAACAGCTCATTACCATGCCAAAAGTGTATATTTTTTGGTTCATGAACCAAGCACATGAACCCAAATAGGGAAACTTAGAGAAATGTGGTTTGGAGGGCACCAAGGAGATCTCTAGCAGAGGGCTCTAAGATTGATACTTGGCTTGGGGTGACATAATTTGCTCGAGAAAGCTCTGATACTAGCAGCAGACAACCAATATCATTAGCCTAAATACATGCTCTAGTCTCATTGGCTGAGGACAATCAGTCTTTAATGCTAAGTTAGAACTCCAGCTGCTATTACCCAAAACAGCAAGAACACTCTAAAACTGAACATACCATTCTTGGCCAAATCCGAGGAACAGTTTTCTGAGGATTTTTTGAAGATTGAGACTAATTTTGGCTAAGATTATTTGCTAAAAACCCCTCTTAAACTCAACTATAAATAGAGCTCTTCACCAATAGCTCAACACACACCAATAGAGAAGAACAACTTTCTCATAAACTTCTTTATTTTCCTCTTTCTAAAATTTTCTTAAGCTCTTAGTAAGGTTCTAAGCTTCTGAGTTCTTAGTTCCAAAATTAGAAACTAAGCTCTCCAGCCTGTATCTCACAAATACCTTTCACACCTCTACTCATAAGCTCTCATCCATCCCTCAGCACAAAGTCCTAGCAGCTTTACCAAATACTCTTTCTCCCACTACTCATACTACCAAAATGACTCTCATTTCTCACTATATCTATGAGCATACCATGGCATAATAATGATCTTGCTACGCTAGCTAGAATCTCTCTCTCTCCCTTCATCTCACACTAAGCTTTCTCAATTACTTGTTATAATGGACCCCATAGTGCTTGTTTACTCCTTTACTATTGAAGGTTATAATGTAATTGTTACTTTTGAGTTTTTTTCCTCATGTTCTTGTATTGGAGGACTTCTTCTCACTAGAACCTATGGATGATGATTTTGGAGATGTAGACACTCTTTAATTTATGAGATAATTAACGGCTGGAGGTTTATTCTGTTCTATCTTATTTTACAGCTAGAATATTTTACTGTTGGGCTATTTGTTTATTGCAGTAGGCTTTTCTGTGTGTTGATGTGTCTGCTGTAGGAAATGTTTTTGGGTCATCCTATAATCCTTGCGAGTCCTAACCTAGGCCCAAGGCATAAAATAAGGTGAATTCTCAAAAGTTTCACTGATAGCCTTTGGGTCATGCTTCAAGTCCATTGTCGAGTTTTGGTTTAGGCTCCCCAACCCAACACAAGTCTCATTTGTCAGAAGGAAAACTTTTCCATCCTCGACAAGGGGGAAGACAAGGCAGAAAATGATGCTAAACCAAAAAAAAAAAAAAAAAATGATGTGATATAAAACTGTGCTGACAAGACATAAAGCTGTGAGGCTGAAGCCAGCCATGCTCTCTCTCTTCTCCAACACAATCAATAAAAGAACAACGGCAGCCATGAACAGGCCATGGAAGCTTCTGGAATCACTTATAAACAGCTCATTACCATGCCAAAAGTGTATATTTTTTGGTTCATGAACCAAGCACATGAACCCAAATAGGGAAACTTAGAGAAATGTGGTTTGGAGGGCACCAAGGAGATCTCTAGCAGAGGGCTCTAAGATTGATACTTGGCTTGGGGTGACATAATTTGCTCGAGAAAGCTCTGATACTAGCAGCAGACAACCAATATCATTAGCCTAAATACATGCTCTAGTCTCATTGGCTGAGGACAATCAGTCTTTAATGCTAAGTTAGAACTCCAGCTGCTATTACCCAAAACAGCAAGAACACTCTAAAACTGAACATACCATTCTTGGCCAAATCCGAGGAACAGTTTTCTGAGGATTTTTTGAAGATTGAGACTAATTTTGGCTAAGATTATTTGCTAAAAACCCCTCTTAAACTCAACTATAAATAGAGCTCTTCACCAATAGCTCAACACACACCAATAGAGAAGAACAACTTTCTCATAAACTTCTTTATTTTCCTCTTTCTAAAATTTTCTTAAGCTCTTAGTAAGGTTCTAAGCTTCTGAGTTCTTAGTTCCAAAATTAGAAACTAAGCTCTCCAGCCTGTATCTCACAAATACCTTTCACACCTCTACTCATAAGCTCTCATCCATCCCTCAGCACAAAGTCCTAGCAGCTTTACCAAATACTCTTTCTCCCACTACTCATACTACCAAAATGACTCTCATTTCTCACTATATCTATGAGCATACCATGGCATAATAATGATCTTGCTACGCTAGCTAGAATCTCTCTCTCTCCCTTCATCTCACACTAAGCTTTCTCAATTACTTGTTATAATGGACCCCATAGTGCTTGTTTACTCCTTTACTATTGAAGGTTATAATGTAATTGTTACTTTTGAGTTTTTTTCCTCATGTTCTTGTATTGGAGGACTTCTTCTCACTAGAACCTATGGATGATGATTTTGGAGATGTAGACACTCTTTAATTTATGAGATAATTAACGGCTGGAGGTTTATTCTGTTCTATCTTATTTTACAGCTAGAATATTTTACTGTTGGGCTATTTGTTTATTGCAGTAGGCTTTTCTGTGTGTTGATGTGTCTGCTGTAGGAAATGTTTTTGGGTCATCCTATAATCCTTGCGAGTCCTAACCTAGGCCCAAGGCATAAAATAAGGTGAATTCTCAAAAGTTTCACTGATAGCCTTTGGGTCATGCTTCAAGTCCATTGTCGAGTTTTGGTTTAGGCTCCCCAACCCAACACAAGTCTCATTTGTCAGAAGGAAAACTTTTCCATCCTCGACAAGGGGGAAGACAAGGCAGAAAATGATGCTAAACCAAAAAAAAAAAAAAAAAAAGTTGGAAACAAAAAATGAGTACAAGATTTGAGTATAGAAAATGAGTGCAGAAAATGAAAATAGAAAATGAATACAACCTCAATACAAACCAAACATGCCCTTGATTATATGATTTTTACAGTCCATTTTTATTTATACTTTATTTTTTTCGACTAGGGTTGGCAAATTTTATCCAAATCCATTAACCCACCCATTATTCACCTAATTGGGATTAGTCTTGACCCAACCCAATTAAACATTTGGCTTAAATGGATAAAGACCCATTAGGTAATATAATTAAATGGGTTTTAATAGTTAAATCCATTGGGTACCCACTAAGCTATGAAAAATTTAAAGTTTAATACATTAAAATAAAAGAAAAGATTAACTCCTAACTTAACCTAGCCCCAAACCTTGTTGCCAAATACCTCTGCTCTTCTTTCTCATTGATTTTCTTGGGGTTTCTTCACATTTTCTTCGCTACCAAACGTATCTCTCTCTCTCTCTCTCTCTCTCATTAGGCTTTCAGAATTTCCAAGCCGCTGGGTTCCATGTCTCAATTTCTCAAAAAAAAATTTGATTACCTTTTGATTCAGTTGGGAAAAAAGAGAAAAATTTGGTGAAGTTAAGAGATGGAGGGTTCTCTAGAAGAAGAGCACAGATAACTCAACATGGTCAAAGATTTCTTAATCTTTTCAAGAGGTTCTAAATTTCTTTTATTTATTTTATTTTTTGGGTAAAATATCATTTTCGTCCCTAAACTATCACAAAAGTTCGTTTTTCGTCCCTAAACTTTCAAAAGTTCTATTTTCGTCCTTAAACTATCACAAAAGTTCGTTTTTCGTCCTTAAACTTTTAAAAGTTCTATTTTCGTCCCTAAACTTCCAAAAGTTCTGACGGAGTGCTGACGTGGCTTGACAGATTGCTGATGTGGGAGGGACGAAAATCAATATATTTGGAAAAGTTTAGGGACGAAAATAGAACTTTTGAAAGTTTAAGGACGAAAAACGAACTTTTGTGATAGTTTAGGGATGAAAATAGAACTTTTGAAAGTTTAGGGACGAAAAACGAATTTTTGTGATAGTTTAGGGACGAAAATGATATTTTACCCTTATTTTTTTATAATTGGCTTGTTTGGTTTTAGGGAAAATGTAGGAAACGGTGAGAAAATTATTGTGAAACTTAGTCAGATTGTAGAAAAGATGTCAAAATAAAGCCAACTCTAATTTATTTTGCTTATTTGAGTGATTTTCACTCTTAAATTGGAACTATGTGTAAGATTAGGAGCCAAAAAGTGAAATTTTCTTTTGTTTTTTTCTCAATTTTCTTGGAAACCAAATAGTGGGTGAATTTTCCTTTTGTTTTCTTAGTTTTCCCATAATCAAACATTAGATATATTAGTTTTCTCGGAAAAAAATAGTGGATATTTTGGTAATATTTTTTTGTCTTTCTTAATTTTCTCAGAAATCAAACAGTGGGTGAAAAAACCATTGGTATTTGGGTATTTTTTTTTTCCTTTTGTTTTTCTTAATTTTTTGGAAATGTGTATTAGAGTTCTTTAAAAAAAAAAAAAATTAGTGGGTGTTTTAGTATAGTAGTTCTTTTTTAGAGAATATATTTTGGTAATTTACAAGTTTTTGGTATTTGTAATTATATATAAATCTAATAATGAGTTATATAGGTGGGTTGGATCCCACTCAAATTATAATGAGTTGGGTGGGTAATGGATAATTAATTAATATTTATATGGGCCATAAATAAGGAAATGAGTGATTGTGTATCTAACCTATTTATGACCCAAACCAAACGCTACCCAACCCATCTAATTGCCACCCCTAGTTTCGACAATCATATTTTTGAAAAGTAATTTGTCAAGAAGAAAACTGGTCCATCTATTTTATCATATCTAATTGCAACCATGAAAATGAGGCAAAAGACAACTCCATTTTTTGGCTTGCATGGAAAATCATAATATTTCATTTTATTCTAAATAGTTATAAATATATATGAACAGATTAAAATTTGCAATCACAAAAACAGTTCTTAAATGGAAAATAAGATTTTCTACAATTGGAACCATTGGATCAACTCCTCAAATCAGAAAACAGATTCTACTTCTCAAGAAAATAAATAAATAAATCTGTTTTAGAATGGATGAGAAAGAATCTGCTAAAGTGATTTAAAGTATAAACCATACAAATTATTTATTCACTTGGCCTTTTAGATTTCTGTGTTTTGTCTTCAAGCTCCAAAAGTGAGCTCAATATGTCCCCCCCTATGTAAATGTTGATAAAATTGATGTTTTGGAAGATGCCAGTGGGATGAAAGCTAACAAGACTGTTTCCAGACATTCATTTTCCTTTGATTCGTGAATTTTGTGGTGAGCCTCCAATCAACTTTTCTGAAACGTAGGCTTCAAAGGAGTCACGCAAAACGAAGCTTTAAGTTGCTAATCAAGCCGAGCACTAGCTAAGAAATAAGTTGTAGGGCACATACGTAGAGTCACTTTAAAAAATATTAGGCCCATTTGGTAAAAGATTTCTAGTAATGTTGTTGTTGTTTTATGAAAATACATGTGAGTAAAATGTGTAGACATACGTATAATGTTGTTTAAACATTGAAATTGTTATTTAAACATTAGTACCAAACACTCCCTAATTTTCACATACGAAATGATTGAACTGCTGCCATTAGCCTTAACCACCAAGTAATGGGCAGGGATGGTGGAGAGGATAAAGCCATGGAGGAAGTGGAGGTCAAGAGAGAAGATGAGGACTTAGGGGTTATAGAATGAAATTGTGGAGTCTTGGAAACTAAAAAATCGTGTGTAGTGAAAATAAAATAAAGATACTACTTGTTAGGTAAGCAATTTATTAATTTTTAGAATTTTTTTTTTTAATTAACAAATAGAATTTTTTTAACCCTTAGATCTTCACTTAAAAAAAAAAGTGTTACTCTAATAAAGTTACATCAAGCTTAACTTTTTTTATTAGAATATCATGCATAATTTTATTTATTTATTTATTTTTTTTTTGAGAAGGATACCATACATAATTTGAACTCATATCAATCCCAAATCTTATTTCTTAAGGATTTTATTATATGGTAATTAATTTGACTTACAAAATTGAAAAAAGTTAATGGATGCTCTAAGGATATTAATTTAAGAAATATTTTTAGAAACTTTTTTATATTCCTAATAAAAGTAGTATAAAATTTTTTAAAAAATAATACACTAATAAATGTTTTAAGAACACCTGTTAACTGGACCTTCTAAAAACTAGCTTAAAGTAATTCATCATAGGTTTTTTATTTATTTATTTTTTATATATAATTTTTTTTTTAAGTATTACTAAAATTCACCATAGTTTTGAAAGCAAAGGCTTTTTGTTTTTATGGTATTTCTCAATTGTTTAATCTCACTTAAGGCACATTTTGGAATCCTTTTAAATTCCAAAAAAAAAAATTGAATATCCGTATTAGTGGCTAGCATAAAATTTGGAGAGAGAACTTTTGTTGTAATCCTATGAAAAAGAAAACAAGGCCTAATTAACTATAGAAACCCGGATAGGATTTTGTATAAATATTTGGTTTTAGAGCCATCTTTGGTACCGCGCTAGTTCAATGGAGGATATAAGATGGTGTTTTAGACTTTTAATAGAGGGGAGTTGGAGATGAAGACATGCAATGGCAAAGCAGTTGGTGGACATTCGAGGCAAACTGTTCACTCTTGAAATAGGTGAAAAGATCAACCTATCTGGTTAACATTGATTAAAGTGGATGGAAGTTTCATGGTGAAAGTCGGTAAGGTTTTTCTTAGCTGCACTACTCGCATAGGCGAAGGGCGGGAGTAGGAGGGGGCCTGCCCCCACTAGGTTTTGATAAAACACTACTTTCTCGCAATTTCTATGAAAAATAAAATATATATACTAACTTTTACAAATTGGCTTCCACTAAAAAAAATAGTCTTGCCTAAGCATATGTCATTATTGGCTGGCTTGCTTTTCCAGACCTAGTTGTCTACGTGAGACAGATTATTGCAATGGGGTTATAATGGTGGATCTACTTACCTGTCCTGTGGTAGAGTTTTGGAGTTGGGATTCACATTTCTTTCAACAAAAAGTTTGAAGATCGATGCAAAAAATTTCAAATAGAATTTTACAATTACAAAGGTAATAGATTGTGATTAATGTATAGAGAAAGCGACATCATTAGTGATTTTGTGAAAGTGATTTTGCATGTATTATAATCTGCCACATCAACAAGTTTTGAAAAAAAAAAAATTATGAAATTTGTTATGTTTAGTATTGTTCTTTGTATAGATGCTACTAATAGAGTTTGGAAAAAGGTGATGAAACTAGTCAGTAACCCTAAGACTAGCTGGGATGAGTTCTAATTTGGGCTTTACATAATTTTTGAAGGGGAAAAGTTTCTGACCTATAATTTGTAAGTTGAGCTACCATGCAATTACCACGTTCTGTCGTAGAGAAATGCCAGAGCGTAAGTAATGCCTGAGGACTCCATCATTCAAGATGTAAAATGTGATTAGTAAGATCCAAAGTTCAATACATAGGAGGAGGGTTCAAGAACTGAATCCTCAGCATATATATATGCTAATGGGGAAACCTTATTCAATTCTTAATGAAGGCTCTCTAAAATTGTAAATTGATTTAGGTTTCACTTATTGCCTTATTGGTGTATTTCTATTTTAATTGTTGAGGTTCCGTTGTTCATTTGGTGAATTGGTGTTGTGAGTTTTTTTTTTTTTTTTTTTTTAAATGAAAATTAGTATCTGCACTCATCTTTTCATTTCTACTAGACTTGAGAGGGCTTATGAGTTACCATTACCTGAACATTTGTCAAAAATGGGAACCTGGAAGAATTGAAAAAAAAAAAAAAAAAAAATTTAAAAAAGAAGTTGAAGTGCAGATCTTGGCCTAATACTTAAGAAGATCCAAGAATTAAATAAAGATAATATATGAGCTAGGTTTCTTTATTAAGGTTTTATAAGTGTGAGTTTGACACTAAAGAGAATAAAATTACAATGAATGATACTATGTTTCTTACTTACTATTAAAAAAAGAAAAAAAGAATGATACTATGAAATCATATGGCTGCTTGAGCTGTTTCACGAGAGGAAAAACAAAACCCATAAAAGCAATTACAAAGATTGGGGGACAAGGCAGCCGGATAGTCTTGATATTTGAAAAAGCGATCAACTTTCTCCCAATTATATATGATGTTACGGTAGGATTTTTGTCGAATTGCAAAAAGAGCAATTGTGGTGGTCTCACAATTATATGGTTTATGTCGGCCACTTTTATTTAGTTAGTGGTATAGTTACAAAGTATACACTATACATGAACATGAGGTAAGAAGTAGTGATATTTGGAGTCTAGCATGATTCAGAATCCCATAGGAAACAGCTAATTTCACTAAAATAGGCCCACTTTGTTTTTCAATAACCGAATCATCTCAGTACATTTTAATGCTTGGTCGCTCATGTTAAAATTTTAGGATTTTTTTTTTTTTCAATTCATTAATGTGGATTGGAGAAATTTTGGAGTTTAATAGTTATTTCATTTTAGTGTGCTGACGTAAAACTAATGCTTTGAATGAGGTTAATTAAACTTTAATTTGGTCAATTATTATCAAACCTTGAAGAACTAAATAATTTTTTTTTTACTAGGGTTTGTTTCACGTGAAAAAAGAAAGGGTTTTATCAAACGGTAGCTATTGTCTGAAATAAGCTATTCTAATCAACAATTAAGCGTGTGTTTGGGAGAGGACGTTTGCGTGTTTTGCGTTTGGGAGAGGTACTGTTCATGAACCAGCCATGAAGTGAAAAACGCAATAGTGTTTCAGCAACAGTGTTTTGCCTTTTTAATATTATTTTACTATATTGTTTTCAGTAATAAGTTTTTAATTTTCAGCAAAATAAGCGATATCTAAACAGATTCTAAGTGTGCGTTTGGATAGCAAATGCGTTTAGCGTTTGCGTCCAAACCTAAGTCTTATACACTGTTCACGGGACCTACAAACTTTTTTTTTTTTTTTTCTAGCAAAATTTTCATTAAAAATGAGTTTCACGGCACTATTTACATATTTAAAAATTATTTTACTACAGTATTTTCAGTTTTTAATAATAAATGGTATCCAAACAAACCCTAAGACTGTTTGAAAACTTTGACTTCAATGGGGGCTGAGTTACTGAGAATACAGTATACAATCAGTTTAGGAATAATTCAAGTACCTTATAAAATTGAGGAAAACTCATTGATCTTTTTGCGCTTAGTGGCTCGCAGTTTGCTACTTCTAAACTTAACTAGGCCCAGCCCCAGCCCCAGCCTCCCCATCTAGGCCCAAATATTTATGGGCAAACGACCATGATCTAATGCAAGGTTTTAAAATGAGTTTGGAAGGGTTCAACAACCATATGTTATGAGCCTCTAATGGGAAGCGTTAAACTTGAGCCCACAATGAAGGTAATATCTATTCTGCTCTTGATCTTGTTAAACTATCTCAAATTATTGAGGAGACCAGCCTCATCAAGCCCCTAATCTCGCTATGATTTCTATCGCATGGAACTGCATGTAGAGAGGTTAACTGGGTCTTGACGGTTAGAGAACTAAGGGCAATAATAAAAAGAGTACAACTCAGAGTGCCTAATCTATATATATATATATATATATCTCTATCATACTTTATCATATACTAATATAATAAAAGTTGAGTTTAGATATCGTGGTTACGCCAAGTGGCTTAACCAAATTGTAAAAATTTTAATAAATTTTTAAATTTTAAGAATAGTTATATACATATTTTTTGGATAAATATGACAAATCAAGTAATGAAAGAAAGTAGTATTTGATTTACAACTATAACAATTGTGTCTGTCTAAAATGTTATCAACAAAGCCTAAAATCAATAGAATAGAATTACCTAAGGATAGAATGTAAATAAAAAAGAAAAATAAAAAACGTAAAAGAAAAAGAAAAAGGATCGAATTTGCATTTTTTTTCCTAAGTTTCTTTAAAAACGTAAAAGGAAAAAAAGGTAGAACTTAATTTTTTTTTCCTACGTTATTATTATTATTTTTTTTTTTTGGTGGATAAATTTGCATCTTATGTCATCTTTTTCCTAATAATAAAGTTAAAAACAAAAAAAAGTATTTGAGTTTTACCTAAACTACTTCTTTTTATTAATATCATCTTCTTCACAACCTAAAATTCTCACTATATATACACACAATTTTTTTGTGTTTCATTATTTCTACTACATGTTTTACAATTATTTGCTATATTCTTCATTTCTCCTCTCTGCCTTGCCTACAACCTTGCAAGTAATTTTTTTTTTCTTTCATCAAATTGAATAAATTTTGTGTATTTGTTGTCTTTTTATTATATATAATATGATTTTTATCAACAAGTTTTGTAGATAGGTTGAAATTCTATGTTTGATCACACCTTTTAGTGTTTTTTTTTTAAAATTTTTTTTTTTAAGTCAATATAGCAAGAAATATATTTTTATTTTTTTAATTTCTTATTACATGATTATTTTTTGTTGACATTAATATTTTATAATGGATTTAATTTGTTATGGTTTTGTTTGGTGCTTTATTCCATGTAATCTATATTCTTTAATTAAAAGCAAAATTTGCTATCAAACATGAAATTGGATATGAGAGAATCCATCCGTCCAAATTTTTATGTAAGTCTATCTTTACTTAACTCCATTTTTTTTTTTTAAAGTTCAAAATTTGGATATTTTTTCATTAATGAATTGAGGTTTTGGTTTAATTTTGTTTTCAACCGTTTCAATTATTGAATTCATTATTTTTTCATGTGTAATATTAATATCTGTGTTTTTTTTATGATAAAAAAATAATATACATTCTTAAAGGCTAAAATACAATATAATTACAAACATTACTTTAGGTTAGGATTTTATATTTATTTATTAGTAAGTTGGAATGTTATTATGGGGTAAAGAGATTTAATAAGATAATAGTGCCACGTGTCATATTAACTTCAACTCCTTGCAAGACCTGATATCCAACTCCCTCAAATTTTGCATTGCTCCTTCCTCCACCTGCAGCTCTTCTAGCATCTCTAGTTTCCAAAGTTTCAGAACTAGAAGCTTGGTAAATCTCCCTCTGGGGCAGACCATCTCTCTTCTTTCATAAGAACCAGAGTAGAAACAGAGTGATTTGAGATTGGGGAGTTTATCTAAAGCTGGCATCGGGTCATTCTTAAGCCCAGAGGCAGACAAGGTAAGGTTTGAGAGACTTTGTGGAAACTCAGATATGATGGATGGAATCTCTAGCTTTCCAAATAGAGAGGCTGGTGAGATTTTCCATACCTGACAAAGACTCCTAGTATAGAACTTGAGGTTTGCTCATTTCATCAATCGATCTCAAACCCAAACATTCATGGTTGTTCAGTTTCACTACACATTTTGCCAATGCCCTTTGCTGTTGTGATGGTAATTGAAGTGCCAGTCCCAATTTCCGAAGGTTTGTCCACTTCTCCAGCCCATCCTTCAGATGATTGTCCTCACCCACGAAAACACCCCATAATGTTTGCAAGTTCTTCAAAGAACTGGAACTTGGTTGATGCGCGAATTTACTTCGATAAATCTGGGTCAAATATAGGTGCCGAAGTTCTTTTAGTTTCCATATTGAAGAAGGGAGAGTGTGGAGATAAGTATGCTTCACATCTAGAGTTTGAAGCTTCTGCAAGTTACCTATGGATGACGGGATCATCTCGAGGTAAGTCCACCTTAAGCCAAGATACTTCAGTTCAATCAAGTTTCCTATGGCATTGGGTAGTTGCGGTCTGAATACACGTTCAAGATCAAGAACCTTTAGAACTTTGAAGCATCCACTTGAAATGGCCTTGCGAAGGAAGTTCTCAATGTCTTCTTCAGGCTTAGTTCCCTCCCGTGTGTCAAAGGACAGGAAGGAAACATGCCTTTTATAACGTTGCAGATCAGCCGATGTTGTGTTGTTACCATGAATATGAGCAAAACTGGCGTCATTTTTGTTAAAATGATCAGAAAGTTGCCTATCTGAACTCACACATTTGGACAGGCAGAGCTCTAGCAAAGCATTTGGCAAGCGACATGTCTTTACTTTCCCATTAATCTTTTTTTGTACTACTTGAATCATGTTCAGGCCAATCAATTCAGATAAGTATTTCTCTGCAACATCTTCTAGAGTTTCTTTCTCAACATCACTTTGTTTCACCAACCCTTGTGCAACCCACAAAGCAATTAGTCTCCTTGTAGGAATTTCAAAGTTGCTAGGAAAGAGTCAGAAGTAAGAAAAACATCTCTTCAAATCTTCACTCAAATCTTCATTCTCCAAGGTTTTGGACCATCCGTTTTGGAAATGATCATTGATAGGCACCCTTCGCAAATCCAGAGCAGTCACATCTTTTCCTGAAAATTTATCCACAAGATATTCAATGGCTTGGGGTAAGCCCCCAGATCTTTCCACAACTTCCTTTAGTGCTTCTGTGTGTGACGGTGACAGATTATCAGGTGGAAACTGTGCCCTCTGGATAAACAACCTCCAGCTCTCTTCTTTGGTTCGAAGTCGAAGTTGGTAGGGTGTGTTATCTTGATTAGCATGTGAAGCTACAGTCCTGCTGTGTGTGGTCAGCAAAATTTTACTTCCATTTGTGGTTTTCGGGAATGCTTCTTTTAGAGTATCCCAGGCTTCCTTTGTCAAGATGTTGTCCAGAACAAGAAGGAACTTGTTTTCCTTCAAGAACTTGTTCATTTTATTGACCCAGAAATCCTTTCCATCCGGTTCCTCCTGTAATTCACTAATCTTTAGGACCTGGTTTCCCACATCTTCTAGAAGTGTGTTGACGTTATTGGACTCTTGAGGTACCGATACCCAAGCACGAAAAGGGAAATGATTGACAATGGCTTTATGGTTATACACAATTTTTGCGAGAGTTGTCTTACCTATGCCCTGCATCCCTACAATGGAATCAACAGCGATGTCCTCCTTGTTGGTTAGTCGTGAGACTAATTCATGTGTGTCTTCTTCAAAGCCGATGCTTGATCTTGACTTTTGTCTTAGTTCAATGTGGTATACTTTGGTACTTCTATTAAGAAGATTGATAGTATGTTTGATTCACTTGATTTCCATGCAGAGCTTTGACCCATGTCCTGTGTCGTCTTGATGATTCTCCCTGCCTTTGGCTGAATTTATATATATAGTTATGGAATCCTCTGCATCAAGAGAGATGCATCTCATTTTTTCCAAGCAAGCCATTCTTGAATAATTTACACCTTCAGTTGCTTTTGGATCTTCAAAAAGTTTACGTAAGTCCTTCAACTGGTTCAATAGTGCCTTGACTTCAAGATATACGTCTATAAGTATATCTTGTTCTTGATTGAGATGACGTTGGATCTTGTTTACAACAGATATCGTGTCATCTATGGGGACAGGTTTATTCTAAGATTGGAGACTCTGCTGTCGTCTTCTGATAAATTTGAAATCGTTTGTATCCTTTCCTTGGTAAAGGCCAGAAAAACCAGCATTGATCCACTCAATGTCCTTCCGGAGCATCAGATTTTGTATCCAGGAATAGACATCTGTAGGCAATCTATTTGCATAATCTGTTCTCTGTTCGAATACATGGATGGCATGGTCTACATCATTGATAAAGTCTGCAACATCATCTATCCAGGCCTTTTCCATTGCAGTTTCTGATTCAACTTCCTCCAAATCTTTCAGGAAAGCATGCAGTAGGAGCAGTTGCAAATTGACAAACTGTATTTGAGATTCCATGCCAGTTATTAAATCTTGGTTTTGAGTGATCATGTTGTTTACTTTCTCTGAAAGAGAGGAAACTAATGCAACTCTTTTGAAAACTGGTGGTCTGGGACTGGCAGATTTGCGTTCATCAATAGGTTTTCCCCGCAGGCCTCTGAGTTTAGACCTTGATCTCTCCAGTAACCCATAAATGTTTTTGGGAAAAATTTGCATCAGCTCAAGACGTTTGTTTATCAAAATCTTGATCCGCTTCATTTCTCTATATTTGATAACTAAAGCACACCTTGTGGAAAAGTGCCTTCTGTAGTTCAGAAAGAACTCTACAATAATATTTGCTCCGAAAACCACATTATCGGTTTCTTCTTTCCCTGTCTCAAAATTTTGTTGTAGTTCAGTAATTTCTGCGTTTGAATGGGAATCCCAAAGTTGACGTTGACTACGTTCGCTATCAATCTGAACCTCTAAATGCAGAAGTTCTACTACATCTTTTACAAAAGCTTTCAATAATCTTTGACAGGAATGATGAGTACATCACACATGGACAATCCCATCAAGATGGACGAAGATACCATTAGGCATGACGAAGTAATTGTTCACGCTATTGACAAGGACATCCAGGCCATTCAATGCAAGCAATTAAACCTAGGACGGTTACAAGAACAACTGTGTAGACCGTTGGAGCACATTGATACCACATTACACAGCACCAAACGTTTCCAAGAGGAACATTAAGACCTCCATAACTACCCCAACGGCTAGAAGCCATGAAAGCATATATAAAACTCCTACATTGCCAAGAACCATGTAGACATACATCGAGAGACTTATTTTTGCTCCATTATTTTGCATTGCTTATTCTCATCTAGTATCTTATACTGACTTTGGCATCGGAGCTGTTGTGGCAGGCACCACACCGATAACCACCTTTGAAGGCCGGAGATTGCTTCCATCTAAGAATCACGACTGACGAATTTACACTTCATCAGTTTGGCGCCGGGAAGGTTATCTTTTTCTTGTCCAAACTCGGAAAAGTAGCTTCCAATCAACAACTTTCAGGTGGAGACGAATCAAGATTCCGCGGCCTTGGCCCAACAAGTTCAGGCTCTCACGGCTGCCGTCGAAGAACTCACCAAGCAAAATCAGGAAATGAAATTGCAACTCCAACAAGAGGAGAATCGATCCAAAAACAACACGCAGGACGAGGGAAATAGCCACAGAAGGAGCGACCCTCAAAAGCCTACTACTCCAGTAGACCAAAATTCAAATCTTCTTCAAGAAATGAGGAAGGAGATGGACGAATTGAAAAATGCCATCAGGGAAAAGACAGACCAGAGCGTGGGCAGATTGGTGAGGGCAACAGACTCGCCATTCACAGCCGCGGTCTTAGGGTGCCCAATACCATCGAAATTTCGATTGCCGCAATTGGAACCATTTGACGGGCTTAAGGATCCACAGGACCACCTCAACACCTTCAAAACGACTTTGGGGCTTCAGCAGCCCCCTGATGAGATATTATGTCGTTCCTTTCCTACCACCTTTAAAGGAGCTGCAAGGGAATGGTTCACTAAACTGCCAACGTCATCCATTGACAATTTTGACCAGTTGAGTAACGCCTTCTTACGGCACTTTATTGGGGGCCAGCGTCCCAAGAGGCTAGCAGATTATTTGCTTACCACTAGGCAGGGAGAAAGGGAAACCTTGAGGTCGTACGTTAAGCACTTCACTCGGGAGACTCTAGAGGTGGACGAAGCTGATGATAAGGTACAGCTGACGACCTTCAAAGCAGGGTTAAAATCCAGAGATCTTGTGGTTTCGCTCGTGAAGAATCCTCCAAAAACGATGGCAGAAATGCTCATAAAAGCACAGAAGTACATGAACGCTAAAGATGCACTGGCAGCCATAAAGGACACTGAGAAGCCAGGAGACAGAGGAAGGAAAGAGGACGAACGTAGGGGACAGAAAAGGGAGCGCCCAGATCGTCGGACTAATGATGGGAACAGGAGGAAGGACGATAAAAGCTCTCGACTGGTAAAGTTTACTCCTTTGGTAATGCCCATTGATAAAATTTTAATGCAGATTAAGGATGAACATTTCCTCAAGTGGCCAAGGCCATTGCATTCATCTCCAAATGTCTGTGACAAGAGCAAGTACTGCCGATTCCATAAGGATCATGGTCATTACACTGAAGATTGTCGGGACCATAAGGAGCAAATAGAAGAATTAATACGAAAAGGAAAGTTCCAAAGATATGTAAAGAAAGGAGAGTTTAGCAAATTCAGGGACGTAAACAAAAATCAGAGGGAATCCTCATCCAGAAACGAAGGTAACACCTCCCAACCCCCCCAAGATATTATTGGTGAAATTAATACAATAACAGGAGGGCCGTCCCTGGGTGGGTCATTTAAATCCCTCAGGAAAGCATATCAAAGGCAAGTGAATAGTGTCTACATGATACCCCCGTCCAAGCAGCGATGAACAGATCAGGATATGACTTTCAATGAAGCAAACGCCAAAGAAGTGAAGCAGCCTTACAACGATCCATTGGTCATAATGTTGGTCATAGAAGGGTTCAACACCAAAAGAATACTCGTAGACAACGGTAGTTCAACAGATATCATTTACCTTCCAGCATTTCAGTAGCTCAAGTTGGATCCGAAGAGACTGCGCCCATTTGACACCCTTCTCGTCAGTTTCAACGGAGACAGGGTTTACCCCAAGGGCATGGTGACGGTGACGGTGACGGTGACGGTGACAGTGGAGACATACCTGAAGCAATTGACTCGTCAAATAGACTTCCTGGTGGTAGACTGCCCCTCGTCTTACAATGTAATTATTGGGAGACCCACACTTAACAAATGGAGGGCCTCTACGTCCACCTATTGCCTGAAGGTGAAGTTCCCAACAGATAACGGGTCGGGGAGGTGAAAGGCGATCAGGTCTTGGCGAGAGAATGCTACCAGGCCGTCTTGGCTACAAAAGAGAATCACACTTGGACAATTGAAGAGAAAGAAGAAAACAAAATGAAAGCCTTGGAAACAGTGAAGCTGGATGAAGAAGAAGCAACCAAGACGACAAGGATAGGGACGACATTGAGCCCCGAGATGAAATCAAGGCTAGTGCAGTTCCTAAAGGAGAACCAGGATATCTTCGCTTGGAGTCATGAGGACATGCCTAGCATATCCCCAGAAGTTATCCAGCACAAGCTGGATGTGGATCCAGAGAAGAAGTCTGTCAAGCAGAAACGAAGGGTCTTTGCTCCAAAGCGAGACCAGGCTGTTACAGACAAGGTAAATAAACTATTGAAGGCCGGATTCATCGGGGAAGTATACTATCCTGATTGGCTTGCAAACGTCGTCCTTGTGAAGAAAGCAAATAGGAAGTGGAGAATGTGTGTCGACTTTACAGACCTGAACAAAGCATGCTCGAAGGATAGTTTCCCTCTGCCGAGAATAGACCAGCTCGTGGATTCTACTTCCAAACACAAGTTATTGACATTCATGGACGCCTTCTTAGGATACAACCAGATAAAAATGGCTGACGAAGATCAAGAGAAGACGGCTTTCATCACAAGCCAGGGGCTCTATTGCTATAAGGTAATGCCTTTTGGACTGAAGAACGCAGGAGCTACTTACCAGAGGTTAGTGAACAAAATGTTTAGCAAACAGATTAGCAGGAATATGGAAGTTTATGTGGATGATATGCTCGTCAAGAGTAGGGAAGAACTCGCCCACCTGGACGACCTAAAGGAGATATTCGCCACCCTCAAACAATATCAAATGAAATTGAACCCGAGTAAGTGTGTCTTTGGTGTAGCCTCAGGCAAATTCTTGGTATTCATGGTATCCCAAAGAGGAATAGAAGCAAACTTGGAGAAGGTACAAGCCATAATCGAAATGGCCTTACCTAGGACCGTCAAGGAAGTTCAAAAGCTCACAGGAAGAATTACAGCTCTTAACAAATTCATCTCTAGAGCGACGGACAAGTGCCTCCCCTTCTTCAAGACTTTGAAAGAGGCATTCAAGTAGACAGACGAATGCGAAGCGACATTTCAGGAGCTAAAGCGTTACTTGAGCAATCCACCCCTCTTGAGTCCTTCAAAAGAAGGGAAAAATCTGTATTTGTACATGGCAGTATCAAGCACGGCCGTGAGTGCAGCCCTGATTCGAGAAGAAAACAAGAAACAGCTCCAGTGTACTACGTCAGCCAAGCTTTCCAGGGGGTTGAATCTAGGTATCCAAAGATCGAGAAGATTGCATTTGCGTTAATAGTGGCCTCCCAGAAACTAAGACAATATTTCCAAGCAAATCCCATCCTAGTGATGACAGACCAACCTATCAAAAAGTCCATGAACAAGCCCGAAGCGGTGGGAAGAATGGTCCAATGGGCAATTGAACTTAGCCAATTTGACATCGAGTACCATCCTAGGACAGCAATTAAGACACAAGCCCTGATGGACTTCATTGACGAGTTCACTTCCTCGGACGAAGATAAGCTCATCAACGAAGCCGAAAAGTGGAAGATACAGACCGACGTTTCGTCAGCTCGAAAGAAGGAGGGAGTAGGGGTCGTCATAGTCTCCCCAGGGGGAGAAGTACTAAAATATGGAGTCCAACTAATGTTTCCAGCAACCAATAACGAAGCCGAATACGAAGGGATTCTGACTGGATTAAGGCTCGGGAAGGTGCTTGGGGCTAAGAACCTGATAGTTCAAAATGATTCAAAACTGGTGATTGGATAGATCCAGGGAGAATATGAAGCAAAGGAAGAGCGAATGCAGAAGTATCTCAAGCTGACGAAACGTTTGGCTTAGGAGTTCGATGAAGTGGAGTCCGTACAGCTATAACATGGAGGCAGATGAAGTCTCGAAGATAGCCTCGTCAGTAAAAGTTGCTGCAAATGAGGACTTGATGATGGAAATTCAGAAAAATCCTAGCATTGAAGAAGTTCCAACATTCGCAATCTAGAGCACAGACAGCTGGATGACGCCCATAGTATCCTTCCTCCAGGACGGACATCTCCCTCCAAAAACAGACGAGGCCAGAAAGATTAGAAAGAGGGTAGCCAGATTTACACTCCTCAACGACACTTTATACAAGAGAGGCTTTTCCATGCCCTACTTGAAATGTGTTAATGAAGAAGAAGCTAGGTATATCCTGCAAGAGATACATGAAGGAATCTGTGGGGACCATGCTGGCCCTAGATCCCTAGTAAGCAAGGTTATTCAAACAGGTTATTTCTGGCCTACTATGCAGGTAGACGCGATGGAGTTCGTCAAGAGATGTGACAGGTGCCAATGGTTTGGGAATGTCCAACGGCTTCCAGCAGAAAAACTGACGACGATAACGTCCCCATGGCCATTCCCACAATGGGGGATTGACATCATCGGCCCGTTATCCCTAGGCAAAGGCCAAGTAAAATTCTTACTAGTTTCTATTGATTACTTTACAAAATGGGTTGAAGCAGAGCCAATGGCAACCATCACTGAGGTAAGGATCTGAAGCTTCGTGTGGAAGAATATAGTTTGCAGGTTCGGGATTCCAAGGACGATCATATCAGATAACGGACGACAATTCGACTGCCAAGGCTTTAAGGACTTCTGCTCAGGACTGGGCATCAAGAACCAGCTCTCATCACAAGGACACCCATAGGCGAATGGACAGACGGAGGTGATAAACCGTACGTTGCTCAGGATCATAAAAACCAAGTTAGACGATGCGAAAGGCGCTTGGCCTGAAGAACTACCCAATGTCTTATAGGCCTACAAAACAACAGCAAGAACCCCAACGGGAGAAACCCCCTTCAGGCTCACCTACGGAACTGAAGCAGTGATCCCAGTTAAAGTAGGAATAACCAGCACCAGGCGAGAGATGTTCGGTGAGGAAGCAAACAACGATCGTCTACGAGTCAACCTGGACTGTCTAGACGAAGTGAGAGACAAAGCTTGTAACAGGGTGACAAATTATTAGAAAAAAATGACGGACTATTACAATAAGAGGGTGAAACTCAGGCGATTCAACATAGGCGACCTTGTCCTGCCAAAGTAACCCCAGCTACCAAGGAAAACTCGGCCCCACATGGGAAGGACCATACCGAGTCGTTCATTACTCCAGACAAGGTAGCTACCACCTGGAAACCTCGGACGGACAAAGACTCCTGAGGCCATGGAACATTGAGCACTTGAAGAAATACCATTAATAGACGTAAAAGTTAAATGTATTCACTATTAAAATCAATAAAGAAGTTATTGAGCTAACATTTGTCTACGAGCAATTCCATTCGATTGTAAGTTACTGACGGCTAAAAGATCCCAAAAGGGTGTAAGCCACAAAGGTCGAAAATGGCTAAGTAACAAGATTCCGCCTTGACAGATGTAAGTTATTGACGACCAAAAGATTCCAAAAGGGTGCAAGTCACAGAAGCCAAAAATAGCTAAGTAAAAAGATTCCACCTTGACGGATGTAAGTTACTGACGACCAAAAGATCCCAAAAGGGTGTAAGTCACAAAAGCCAAAAATGGCTAAGTAACAAGATTCCGCCTTGATGGATGTAAGTTACTGACGACCAAAAGATCCCAAAAGGGTGTAAGTCACAAAAGCCAAAATGACTAAGTAACAAGACTTCGCCTTGACGGATGTAAGTTACTGACGACTAAGAGACTCCCAAAAGGTGTAAGTCACTAAAGCCAAAAATAGCTAAGTAACAAAATTCCGCTTTGACGAATGTAAGTTACTAACGACTAAAAGGCTTCTAAAACAAATATAAAGTACTGCAGAGGTACTAGTGCACAACATGGACGATTACGTCCCTAACATATCTCAAACTAAAGGATGCGCAATCACAAATGCAAGTAAGTGCAGAGAAGTAAGTTCAATTAAATTAAAGCCTAAAATGGACTGGCAAATCACCATTGTTTTTTACAACTAGAAGCCCATAAACACTGGGCTAAAAATATTGTTTCCAAAATAGACAGAAATTAAAATTGTTCAAAAATTAGAATTACATAACTGCCCAAAACATAAAGGACATCCCAAAAAGAAAGAAATTTTTGCCAAGTCTCAGGTTCGGCAGCACCATCGTCAGTAGCGGCATCGTCAGCAGGAACCTTGTCAATTGGAGCTTCATCAGCAGGAACATCCACGGGAGCTTCGGGCTCAGTGGTAGAGGATTGAGCAGCCTCGTCTGCAGCCATTTCTTCATCCACCTCCTCTAGGTCCAGCCTTTCCATGTTCACTCCAGAAGGGTGTTTCACTAGGTATCTCCTCAGAAGCTCGAAACCCTTGAAATACCAACTAAGGAGCACAGTGTTGTACTTGTCAGTGGTTTGGAAGGCTTCGACAGACCTGGCAGCTATGGTCTTATGACTCTCCCGGGCTCCAATAAGCTGCTCGTCTTTCTCCAAGATCAATTGGCGCTCAACCCTAAGGTCGTTATTCAGCTTCTTCACCTGCTCCTTCAAAGCATTGGCTTCACCCATAGAAGCAATGAGATCCTTCTTCAGTGATGACTTCTCTGCCTCCAAAACTTCCATCCTAGACATCATGGATGCCACCTTCGCCTTTTGAGTAAAATACTCAGAAGAAAGATGCAAGCTCTCCCCTAACACCTAAGAAGGAGATAAAAGACGTCAGTCAAAAAAAAAAAAAGAAAAAAAAAAAAAAGAAGAAGAAGAGGGATATCCAAGATGATATACCTGGATGAGCTTATGAACATGACGAGCCACTATCTCATTAAAGGGGATGCCAGACAAAGCCCTCAAGTCCGCAGTCGTCATTATCTTGTTGGCTCTATCCACGGCCATCTTCTCGTCATTCCAAAGGGTAGATGAGCGAGAAACAATTTTGTCCTTCTTCTTTTCAGACAGCTGCGACTTTTTGGAGATGGGGGTGCCCTCTATTTCCTCCACGGATGTCGTAGGAGAAGCCGTCCTCATCGTCTCACCCACGAAAATGATAGGATGGACGGAGGGGGTCAATGCAGCAAGGCCTCCCTTTCCAGTGACGCGCACTGTCTTCTTTCCCAAATTAGACAGGGGCTCATCTTTCTTTAATCTCATTTTCACCTAAAGATCTTTGTTAAATTTTGTCGTCATTTCTGCCAGAAAGGAATACTTGTCAAAAAAAAAAAAAAAAAAGTGTTCCAACGAGTTTAATACTTACTCTTTTTTCCTTCAATTTCAACGTTGCGCAAGACGAAGGAAGACGGATTCGGGCCAAGATTGTAGAAAGCAAGGGTCCGCGGACTTACCAAGTCCTCCCAACTCTCAATTGTTTTGGCGTACTCAATTGCCTGCTCAACCCGTGCCTTATACTTGCTCCTAAGTTTAGGCCGTCTCTTCACTGCGGAATTGAAAGGATCAAGAGGTTAGTGACGATAACAACAAGTGCAGCAGAACTAAAAGCAATAAAAAGAGATACTGACGCACCTAATGTCGGGTTTTCCCACCGACGAAGGAACCTCGGAATGTCACCCCAATCCTGGCTGGAGGGGGTCTCAAAATCATCCCCGAACACAAAGAAAGATCTTGATTTCCAGTACCTGAAGGATGAAGGTAACCCTCTAACAATCCTGGTCCTCCTTTCCCAGGGTACCAACTCGTAGTATCCATATTCTTTGGATTCTTTTAGACGATATAGGTGGACGAGCTCACCTACTTTGATCATATCCCCATTAACGGCCAACCATATTTCCATACAATTAACTGCTATCCTCCAAGAATTGGGCATCAGCTGCCCAGGAGCAATCCCAAAATGATTTAAAGGCTCCATTAAGAGAGGATGGACGGGGAATCTAAGGCCACAAGTGAAAGCGGCCTCATAGAAGTACACCTCATTTGGAAAAAAGTGACAAGCCCTATCCTCGTCACTGGGCCGACGGACGCGAACCCTCTCCGGAAACTGGAACCTATCCTTGAATCTATTCACCGTTTTAGCGTCCAACCCACAGACCTCCTCAAGGGCATGAAAGCCTTAACCACCCGAGGACTAGAGACGGCGGTATCCCTCTCCACGGGATCGCCGTTAGACGATAACCCCATCTCAAGATTGCTAGATCTAACTTCTGACATCGTCCTTTTCTCTCTTTCTTGACCCTCGAACCAGTTAATTGACTGTTGTATTAAAGGCAACAAATCTGCCAATACTATGCTTAAACCACTACCCTCAGAAACAAAACTTTCGAGACCTAGAAAAGCACCTAAGGAGCCCCTTAAACGTGCGAAGAGAAAAGAAACCGAGGGGCAAGCAGCTCTAACCTCGGAGTTACTAACCATGAAAAACCCAAAAAAAGAAGCGCAGGGAAGAACAGTACAACTAAAAGGAATACCAAAAGCAAATAGGAAGAAAAAGAAAAAAAGTAAATCAGAAATGCTACCACAGCAAAATGGCGAAAAGAAAAAACGCAAGAAAAGGAGAATAACATACCTTGAACAATGGCGGACTAAGGAAGCACTGCCAAACAGCACACCAATTCGAAGAAGAACAGCAGAAGAAGGCTAACAAAGGAGAAGTAATGATTGAAGATTTTCGAAAAATGAAAAGAAAAAAGTAAGAAGAGGAGGAGTTTAAAAACAAAGGCTCGAAAAACGGAAAGACTAGCGGAAAACCCAACAGTCCCACTACTTGGAGCATTAACTCCACTAATCAACACGTGCCACGTACGCCATGACCTATGGAGCGCCGCCACTTCGCACTTAATACGGAGCAAAACCCCAAAAGTCATTTGCAACCTGTAAACCTTTCATATTCTATGATCGTCATGACATGACGACCACAGAATCGGGGGGAAACTGACAGGAATGATGAGTACATCACACATGGACGATCCCATCGAGATGGACAAAGATACCATCAGGCATGACGAAGTAATTGTTCATGCGACTGACGAGGACATCCAGGCCATTCAATGCAAACAATTAAACCTAAGACGGTTACAAGACCAATTGTGTAGACCGTTGGAGCACATTGATACCACATTACACAGTACCAAACGTTTCCAAGAGGAGCATTAAGACCTCTATAACTAACCCAACGGCTAGAAGCCATGAAAGCATATATAAAGCTCCTACATTGCCAAGAACCAGGTAGACATACATCGAGAGACTTATTTTTACTCCATTATTTTGCATTGCTTATTCTCATCTAGCATCTTATATTGACTTTGGCATCGGAGCTGTTGTGGCAGGCATCACACCGATGACCACCTTTGAAGGCCAGAGATTGCTTCCATCTAAGAATAACGACTGACGAATTTACACTTCTTCAATCTTGATTCTCTTCTAATCCACTTGAATTCATTGTCCAGCATGGGAAGTATTGTGTAATTCAAGAAAAGGGCCACAATGCAAATAATGGCAAGGATGATAAGGCCACAATAGCAAGTAGTCATAAATGATTTAAGGGAACAAAAGAAATCATGGAGAAGGTAAATGATGCGCCCATACAGATGACAAATGGAACAATAAAGGATATCAATGACAAACGAAAGTAGAATACAAAAGACACTATAGAGATTAGGAAAAATAAGAGAAATCTGGAACCGCAAGACCTGATAGAGAATTTCAAAACCAAGGAAGAAGTCCATGATTACTTTCTTCCTCTTGATATGCAAAACAGCTTCTTCAAGGTAAGAAATCTGCAATTGCATGTTGCATTGTGGCTGAAAAATGACTTTCTGAATCTGAATGAACAGGGTTCCTGCAAGAAGCGGACATGCTTTTGACAAATCATTTGGCGGTGGACTGAAACGTTTAGCAGAAAAAATGAGTTGAGAGCAGAGAGTTGCAGAGAAATTTCTGTAGAATATTGGAGGGAACTCCTCCAAGTTGGTCAATGCACCTACGATTAAGATAATAATTTTGCCAGAGCTCTATTTCTAGCCAATGAGCAAATAAATAATATAAAGGCTATAGACTATTTACAATAAATTAGTCCCTCCAAGATTGTGACATTTGTTTATTTAATTATTGACGTTTTAATTTTATCCTTTGACTCTTCAAAAATTGGTTAATGTTACACATCCTTCCAGCAGCATCCATCTGGAGGTTGCTGTGAAGTGGCTACAACACCTTGGGGCCAATGTATATATTTTTTTTGGTCACATTTTTAAGTCATTATTTGGATGCACTATAAGTATTTACCCTAAACTATCAATTGCGATATCCCTTAAAAGTTTGAAAATAAGCAATTGACCCTCTAATCTTGTTCAAAATAATCGTCAGAAATCGCCTCATATATCTATTTTAACTTGGTTACCATTATTAGGTTTATTTTATTTTATTTTTTATTTTATTTTTTTAAAATCATATTTTAATTTATTGCCGATGGAAATTATATTCTTTGTCTAAGTAGTAGCGTTGTCCTCTTTGTCCACCAAGAAACAGGTTACGAAGCTTTATATGTACGTAAGGATGTAAAGGGTTTGATGGCTTTGCCTCTAGAAGTCCTTTTAGAAGAACATGAGTGAATTTCTTCTCAGAGTTGTTTGGAAGTTATTTTTGAGTGAAAGGATACTTACATTTGTGTCTTGAAAATATTTTTATTATGTTAGTGTGACAGCACCATTGTGTGTTTTGGGTTTTTGGACTGTCTCAAATTTGTTAGTGTTGAGAGTAATGAGATTGGATTAATTCGTGTTTGTGCAATATTTTATGGGTTAGGTTAACTGGTGTTTTTATTAGGAAAGTTTTGATACCACTTTTTTGGAGAATATAAAAAATTAAAAAAAAAAATTCATTTACTTTTTTTTTTCCCATAAAAAATTCTGAAAATATTACTTCAACTAATGTTTTTAGGTCATCTTTTAATATTTCTCATGTCTGATTTATATTTATGTTTGGGAGATTTGATTTAGAGTTATTGTAACCTATGGTTGATAGTGAGTTTTGGTTAATATTATCTTCTTCTTCTTCTTCTTCTTCTTCTTCTTTTTTTTTTTTTTTTTTTTTTTTTTTTTTTTTTTTTTTTTTTTGTNTGTGAGAGTCATCGGTGCTCCAACGGAAAAGAGGTTTATTGCGACTCTGTAACGTATGCCAGTCATGTATGCATGGCATATCCTTTCTTTGTCTAGTGTGTCCCACTGATAATGAAGTGGAATGGTTTCTTCGTCTGTCACTTCCTTGTTTGGACGAGGAGATTGCCTGAGGCGATTATGGTCGTCCATTAGTTTTGATATCACTCTTTTGGAGAATATAAAAAACTATAAAAAAAAAAATTTCAATTACTTTTTTTTCCCATAAAAAATTTTAAAAATATTTATTAAACTAATGTTTTTAGGTCATCTATTAATATTTCTCATGTCTGGTTTATATTTATGTTTGGGAGATTTGATTTAGAGTTATTGTAACCTATGGTTGATAGTGAATTTTGGTTAATATTATCTTTGAAGTTAGTTGAATCACATTAAATATTGTGTCTTGTATTGATGGTTTTACTTTTATTTATATGCATGTGCTTCCATTAGTCCCATCTTCCAATTCCAACAATTATAAATAGCTCTTTAACAGTTCAAACTCCATTAAATTAAGGAAAATGTTAACGAGTGCCGTTAGGGCATTGGTTAAGAATCTATTTTAAGAAAGTTTTGATATCACTTTTATGGGAAATAAAAAAAAAACTGTCAAAATATTAATTGTTTTTTTTTTCTTTTCCCATAAAAATTTTTTTTAATTAGATTGTTAACTAATACCCTACGGCACTCGTTAACATGACCCTTAAATTAATTAGGCAGCAAGAGGTGCTTTGTATTAGCCACACCCACCAGGAAGTCAACTACTGTGCTGATTTGTTAGCCAGAGTTATAATTTGCATTTAAGTAATTATATATGTACTTGAAGGTCCTCTCGTAATTTGAAAGTCAACTTGACACCATTGCATGGGGTTTTTTCTTTTTCTAAACCATTGGGATCTGTGTTCTAATTTTTACTGAATTTGTAGTATGTCACCAGGAAAACGAAACTAAAATAACATAAGAGCAAGAGAAAGACAAAATATAAAGGAGGCTCCTTTATTTGCTTTTACGATCGATGGAGCCAATTTTAGTTAGTTGTGTCCAAAAATAAAGGAGATTTAGTACTGAGCAGTTTGGAAGGAGGCTCCTTTAGTGCTTGTGCATTTGGTTTAAGTTATATATATATATATATATATATATGGTACCCACTCTTAATTTGTGGGTACCTATTTACCTACTCTTAATTGTTATTCATCATTATAAAAATAATATGTATTTTAAAGGTTTGTTTGAATCTGCTTATTTTATTGGAATTGAATTTTTTTTTTATTAAAGTAAAAGTTAGTTAAATAGTAAAATAAGTTGGCAAAAATAATCTTTACCAAACAGATACTAAAGGTTTGTTTAGGATTCGCTTATTTTGTTAAAACTGAAAACTTTTTACTAAAATTATTGTAGATAAAGGTGTCTATTAGTTGAAATAGTATAGTACGACATATGAATATTACCAAAAAGTATAATGAGACCTATGAACAGTAGCAAAAATAAGCTAAATAGTAAAATAAGCTAAATAGTAAAATAATTTGACAAAATTAATCATGCCAAATGGACACTAATTAAAAAGTCAGTTTTTTTTTTTTTTTTTTACTATTTAACTTATTTTTACTATTATTCATGAGTCTCATTGCACTTTTGATACTATTTATGGGTCTCACTGTACTATTTTAGCTACCTTTTAGTTTTATTTATAGTACTTTTAGTAAAAAGTTTTCAATTTCAACTAAATAAACTATTTCCATATAAACACTAAATCGGATAATATCTTATGTTAATGGTTAAGATTATGTAGGAATGGATTTATTTTATATATATAATTTTTTTTTTCCGTTTTTCCTTTTGAGTTGGTGTCCTTCCCTGCATAATTCAGGCGTACTTGAATTGTGCTACATTGGAATAATCTTGCTGCCTTGGAATTTTTTCTCAGTCAAATCTAAAACAAAAGGGATAGGAAAATGAAGAGGATCCAATTAGAGGACTTCATATCATGGTTCCTTGAAAAAAACGTGTTAGAGGACTCCTTATAGTAATTTAAAATTTTATACCACAAACAAAATACACCAAAAATTAATTTTGTTTCTACTTTTTTTTATTATTATTAAAATCTGAAACAAATTTGTCTTCTCAACTCCCTTACTCCACATTCAACTTTGCCCTTTCATGCCCTTGTGAAATTTGAAACTGCTCAGTAATACCAAGATGTGCCATAAGAAGCCACACATGAGTGAGAAGCTCCCCTCCTTGGGTGAGCTGCTGAGCATGATGATTCCATTGACAATGACTTGCAGCATAAGATAGCATTTCCACCCACACATGACAAATTAATTCCCACTTCTTTGCACTATCCCATTCTTTAGCAGTTGCTAGTGATTGCAAAGATTTAGCAAGTCTACATGCGTCAAATAGTACATCTCTACACAGCAAAGAAGATCATCACGTGCACACCATCATCTAAAGTCACCTATGCTTGCTTTCAGATCAGGACCCACTGCATCACACAGCTCCCACGAAATCATCGTTGTTGTGTAACTGCTGTGCCAAAAGATCACAAACTCAAGCAAACCCGTGGCTTCAATCTCAGATCTGTGCAAATCGATGCTTCACCTGATGAAACCAACCATACAGATGTGCTCCACGGCCTCTCGCGATCAAAACCCAGGAACCTGGAATCTAACGACGGCTGAACGCGCCTCCACGCGCTGACAAAGCCTCCGTTTGCTCCTCCCACGCGCCGCCGAAATTCTGGAATTCA